>NC_091821.1:159804334-160108451 GCF_038994185.2 Dermacentor albipictus | reverse complement strand
AACTCGTTTGGACCACACCGTGTCAAATGCGCACAATGTCCTTTCGAGCTCCCGAGTCACCATCAAATTTACATACCCCAGACGTAAACATTGGATGGTAACCCGAAGCGTTGTTTGAAAATCCCAACCAAACACAGTCCTCATTTAAAGGAGCTCACTCTTTGTTTTCAAAGCGAATAGCACAGCCTACATTGAGCACTTTTTCTCATCTAATTGGCTGACACAAGGTGAGGAGCACGCTCAAGTGGAGAGGGTTTCGGTGGGGCCGAGCAGCACAGTGAAATCAGATAACCAGATCAGAGGTGCGGTGCCGGCGTCTGTGATTGGTTCACTTCCCCTTACTTAGCTTGTGGTTGCTGTCGAAAATCACGGTGGCATACAATGGAAAGTTAAAAGTGCCACTAAAACGAATCCTCCGCAAAGAAGAGTTGGCAGAGCAATGCGTTATAAAGGGTTCGATAACATTATACTGCCACGCAAAAATTTGTGTTATACGCAAATAAACCGATGCTCCCCGGCAGCTCCGACTTGTCAGTGCCAGAGCGATCGGTGGGCAGCCATCATCTATTCCTTTCAGAACCGGGCACTGCCCGGCTATTCAGAAAAAAATGGTTTTGTTCGGCACATTAATGCGCCTTTAACGCATCCGTGTCACTTCGACACGGTGAGTTTTCGCACTTGTATGACATTGCGTGACATACAGGTGAAGTGAGCATAGCCAAAAAACGCTTGACCAATAGCAGAGGGCTAATAGCAAAAAAAAAAGATTTCGAATCATAAATATTTTTCTTTCGCTTGGTCTAATCATGCAATCAGTTGCACATATCATATCGAATGAGGAGTTTTCGCGACATCGCGTGACAGACAGGTGAAGTGCAGGTGGTCCGAAATTTTTTTTACCAATTGTGTAGGGCTGATTGCAGAATTGGAATAAAAAAGTTTGAAATAGCTTTACGTTATAGCGCCCCATGTCACAGCAACAATTCTTGATTGCAATTAAAAATTTTGGTCCGGAAGAATGACCGAAAGCCAAAGCGATTTGAACCGTTGCTGCCCTCTACTCGCACAACTAGCGGAGTCAAAATGCCACAGTACGGTCGGGATTCTTCTGACAAATGGGCTACCTAAGTATACGCCTGAGCTAAAGCACTCAACTGCTTACAATTTGCTACTACAAAAATGTTACCAATCAAGACACTTGCCCAAACAGCCTGCGCACGGTCATACACATAGGCATATTTACTGGGGGGGGGGCAACCCCTCTCCTTCCCCCCCCCCAAACATACACACTTTTGAAAGCGGGCACTCTCGGCTGCACGCTGGGAAATTCAACACAACAGCTGAGGCCAAACTTTTTTTTGAATATCTTGCCAACATAAGTAATGCTTTTCTTTATTACATATCCCCTGCTTGAGTAAGGAGGATTGTCTTTCGTGCCTTACTGCGACGCGCTGTAGCGGAAGACGCGCGGGATGCGCCATACGGGCAGTTCCCACCGTAATAAATTTCAGCTTGCGCTTCTTGCAACATGCCCAGTTTCTTCGAACCGCCTAGTCATATTTCAAAACAGAAAACCAGATTGCCATATTTAACCTAAAGGAGAGTGGTGGGGTCTGGACAAATTATATTGCAATCAGCCGCACCCAACATTTGCACGCCTTACGACATAAAATTCTAAAAAAAATCAAATCATGGGGTTTTACATGCCAAAACTATGTTCTGATGACGAGGCATGCCATAGTGAGGGACTCCGGAATAATTTGAACTACTTGGGGTTCTTTAACATGCACCTAAATCGAAGTACATGGGTATTCTTGCATTTTGTCCTCACCGAACTTGCAGGAAATTGTTTAATAATCAAATACCGGAACTATTGACTTTTTTTTTCTCCAGAGATTGTCAACTCGTCACTGCCTTATCGCCAATGACGAGTCACACTTGTTCAGCCTGATGTTATACTCCTCCCACTGTCAAAGATGAGTTGCAGTTGGTAATTGGCTTTGGGTTCAATATTCAACACTAGAGGGCGGTAGAAGTCCAGAAAAAATTCGAAAAAACACGTAATCAAGAATCAAGTTATATATTTTCAGAATCAGAATGACAGAAAACTTCATTGCTACATTTAAAAATTGGGAAATTTGGTATGCTTTTTCGGAATTATCTTTTGAAGGGGGATGGGGGTATTAAAGGGGTTAATCCAGGACTGTTCTGGAGGTTGAAACCTTCACAATGCAATGTACCACAAGGCAAAAGGCGACAGCGCAAATGTAGAACTTTGCTGCCTTGTAGACATGCCTTCGTAACATGAACAGAGCTGTGCGTGTAAGGGAATGGCTGGGTCCACTGGCATGTTCTGTAACGTGACAGCTTTGAGACATCTGAAGGTTTAGACAAAGTTAAGGAAATAGTCAGATGATGTGGTGCTGCGCTCGTGAAGGTCAGCTCACCTCTTTTCCCACAGCCCTTTCCTTCTGTAATGGCTGCATGAGGGTTCTGGCGCCACTACAGATGTACAGGTTAACAGCTCTGTTCTCGATAGAATTAAGCAGTGACACAAAACACTCTACCTAAATATCCTCACTGACAAAATTACACACCTTGAAGTGCATCATTCCTTTAATAAAGTGAATAGCTTTCCAGAAGCATTCAGCTATTCACTTACAATGACAGCCATCATTGATGGTTTCTGTACAATTTTTTTTTCTGAAAGAGACTCAACCTACATTATTGTTTTCGTGGTACACTTTGTAATCCACTTCCAGTATAGGCCTATACGCAAGGCTCACAGTATTCATCAAAAGAAAAAAATTAAAAATACTCAGAAGGCTGAGTATTATAAAACAATGCCATAAATACAGAAGTAGAGAACAAAAATTTACGAATGAGAAAAGGAAAATGAGTTCAAAGACAATTTCTATTCTCTCTAAGCAATTAAGTTTTTGTGTCTTTATTTCAACAAACTAACTATGTCAAACTTATGCACCCCTAATACATTAACAAAAATATGGAGGGCCTCATTTATGGTACACTTCCTAGGCCACACTACATATGTGCTGGTGTGCACACTTGCAAAAACTTCTGGATGTTCTATTTTAGCAATGTACAAAGAGAATGATTAAAGATAGACAGAAAAACTGCTTGAGACTGCCTGCAACGCAATGTGTTTATTTCCATTGGATGGTGTATTGGCCAAATACTACATGCAAATATAAGAGAGAATAATGTAGGGAAGCTTACAGAAGCCCCAGGAAGGGGAGCTCTGGTGGGGCTAGTCTCTAGACCCCCACCCCCCTTGACCCCAGCAAGGAGATTTAATAATGTTTTCTCTCTCTCTCTCAGTTACAGAAGCCACAGCATATATGTCCAATGGAGAGAGCTAGATAGCATCAAATTCTCATTTAACTGTAGGGAATGTAATGCAGAACAATGATAGCGCTCTAAGATGTACACGTGCATGTGTTTGGAGGACACTGCACTTGTGATTTTGGCACTCAGCACCAATGACCACATTAATGAGCCAGCAACATATATGAGTAAAAGCTTTCTGTAGCTTTCCAGTATTGCACTCATAATGTAATAAAATGTGTTTCATAATTGGGTATTCCATGAGACATTTATGATGACTGCAAAGATAAAGGATAATGTTAATGCAGTACTGCAACTTTCACAATACATAAAGGTCTACACTGTACAAATTGAAGTTTACATTGAATGCCCATGGGACAAGTTGCTTTGTAAGATATGCAATTTATTCTTGTGGCTTAGACCCCACAGACTTCAGTTTACACAAGTGTATTTACAATGAGTCCTTATGGACTTGCATCATGAAAAAATCACAAGCTCAAAGGACCTTTCTTCAATAAAAGCCATCCAAAAATATGTAGTATTGTATGTACAAAATCTCTCTTCAGCATAAAAGATAAAATCCATGGCAGAAACCGCCTTAAAAACAAAGATTACTGTTTTATGCGACACTGTATATCATTTGACCCATCCAACATATCCTAATGGGTCCATTGTATAGCATTATGTAAAAACATAAAGCACATCTTTCCTCTGGTCATGACTAGATGCGATGCAGACTGGTGTCCTTCCAGTACCTTTTACACTGTAGACTGTTTAAAAGTTCCAGCTTGGGCTCACCTGCATAGAGAAACACATAATGATAAACTGGGGCTAGCTATTCATAAGGTTCAACACACATATACAGTAGAACCTCGTTGATACGTTCCCGTTACGTACGTTTTCGTGGCGCCAACGTTCGCAATCGAGAACTAAAAACAATGACCCAATTGAGTTACGCAAATTTTTTACCGATTCATACGTTTCCGGAAAACATGATTTTTCGGTACCAACATTCAGTACGTGGCCAAACTGCGATCGTATGATACGTTTTCCGACCGCTAGATCTCATGTAAACAATAATATGCGTAAGGCGTGCGCGATCGAGAACAGCATATAGCTGCCCGCTGCGGCAGCTTCACCGCAATATTCGTCCGCCCGTCTCACGTGAAAACGCCGGCGCGCACTCAGTTTCTTCTTTCTGTACCAGCAAATCTTCTCCGGCATCGTTGCACGCAGAATTCACAACTATCACCGCCAATGCTATTACGATATCTTCGCCTATCTGTTTCACAATGCATGGTGCCGTCGGAAGCGTAGCACACTTGCCATAGGCAATAATCGAAACACATCGCCGTTCCATGCTGCAAACTGTGACCGTATACATTTTCCAGCTGCTAGATCCCATGTAAACAAAAGAAGGCGCAAGGTGCGTGCGATCGAGAACGTATATAGCTGCCCGTCTAATGTGAAAACGACGGCGCACACAGTTTTATTCCCATACCAGCAAATCTCCGCCCGGGTCGTCACATGCCACATTCACAGCTATCGCCAACAAACCTATTGCGATAAGCATCTTCACCTATCTGTTTTACAGCGCGTAATGTATAAAGCCATTGGTAGAATACTGCACGCTTTTAGTAGGCGGCGATAATCCTAATACGCCGCTATTCTTTGCTGTAGGCGATGCAATGTGGGCATCATGTTTTGCTTCGATGGCATCCGGCGTCGCCCACCAGCTCGATTTCATTACGGTTTCTTTTCGCTCTCTTAAAACATGCAACAGGAAAACAACAAAATGCGTCTCGGGCCCCCGGAGCACCACCAGCTCTACGTGCATCGGTGTCTCGTGCCGCAATGATCTGCGCGACGCTTCGCATTATGTAGATGTCAACAATAGTTGAGACTGTCACATTTTTTTTCGGATCGTACATTTTCCCGGTTAGTGCGTTTTTCCCCAAAATGTATGAAGGAGGCTCTACTGTATAAGTAGCAAAATTAGTGGGGAACGTGCAAGTGTCTTGCTTAAGCTATGAGCTTTTGCTTAAGTTAGCTATGTCAGCGCCATGTCAGCTGTAGGTGTCGACAGTAGCACTGCAGGCATGAGGAGCAAGGTGAAAGCTGTCTATTGCCTTACTCCACAAGTTTACTCACACACCGCAAACCACTTGGCTTACCTATTCATGCCCAATAAAGGCACCTGTGTTATATGCAGGGTTCACTGTTGATCAGAAACGGCTATGCTGGCCAAAACTGAACCACTATTCTCACTTAAGTTATGAAACGTCCTAATATTTAAATTCCTCTTGTAAATTCCTAATTTATAGAGCTATAAGTCAACTTTATTGAAACAAATTTTGTCTTTTACAAAAGACAAAAATACTTTACGCTGCTCTGAAATGTTCTATAGGTCGCAGCATTTCCTATAAGTTTACAAAGTCATTCAGGAAATTCACTGACAGTCGAATGTACAGTGCTCACGGAATGAAATAGGACACAGAGCATTTAGCAGAACCCTAGATATGTGCAAAGTACACGAAAGCAGCATCTCATGTCACTAGGAATTTGGTCATCAGAAGTGACGAGGACTCTGATGCAGGTGTACGCGCCAGAATTGCGTCTATGTGACACGAACTGCAGCCGGTGGAAACGAAAGTATGCGAATTACTTAGCCCTAAATTGACGCGTTTCATTCCGTGAGCACTGTACATATAATAAATCCAGATAAAATTAACTGTTCTCTATATCAAACACGCAAAACTTACTCATATATACTCATGTAAAGTATTCGCTAATAACGAACTGGACATAAGATAAGATTAAATTATGGGGTTTTACGTGCTAAAACCATGACCTGATTATGAGGTACGCCATAGTGGGGGACTCCTGAAATTTGGACCACCTGGGATTCTTTAACGTGACCTAAATCTAATTATGCGCTGTTTTCGCATTTCACTCCCATCGAAAAGCGGCCGCTGTGGCCGGGATTCGACCACACGACCTCGTGCTTAGCAGACCAACGGCATAGCCACAAAGCAACCACAGCGGGTTTGGACATAGGATATACTGAAATAGGTGCTTCTGCAGCCAGTGCCACAAAGACACTTGCATGCCACAAATGCAGCATTTATTTTATTTATTTATTTGTTTATTTTCGAGCATGCATGCGAGAATGCTTGGAAGCAAGCGGGAGCATATCAGAAGTGTAACGAAGTAAGGTCCTATCGAGTCACTACTCTTAGTGATGCTGAGAAAGTTTTAAGCCACAGGTAAGAATTAATGCCTACTGTAAAGCAGTGATTTGGGCTTGTTGGTAAAACATAGAGACATCGTGGTAAGACAGCGCCTGTGTGTATCCCGTCTCCCTTTTGTCCTTGTCTTTTTCACGCCCTATAAGCCTCACAACATAATGCCTACTGTTATGTCGGTACAGCCGTGGTTGACTGCTGATGATTTATTAAGTCAAGGACATGGTAGCAGACACTACTTCCGGCGTAGGAGCCAGCACTGGCGTGGCGTTCATTCCGTGAAGCGCGCTCGTGCCAAAAGCTGCCAGCGGCTTCGCATGCGCACTTCATTGTTGTCATCTTCTGACAACATATCAGTTCTTCCTTCCTTAGACGAAGTCTCCATAGCGGTCTGAAGGCCGCCTAACCTCTGGTGGCCACAGCTGCCACGTCGTTCTAGCTGTTCGTGACGCCGAGGTCGATGGTTGAGAGGAAGTGTCTTTTGTATCGAGTGCATCCGGTACCAGAGGAATAGCAGAACTTGTTACTTTTGGCATAACGTCCGAATTCGTCTGCTATGCTCCAATCCGTCAATGCTTGGGTTGCTTGCCTAGTCTGACTCGTTTCTTTGATGTGGTTGAGGTAACACTAAACCTTTCCGAGGACGCTCTTTAAAAGCCAGGATCATGGTCCAACACGGCGCTATATTTCACCTTCAATCCAGTCTGGCTTTTTTAAAAAACTGATGAATAAGCACTTTTCCCCTACTGAGAAGCGACGTGATTGCTTCAGTGTCTCTTGGCATTCATGGACCTATGTTTCTGTCTCTGGCTTGAGTAGGTCGAGGGGACACAAAAGTTCTTGTCCAAACATTGCTCTCGCAGGTGTCATTCCTGTAACTGTATGAACTGTCGTATGTTGCCGATACAGGAACCTCGCAATCGACACTGTATGGACTACTTTGTATCCATCAGAAGCGCTCTCTTCAGTTCTGCCACATAGCGTTCTGCCTGGCCGTTTGTCACAGGGTGATACGTTGCCGATGTGATGGCCTGTAAGCTTTATCTCGCTTTAGACTGCTTTAGCTCACTAGAAATAAAGGCTCTTCCGTTGTCGGAGACGACTTTTCGGGGAATGCCGAAAGTAGCAAAGAGACTTCGGAGTACATCGATGACAGCTGCGGATGTTGCTTATGTCACGTGACGGACTTCCACTCACCTTGTGTACATGTCCACAACTAAGTAGGTGTGCCCGTGTAGTGGCCCCGCGAAAGCAATGTGCAGTGTTCCACAGTGTCTGGGGTGGGTCCAAGGTGGGAATAGGAACTTTGGGTGGACTCTTCTGCATTAAATGGTATTCACGGCACTGTCGAAATGTTTCTTCGATAACCTTGTCGATTCCGGGCCACCAGACGTAGCGTCTTGCGCACTTCTTTATGGCGACCATTCCTCAATGACTAGCATGTAGAAGTTCCAAAACGTGAGATCATGCTGAGCTTGGTATAATCACCCGTGATCCAATCGTGAGACAGTCACGATGAACTGCCAGTGCAGTCGCTCTTTGTTGGTAAGCAGTGAAGTCACCTCCAGTGAGTTTCTCCACTGTACCATTCTGTACTGACTTGTATAGCCTTTGCAGGATACTGCCTTGTTGTGTCAGATGTGCTATCTCAGTGGCTGTAAACGACGGTCTTGACAATGCTTCAAACAATAGCACATTGCCTGGTGGCCATGGCCCATCGGTGCATTCTGGTAATGGCAATCGGCTCTTGCCGTGCCTGTAGACAACGTTGTAGTCATACGCAGATAACTTGATGCACCATCTGGTCAGTCGTGGTGAAAGTACTTGAGCCGTTGGTTTCTTCTGGCCCAGTATGCTGAGCAGCGGCTGATGGTCAGTGACGAAAGTTACCTTTCTGCCCGTAATATATTTGTGCAACTTATGAGCTGCAAATACTACAGCAAGGCCTTCTCTGTTCAATTGTGCATAGTTTCATTCTGCTGGCCCAGCAGTCCTGGATGCAAATGCTATCGGTGCTTCTCTATTCTGGTCATCACGTTGAGACAGAACAGCTCCTATGCCGTATGGTGAAGCGTCGCATGAGACAAAAAGCTCCTTCCATTCGTCGTAGTGTGCCAGAACTGTCTGACTGAGAAGCAATTTCTTAAGTTCATTAAATGCTTCTTGATGTCGAGTTTCCCATCTCCACATGGCGTCCTGCTGAAGGAGCTGGTAGAGACAGTTGGCAATTGTTGCCCTGTTCTTCAAGAATCTGTCGTAGAAAGCCAGCATTCTGAGAAATGACTGCAGCGCTTGCTTGCAGTTAGGTGCTGGAGCCTCAATTATAGCTCGAGCTTTCTCTTCGCTGGTGTGAACTCGTGTTTCGTCAATTTGGTGTCCTAGAAATGAAACTTGTCTCACCGCAAAACGGCACTTGTCTTTTCCTAGGCGCAGATTGTATTTGTGCAGCCCCTTGAGGACTTCTTCCAATCTGACGGCGTGTTCCGCGGCGTCCTTCCCAGTGATGATCACGTCATCTATGTATGCACAAACTCCTGTGATGCCAGACAGCATAGTCCCCATGAACCGTTGAAAAATGTCTGGTGCTGCAGAGATTCCAAAGGGCAACCGTTTGACCTTGTAGAGCCCTTTCAGCGTGTTCGAGGTCAATATTTCTGCTGTCTGTGGTGTGACTTGAAGTTGCTGATAAGCTTGTGCTAAATCTAGGGTGCTGAAGACCTTGCCGCCCCTTGAGTGGCTGAGGACCTCATCTGTTGTGGGAATTGGGTAATCTGCCTTCTTCGGTACTTGATTCACTGTACAACGATAGTGACCAAAAATTCATAACGAACCATTCTTCTTACGAATGAGTACGAGAGGTGTTGCCCAATCAGAATGCTGCACAGGCTCAATTATGCCCTGATCTTGCAGTCAATTCAATTTAACCTCTACAACCAATTGCAGCGCGAAGGGAACCAGACATGCTTTTAGAAACTTTGGTGTTGCTCCTTCCACAAGTTGGATTTGTACAGCAGGACCAACATGTCCTGAGATGTCCTCGTTGAACACAGACTAGTACTTGTCCAGAAGCTTGGAAACAAGTTCGTCGTCTGATATGTCATTGACGCCTGTTATCTGTACACCCAGATGAGGAAACGAATTTTGTCTGAGGAGGTTACAGCGTGCTCCCTTGACAACAACAAGCGATAATGTAAACGCCTCGTGCCTGTACGTTACTTCTCCACTCTTGCATACCTGAGAACTCGAAGAGGCTGACCTGACCATGTGCGTAGGAGAATGTTGTTCGTCTGAAGCCGTGGTGGGTCATGTGTCCACGTGGCTTTGAACGTGGCCTCACCAATGAGAGTGCAGGCTGCACCTGAGTCGACTTCAAAATCCAAGGACTTGCCATGTATGCATAGCTGCATCATGACCTTCTGCGTGCTGGTCGCATCGCTTAAGGGGTTCAGTTCATAAAGTGCCATGTCTGGTGCTGAGGCTGTTGTCGAAGTTCCTTGTCGTGAATTCGATATTGTTATTCCTCTTGGTTCTTGTCTGTTGCCACTTTTCTATGCACACTCGCACGCGCACTTTGTGCGCGTGCGAGTGTGCATAAAAGGTGCGCATGCGAAGGTGCGCGTGCGAATGTGCGCGTGCAAAGGTGCGCGTGCAAAGGTGCGCGTGCAAAGGTGCGCGTGCAAAGGTGCGCGTGCAAAGGTGCGCACGCGCACCTTCGCACGCGCACTTCATTGTTGTCATCTTCTGACGACATATCACCTACTACGTGTAGTTTTGTCCTAAACAAATTTATTATTTCCATGCCTCTTTTCTATATTGAAGATAACAAATGCATATGTAATAAATAAATCACAAATGCTCGTCTCATTATAGGCATATTTCTGTTTTGTCAATGGCGCAGACACACGAGAGCTGTGCTGCCTTTTCCCGACGCTTCTGTGCATGTATGAAGTGTGAGAGAGAAATTTTGGGACTATGCTAAGTAATACGGAGGAGTAATGATTTGGTACATTCATCCCTAGCCTATGACAATGTGCACTATGCGATAGCCGACACTTTTGTCCGAACGGGTTCACATCAGCCGATACATAGTCCGTGGTGGGGAAGCATACAAAACAACAAAATCGCAGTAACAATGTCATCATTCATTGGTCTGCGGCCGCTAAAGTGGCATCTACCTAATCTCCCACCCCTGCAGTTCACGCCGGGTCGCTATGCTTCCCTTGGTAGGAACCCTCCGTGTCAAGCTTGGTGGTGAAGCATGGGTAAAAAGCAAGTACAGTCGAAACCTGCAATAACGAAATCCCGCGACAACGAAATATTTTGCGTATCCCCGGTGAAGGCCCATAGGATTCAATGCATTTTGTACCTCTTGACAACGAAATGTCGCTCGCTGTACTACAATCCCACGTAAACAAAATACCACCACATTACACTTGCATGGGCGCCGACATTTTTGTTTGCAAAAACAATCAAGCGCCAGAAGCAATTGCGTGCGCTGAAACAAGTCGTGGCCACCATCTTGTTTGCTGATAACCCGTTTGAAGCGGAACTTGTTTTGCTACCGGTATGTATTTTTGCACACCTATGTGCAGTGTGTAATGTGCGCCTCAGTGAGAAAAATGCAGCAAAAACAAGGAAATCCACATCCCACCGAAGTGGAATTGTTTATGGCGCTTGAGATAGCGGTTGCAGCATGGAGTGCCAAGCAGCGAGCTGTGATTGAGTGATCGGGGAATATGCATATCCCTTGCTTCAAGAACGCTGGTTTTGGTGCCACCTGACAGGCATTGCGTGCAAATTCAGCACCGGGCGTAGATTTGCCCAAAAGGGCCGTAATCTCGATTGATTGCCTTCGGGTATACGAGATACAATCACTTTCGCACTCGGCACCAGATGCGTCGGCGCCTGCACCCTTAAACAAAATTACACCCTTGGGGTCGTATCTTGCCATACAACAATAATCGTCATCCGCATTTCCTTTCTTTAACACTGCGAGCCCGGTACTTCCAAGTTACGAACGGCATGCACATTATCAGCACTACAGAGCATTCTTGACAGGAAAGTCAGTGCAGCGTTTTCAAGAAAGGAAACGCAAGCAAGACAGATGACGATTATTGTTGTGCGGCAAATATACACTCAAAAGGGTGTACATTTGTTTAAGAGTATATGGGCGACAGCGTGCGCTGGAGAAATGCTGCTGCATGCGTGGAGCGTTGTTGCTCTGCATCCTGTACCGAGTTACGCAAAATCTCACAAAAGTGATTGTATCTACGAAAGCAATTTACCGAGAATACTGCTCCACAGCAGTGCTGCCACTGCTGATCGACCGTATGCAGCGCACTTTGTACTGTTGGCAATGCGGTTCTATATCCTCGAGCAAAGCTTGCCAATGTAGGCTAATGGAATTTTGACAGTAAAGTTTTGTTCTACGATGCATTACCTATCTGTGCTGTCTCATTTCACAAGGACATTCTCGCGAAAGCAAATTTTTTTCGCGATCCCCGGTGATATCGTTATTGCCAGGTTCAAATGTACTGCAGAAGTGAGAGAGAGGGAAATGATATAATAATGCCGATTTAAAATAAAGAAAGGAAAAAAGAAAAACCTGGTCATACTAGCATTTGAACTATGGACCTCTCAATAATGAGTGCGGTGCTGTAAATGCTACACCTAGTCTTTAACCACGGTCGCGTAGTGTAGCCCAGCTGAAACAAAGGGGCAAAAATGTGTCCACATTTGTAGAACCTAGGCACAGTCCCCACTTTCTTCTCTCACAACTCATAAATGCGCACGTGGGTCAGGAAAATGTGGCGTCTCTCTTGCGTGTCTACACCCTTAACAATATAGAAACACGCATAGGCTAATTTGAGTATATTGAATTACCTGATATATCAAACTAATATTAGTATTTAGGGTGTCTACCAAGTTGACATGTTGAAATTCCCCGAGTTTCCCAGGATTTCCCTGAGTGCCTTTGCAAAATTTTCTGAGTGGCACAGAACTTTATTCTGTGTCAAGACAGGCTGACACCATGTCACCCGAAGCTGCCACTTTCTAGTAAGCATGTTAAAAAATAAAAAAACTACTTAATCCAGTTTGAACAGTAAGAAGCAGCGTTTATTTTATTCAAAAAGAAAACAAAAGGGAGGGGTTAGTAAAATGCACAGCTATAAGATATCTTTGAAAAAAATAGTAAAACCTATTGCAAATTGAGTCGAACATTTTAAATACGAATAAAAAAGAAATGCATACAGAAATAAATATTTTTGAATATGAGCTATTTCTATCAACTGATAGCAAGCTCAATGGTTTGAGGCTTGAGCTTTGCCATAAGTGAGATTCTCTCTCAGCAGCTGGACAGTCAACCTCAACTGACCTGACATATTCCCAGCCTGTGCACAACACCTCAGTGTTTCGTTTCACTGCTTTAAAGAGTTCATTTTGGTTTGAATGAGGGGCACCTACATCTCAGTGTCAGCCAACACTTCGTCTTTTGAGCTCAAGCTCCTTCAAAGAAGTGGCGGCACACTTCCTTTTCCATTCATTCCTCAATGCATCGGTCCTTTTTGTTCTCGTCCTCCTTCCACCGCGCGTTCGCCACACCGACCATTTGAAGCATCCTCTTGGTCCGTTGTACAGTCAACATGCGATTTTTCTGGCTCCCTAGAGGCCATGAAAACATCCGAAAAATCGGGCAGTCCAAAATAATGAATGCATGTCTTTTACCGTCCTTAAGGGCTCAAACCGAAAAAGCTCTGAAGGCCTGCCAGTACACTTATTAGGCATATCGGTGCACGTATGGTGACAGGAGATGGCGGGTGCACGCGTGTATAATTAGGGAATACATACTGGGTCCCATGACAATTCCCTTTGCCACACTTGTTAGGCTTCACCGCAATGCTTTGCGTATGCTTCACCGCATAACATTATTGTATTGAGGCGAAACTTACTTTCGGAAACCGGCATAATGCAATGCGTCATGCTTTCCTAGGTTCGAAGCCAATGGCGAGGATTACAAAGGCTGAGTCGGCGCGCCATTGCTAACAGTAGCAAACGCTGAAGTAGCTTGGTCTAGTGTTGTAGCGGTGGTCACTACGGCTGCCAGTGGATATGGATGCGAGAGCGCCGGTTCGAGGCGGTGAGATAATCAAAATGGTGGCTGAGGTGGCTTTGATTAATGCCACTTCGGACATGCCGTCACGGCAAAATGTCTGTAAAATTGGCCGGCAAAGGGTTCTTGCATCCGAAATTTCATAAGTTCTTATACATTGACTCTATGGCGTACGTGGTGGTGCCGCAAAGCCATCCGAATTATCGGGCATTTCCCCAAAATCGGGTGCCCGGAAAATTCGTCGTTCACTGTACACTGGCAGCTCCTCCAGCCGACGACACGGCATCAATGACGATTCGTTACGATTCCTCTCTGTTACTTGAGCTAGCATTAGCGCGACATTCGTTCCCTTTCAATGAAGTTACGGCTAATTTTCCCTGATAGAAGCTCGAATTCCCTGAGTATTTCCACTGTTCAAAATCCCAGAGAATAGCAGGTTTTCTCGGTTGGTAGACACCCAGAGTATTGCCTCTTGCTGAGTGTTACTCTCAGAGTCCGTGCATTGGAGATGGGTTTCCGTGAGACTCACCCAGCGAGTGTGAGAAAAGGGTACTATGCTCCTGCACACCACAATGTTCAAAGGATGCTATGATGGTTTTGTCGGTACTCTAACACCACATGACTGTGGAGCCAAGAAGACTACAAAGCCGGGTCACCAACAAATGCGGGCTTATTAATCGAAGATGCAGCACGATGTGACAGTCACGGCTTGCAGGCAGACACTCAACGCAAGGTCGATTGAATACTGACACGTGTACTTATCTTTATCGGGCAACCACGTTTTGCCGCTTAACAACTGTAATCGCACAGCGAGGGACGCGTCTGCATGTATCCGACGTTTCTGGAAAGTTATCGACGCTTCTATCCGCGTGTCTGTTGTCGCCGAACCTTGTGTTATCAGATTTCATCGTGTGACACGAATGGTGTAGAACTTTGTGGAAAACACGCGGGTCCCATCAGTTAATCTAAAACATTCGACGACTGATCTATAAAAGCCGACGCGCTTGACCCGCTGATCAGATTTTCGACGATCGCCGACTGTGTTCGCCGCTTTCGTTGTGCTATAAGTGTAGCCTGTTTTGTGGGCACAGGTTCGCCCAATAAAAGCTAGTTTTGTATTCCACCGTACTGCTTCTTTCTTCGCCGTCACTACCACGTGACATCTGGTGGAGGTGCTTTACGTCCATGTACCGGACGGCCCCGACAAGCCGTAATACAAGCCCGGACCGCAAAGACAACACCAGTGCCGTCCCGGAACATCGAGCAAGCCGCCGTCTTCAACAGCTGCCCCCGGAGCACGGACTTCTACCTGAGAAGACCAAGAAGATTGTGGACAAGGCAACCCCAATGGCAGCCCCAGCATCCCCCATCGTGCTGCAGCAGCCCAGGGAACCTCTGACGTTCCGCGGATCAACATTCGAGGACCCGGAAACCTGGCTCGAAACGTATGAGAGGGTCGCTAAGTTTAACAGTTGGGACAGCGACGACAAGCTGCGGCATGTCTATTTCGCATTGGAAGACGCCGCCAGGACGTGGTTCGAGAATCGGGAAGCCACCTTAACGACGTGGGACCTTTTCCGAAGCGGCTTCTTGCACACGTTTACAAGCGTCGTGCGAAAAGAGCGAGCCCAAGCTCTACTAGAAACCAGAGTGCAGCTGCCAAACGAGACGATCGCAATCTTCACGGAGGAGATGGCCCGTCTTTTCCGGCACGCCGACCCGGAAATGTCGGAGGAGAAAAAAGTTCGCTTCCTGATGCGCGGCGTCAAGCAAGACCTTTTCGCCGGACTTATTCGTAACCCACCGAAGACTGTGGCTGAGTTTTCTGCAGAGGCATCAACGATCAAGAAAACTCTGGAGATGCGCACCCGGCAATATAACTGCCAGGGGCACACGCCGCAGTATGCCATCCAAGGACTAGGTTCGGACGACCTTCAAGAGACCATCAGGGCCATTGTGCGCGAAGAACTGCGCAAGGTCCTGCCTTCGTCCCAGCCTCAAGTGGCCTCTATCGCCGACATCGTGAAGGAAGAGGTGCACCGATCCCTTGGAGTTCCTGAGGTACAACCAGAACCACCGCAGCCGGAAGCAATGACCTACGCCGCCGCGGTCGCCCGCCGTCAAGGCCCCCCTGCGCGACCGCGCCAAGGTCCTGCAACACCGCAATTCCGTCGTCCACCGCCGCCGCCGCCAGCACACCCACCCGTCGCCCAGCGCACCTATACGAGGAAGACGGACATTTGGCGAGCCCCCAACCACCGCCCGCTCTGCTATCACTGCGGAGAAGCCGGTCGTGTGTACCGCCGATGCCCATACCGCGACATGGGTCTGAGAGGGTTCGCCGTCAACGCGCCGCGTCCACAGCTTGGGGAGCGCCCACGTGACATTGCCGATTACCTAGCCGCCACTCAGTGGACCTCTTGACGACCGTCCCGTTCGCCGTCACCAGGCCGCTACCTGTCGCCGCAGCGCCGTCCATACACTGGCCCAGCCCGGGGCCGCTCTGCGAGCCCATACCCGGAAAACTAAAAGCAGCAACCGATGGAGGTGCGGTTGCTGTTCGTCGAACTGACGAAGATCCTCCGCCGCCGACGAAGACGACGAAGAGACCATCTCGACGACATAACGACACGCCGCCGTCCCGACGAAGTCTGGAAGCCAAAACTACACCGACGAAAGATGACTTGACGACGAGACGTTCCAACCTCAGTTCAACACGATGCAGCCGTGATCCAACGCCAAGACCTAACTGCAATGCCAGACAAAGAACAACCGACCTCGACGTGCTTCTCGACGGCCACGCAGTCACTGCCTTAGTCGACACAGGGGCCGATTACTCCGTAATGAGTGGACACATCGCCGCCCAGTTGAAGAAAGTTAAGACCGCATGGGAAGGCCCTCAGATTCGCACCGCTGGAGGACACCTCATCACGCCGACTGGGATCTGCACGGCAAGAATAACCATTCATGACCGGACTTACCCTGCCACCTTCATTATCCTCCAACAGTGTTCACGAGACGTCATTCTCGGTATGGACTTCCTGGACCAACACGGCGCAATCATCAACCTGAAGTCGAAGTCAGTAACGCTGTCGGAAGATAAAGCAATGCCGCTGGAGAGCCCTCGTAGTCACCACGCCTTGAGTGTGCTCGAAGATCAAGTGAGCGTCCCGCCTCGCTGCAGCATCGTTATTTCGGTCAGCACCGAAACACCCGCTGACGTAGAAGGCGTCATTGAAGGCGACCAACGTCTACTGCTAGACCATGAAATTTGCGTCGCAAGAGGGATCGCTCGACTGCATGGAGGGAAAACTGAAGTGTTGCTGACAAACTTCAGCCAGGAGTTCAAACACATCAACAAGGGCACGACGATCGCGTACATCGAGGAAATTCTGGAAACAAGTAATGCGTTTGTCCTCTCGGATTCCGCCGCATCTACCCCGACGACCATGATTCCCGAACCAGACTACGACATTAATCCAAATCTCCCTATGATTAAGCAACAGCAGCTCAGAAGTCTGCTCCGACGATACAAAGGCTGCTTTGCGACGTCATCGAGGATTCGACAAACACCAGTCGCCAAGCATCGCATAATCACCGAGGAATGCGCTCGCCCACTCCGTCAGAGCCCTTACCGAGTTTCGGCGCGAGAACGTGAAGCTATAAGAGAACAAGTCGACGAGATGCTGCGCGACGACATCATCCAGCCGTCGAAAAGCCCGTGGGCATCCCCTGTTGTTCTGGTAAAGAAAAAGGACGGAACCCTACGTTTCTGCGTCGATTATCGTCGTCTGAACAAGATCACGAAGAAGGACGTATACCCCCTCCCACGGATAGACGACGCATTGGATCGGCTCTGCAACGCTAAATACTTCTCGTCCATGGACCTAAAGTCTGGCTATTGGCAAATAGAAGCCGACGAAAGAGATCGCGAAAAGACCGCCTTCATCACCCCAGACGGCCTCTACGAGTTCAAGGTTATGCCATTCGGACTGTGCTCGGCGCCTGCAACGTTCCAGCGCGTGATGGACACGGTTTTAGCAGGACTGAAGTGGCAGACCTGTCTCGTATACTTGGATGACGTCGTCGTCTTCGCCGGAAATTTCGACGTTCACCTTAGGCGGCTGGCAACAGTACTAGAGGCCATCAGGTCATCAGGACTTACTCTGAAGCCGGAAAAGTGCCGCTTCGCTTACGAGGAGCTTCTATTTTTAGGCCACGTCATCAGCAAATCTGGAGTCCGCCCCGACCCGCAGAAGACAGCTGCCATAGCAAAGTTCCCACAGCCCATCGACAAGAAGGCAGTGCGTAGATTTCTTGGAATGTGTGCCTACTACAGGCGATTTGTCAAGAACTTTTCATGCATCGCTGAGCCGCTGACGCAGCTAACTAAATGCGACGTCGAGTTCAAGTGGGAAACGCCGCAGGCCGAGGCATTTCAAGAACTCAAACGACGCATGCAGTCGCCGCCCGTACTTGCGCACTTCGACGATCACGCCGATACCGAAATCCACACTGACGCCAGTAGCCTAGGCCTTGGCGCCGTCCTGGTCCAGAGAAAAGATGGACATGAACACATGATAGCTTACGCTAGCCGGTCGTTGTCAAAAGCGGAAGGCAATTATTCTACAACCGAAAAGGAATGCCTCGCCATCGTTTGGGCTACAGCGAAATTTCGCCCTTACCTATATGGCAGGCCATTCAAAGTCGTCAGCGACCATCACGCCTTGTGTTGGCTAGCGAATTTAAAGGATCCCTCAGGACGGCTGGCACGGTGGAGCCTCAGACTACAAGAATACGACATCACCGTAACATACAAGTCCGGACGAAAACACTCAGACGCCGATTGCCTATCCTGCGCCCCCATTGACCCGCCGCCGGAAGATGACGAGGATGACGACGCCTTCCTTGGAAGAATAAAAAGCTCGGAAGACTTCGCCGAACAACAACGAGCGGACCCGGAACTTAAAGGCCTCGTCGATTATTTGGAAGGGCACACTGACGTTGTCCCCAGGGCATTTAAGCGCGGATTATCTTCCTTCACGCTTCAAGACAGTCACTCGTGAAGAAGAACTTCTCGCCAGTCCGCGCCAATTACCTTCTTGTTGTCCCGTCAGGACTTCGTCCAGAAGTATTGCATGCCCTACATGACGATCCGACCGCTGGACACCTCGGATTTTCCCGGACACTATTGAGGATACAAGAAAAGTATTATTGGCCGCGCCTGACCGCCGACGTCGCCCGTTATGTCAGAACATGCCGAGACTGTCAGCGACGCAAGACACCGCCGACAAGGCCAGCCGGATTACTACAGCCAATCGAGCCTCCTTGCCGACCATTCCAGCAGATCGGTATGGACTTGCTGGGACCCTTTCCGACGTCAATAACCGGAAATAAGTGGATCGTCGTGGCGACGGACTACCTCACCCGCTTCGCTGAAACAAAAGCACTGCCGAAAGGTAGCGCAGCCGAAGTGGCAAAATTCTTTGTCGAAAACATCCTGCTGTGACATGGCGCCCCAGAAGTCCTCATCACCGACCAAGGAACGGCCTTTACAGCGGAGCTCACCCAAGCCATTCTGAAATACAGTCAGACAAGGCACAGGAGGACAACGGCTTACCACCCGCAGACGAATGGTCTTATGGAGCGGCTGAATAAGACCCTCGCCGACATGCTAGCGATGTACGTCGACGTCGAACACAAGACGTGGGACGCGGTCCTGCCGTATGTCACCTTCGCCTACAACACGGCGGTGCAAGAAACAACACAGATCACGCCATTCAAGTTGGTTTACGGCAGGAACCCGACGACGACGCTCGACGCCATGCTGCCGCACGTCACTGACGAGGAGAATCTTGACGTCGCTACCTATCTCCAGCGCGCCGAAGAAGCCCGACAGCTCGCCCGCCTACGGATCAAGACCCAGCAGCGTACCGACAGCCGACACTACAACCTCCAACGACGCTTCGTCGAGTACCAGCCCGGCGACCGTGTTTGGGTATGGACCCCGATTCGCCGGCGAGGACTCAGTGAGAAGCTGCTGCGACGCTATTTCGGACCCTACAAGGTCATCCGACGTATTGGCGCACTAGACTATGAGGTCGTGCCAGACGGCATTTCGCACTCACAGCGGCGCCGCGCACGATCTGAAGTGGTCCACGTGGTGCACCTTAAACCATTTTACGGACGCTGATGAACTTCGTTAGTTTGTTGTTTTCTTTGCTACGAGTGCTTTTCTTTGTTAATTTCGTTTGTTTGCAGCATCGGGTCGATGCTTTTTAAGAGGGGGGTAATGACACGTGTACTTATCTTTATCGGGCAACCACGTTTCGCCGCTTAACAACTGTAATCGCACAGCGAGGGACGCGTCTGCATGTATCCGACGTTTCTGGAAAGTTATCGACGCTTCTATCCGCGTGTCTGTTGTCGCCGAACCTTGTGTTATCAGATTTCATCGCGTGACACGAATGGTGTAGAACTTTGTGGAAAACACGCGGGTCCCATCAGTTAATCTGGAACATTCGACGACTGATCTATAAAAGCCGACGCGCTTGACCCGCTGATCAGATTTTCGACGATCGCCGACTGTGTTCGCCGCTTTCGTTGTGCTATAAGTGTAGCCTGTTTTGTGTGCACAGGTTCGCCCAATAAAAGCTAGTTTTGTATTCCACCGTACTGCTTCTTTCTTCGCCGTCACTACCACGTGACAATACTATGTGCAGTCATATCATGTTCAGCTAACTGGGTAGCGGCCCAACAAGCACAAGAAGTTGTGGGAGCAAAGGTCCCGCAACCAACCTTTAGAGAACCTGTGGCGCATCTACTGTGGCGAGGAAGTGTTAAGCAGTACAGAGCTTGGGGGAGAAGGCGCATCCTGATAATGTGTGCTCATGCAGGGGACTCAACTTTTGACGGGAAAGTAGTGCTGGGGCGGTGGTTCACAGAGGTGGAGGTTGTCAAATGGCCGTCATACGCATGAGCTTGAGATGAGCTGCAGGAAGGCTCTCCGATCCCCACATTCCGCCCTTCTGAAGATTGAGGACAGCTTCCTGAGGAGTCTGACTAAGGCAAAGTGACAAGGTTTACTCAAGGAAAGAGGTTTAAGCCAATGGTGCAGTGTCCAAGAGGGATGCTGTCTTCGTCAGGGCCTCTTTCAGGACCTTAATTACATTTCCACAAAAATAAATTTCTATTGTCTGTGGGGCATTACAAAAGGGCACAGGCCCTTTCAAGCCCCTTCATGGGCTTTTTGTCTCTGTCCTCACCGTCACTGTACTTTTGTAAAAAGCGATAACGGAAACTGTGTTTGTAGCTGGATAAGGCGACTGCAGCATAGAAAGGTGAAGATGTCACTTTGCTTGATCCAAGTCCGGGGGCCAGCCTTGAAATTTAATGTCCTCACCCTAGGGAGAGTGCACAACCAGTAGGAAGGGTTGGCAGCCCTGGAAGGACAAGGCAGGTCATGGGGGCAGCGTTATGGGCATAAGTCTGCCGTACAGGAAGGGTGAGCTGCCTGGAATTAATAAAGGTGTGGTTGCCATTTGGAAGCAGCAGCCCACTGCTGATGTCACAGGGCTCCCAAGTTTGCATGCTGACAGGAAAGGGCTGGCCGAGATGACTGACAGTCAGGTCAGCAGCGGTGACCAAGTGGAAATGCCTGACCAAAGGCTACAGTTGCATTGGGCAGACAGGCTGCACCGGGCGGCAGCCAAAGAAGGCAGAGGCAAGGCCTGCACTAGTGGTCTGCGGCAAGAGATGCCACAGGAGACAGCCATGGCATGTAGGACCAAGGAGAGAAGGCCTCTTGGTCAGCAAAAGGCAGATAGCACAACGAAACCAGGTGCAGGGAGAAGACAGGTCGTAGATGGAGATGAGCACAGGAAAGCCCAATCGGCCTAGTCAGCTTGCCAAGATTAGGTACCCACCTTGTCGAAATGCCCTGAAAGCACACTGCAACACTAAAGGGTCCTGCCACCCAATGACAGCAGGCTGACGCCCGCTAGCTCCCTGCGCTGAAAGGAGTGCCTACTAGGCTAAGGCCTAGGCAACAAATAGAGGAAATGTTAGGCCTTGTTTTATGTTAGAAATGTACACGTGCCCTTGAAATAAAAGACATTTGCTGCCATGTGTTCAAGTACAATGCACAGTTTACAGTTCTGCGAGGGAGGAGACCCAGTCAGGCAATGTCCCCTTTTGCCTTTCACCTAAATGTCAAGTCACATTTAAATCAAAATTATAATTTCGATTTCAAAAGGGCCTGTCACTGTTTAATTGTGTGTCCTCAAACCATAGCTGCATCTCTCTGTTTATCAGCACAATAAAACATGGAGTCCAGCTCCCTGTTAGTGAGAGAAAGCTGACTGTGTGTTTCTGCAAGCTTTGCAGTGACTTGGATAGTTGCCCGCCTTCTGCCAGTGTCCTTGCAGCTTATCCGTGTTTTCATTTCACCAGTCGTTGCTTCTTGCAACAAGAGAGGTTTGAGACATGAACTGGACTGCATAGTGGTCTCTCTTGAGAGTCAGCCAGCTTATATGCCAAAAGGGACATTTTGGTGTCAGCTCAGTACAGGCCCATCCACTTGGCCAAGAAGGAGACAGAGATGCCTTTGGCAGCACCATTCAAACCATGGTTACATATGAGAACAAGCTCACCTACATCGTAGCGCATGTCCCTGTGTGACCTGCTGCACTGAGCTTTCTGTCTAGCTCACGCTTTTTGCGAGGTTGGAATGGGCCAGATCAAAGCCTGCATCCATCCATGAGTGCAGTTCTGCCAAGTAGTCGGAAAGGCTGGCTTTCATGGCACCTTCTCTACTGCCCATCTGCAGAACAGGGTCCGTGAAGTTTGGCAGCTCTCTCATAAAGTTGAGGAATGCAGGCGTGTACCCTGTCAAACAGTTCACTAGATCGCTAGGAGAAACCTATCTTGTTAAGGCAGGCATTCCGATTCCCGTGTTGCTTGAAAGGCTGCACCCAAGGGCTTGAGGTACTGGTTAATCTACTCTGTCGGGTCAGCCTGTTGGTGGTACGTGGTTGTCTAGTGGCTCTTAACGCCAAAGGCGGATTTACATCCACAAACACTTTGGCCATAAATAGGACACATATTGGACACAAATAGGACACCGAAAAGTCGAAGCAGGTGAAGACCTCGGTAAACTTGTTCCAGATTGCATGTGCCATTAGCTTCAGAAGGAAAAAAGGTTCAGCAGACTTAGTAACATTATCTGTAATGACCAGGCAGAAAGTGTGCCCTAACTGGCTTCTGGAGAAAGGTGCCATGACATCAAAGGCAGCGACTCATCAGGGTAGCTGGCCGTTAATTTGCTCCATGAACCCAGGGAGTTTGCCTACATGAGGCTTCATGATTTGGCAGACACACGGCACGAGCAACTGCAGTGAAGAGGGCCACATTTCATGCCTGGCCAGGTAGCAGAGCAACACAAATTTCAGAAAGTCTTAAGGATACTTGAATGTTCGACCAACTGTGAATCATGGAAGTAGCTCAGAATGGCTCCCAGACTGCAGGAAGTCACCACCTTTAAAGATTCATTAGGAGGCTTCTCAAATGGGATACAGTGCAGAAGAACTTTCGTAGCCTCAAAGACACATATCCATTGTGCGCGCAACAGTACCAGCTACATTATACTCGACGCCAACTGCAATACTAGCGGTAAGTGTGTGAACAATAGATTTTCTACCCCACCCCTTTTGGGGTCTCGGATTTTCCAGCCTGTCAATGATTTGTCAACAAAATGGATCACTGTGCTATGCCTTAAGGGGGGACACAGGTCTTTGGGACGAAAAAGTAGCGAAAAAATTGACTTTTTGAAAATAGTGTTTCTGAAATCTACAACCCTTTTTACACAACCAGACCGAATTTCTAAACTATTTGATCAGTATTTTAGCCGTAACATTGCTTAATTTCATTGATACTAGCAAAATTTGAGCCGAAATTATTAGTAAAATGGCACTTCTCCTGTGAAATTCAGCTGCCGTTTCAAGGATCGTAGCACGGACGTATTGGTCTCATTTCAAAGATCTGTCTTTTTTCTTCAATTTCCTGCCAACGCAGGCTCTATGCAGCCATTGGATTCCTTCAGTTACCACACCAAAGAAGGGTCCCAGCCCGCTCTCTTATTTGTTGTTGAGCGCACGTAACGTGAGGGCGCCATATGATTGGCGGAATTCCTTTCTTGTCATCTGCTCCCCGCTTCAGTCAGCTGTGCGCCCTCCGCCATATTGCCCTGGCATCAGTGTCTGTTGCGCGATGGCCCATTTGGGAAGAAAATTCCACACGAGGAACAAGTTTGGTGGAAGAAAGGTGCGACGTACATTGATTGAGAACTGCAAGAAGAGCTCCACAACCCAGCAAAGCGTCGAAATCGTGGCGCCTGCCGGCGCTATCGCCGATCCGATCACTGTAGGCCGATCACTGTATCGCCGATCCGATCCAATGTAGGCCTAGGCATTAACAAGCCGTTTGCCCTCTTTGCCTGCCGGATGTATCCAAGGTAGCGCGCATCACAACACAAAGTTTCTGCAGCTTGCAGAATTGGAAGAGGGCAAAAGGAAAACGCAAGAAAAACTGCAGCACCTCTCATCAATTCCCACAACGGAGAGGAAGCAAGATTTACTAGGTGATAGCACCGATACCGCGGCACGCCCCGTTTATGGGACTGTTTACCGTTGTCAGTTTAGATGCAGTGAACACTATGCTTGCGGTGGCCAATTGCAAAATATGTAGTGGGGACTTAAATATAGTCAGACAGGAGCATGAATACGGACTTGCTGTTAAGTTGCTTCTTACGTGCATGAACTGTGGTGAGGTGTCGTCGAAGTGAAGCTCGCCGAGCGTGCGCGGTGCACAAAAAGTGAACCCGTTTGCTGTGAACGTTCTCGCCGCTCGCGCTATGCAGGCAACTGGAAATCGCCAAACAGCCCTGAATAGTGTGTTCTCAATAATGAACATAAGCTGTCACGGACTCCACAAGAAGATATGGCAAAGCTACGTCAAGGGAAAGCTGGCACCTGCAGCTGATCGCGCGGCCCGCAACCTGACGAGCGAGAGTGCTTGTCAGGTCGGTTCGTGATCTTTACACTCAATTATGCCTTAGCAATCTCGGAAACATCGCGGTGTCGTACGATGGATCATGGGTGACCTGCGGACATTCCTCGCACATCAACGTCAGCACAGTGATTTAACTGTTCGCTGGTTTTGTTATTGACTATGTTGTCTTGAGCAATTTCTGCGCTGCATGCAAGCGGGGCTCCAAAGATAATCCTTCCTTCGAAGATTGGAAGGCCAGTCACCAGTCAGTGCCAGAAGAACACTGGCAAGAAGTCAGGAGAAATGGAAGTGGAGGCCACTCTTATTCTTTTCAGGAGGTCTCTCGAACGGCACAACCTTCGCTGCACCACTGTGCTCAGTGATGGGCACAGTCGTGCGTACCTTGCCTTTCAAAAGAAAAAGGTGTATGGATACATAGAGAGTGACAAGGAGGATTGCGTAAATCATGTGCAAAAGCGCATGGACACAGCTTTGCGCAACCTTGTAACGAAGCACGAAGCACAGGGCTTTCAGAGCCTTGGCAGAAAGGGTCGACTGACAGGAGACCTTATCACAAGGCTGAGCGCGTACTACGTGTGGGCGCTGAAAGCGCACAAAGGAGATGTGGATGGCATGCACAAGGCAGTGATGGCTACGTACCATCACATCACCTCCAAGGACAATGTTGCAAACCATACAAACCATACACCTTGCCCAACAGACCCCAACTCTTGGTGCCGTCAAAATGCTGCACAGGCCAGGTGCGAGCTTGCACCAAAACATTCTCATAACTTGCTCCCTCATGTGTGCCAGGCCTTACTCACCATATACGAGCACTTGAGTGATAAAAAACTTCTTGAAAGGTGCCAACAGGGAAAGACCCAAATCAGCAACAAGAGATTCCACTCAACGATCTGGTCTGTTGTACCAAAGGAGCGCCATGCCTCTCTCTTCACTGTGGAGGCAGCTGTGGCGGAGGCAATGCAGTGCAGCTGAGCCTCAACCCCAGCAGAGTAAGCAATGACCGCATGAATCATAAAGACCAGTGGCGAATGAAGGCTTCAGCTCGAAAGCATGGATCTGTCGAAAACATGAATCGAGCCTTGAAAAAGCGCCACACAGGGAACAGTTCCAAAACTGACTATCTGCCAGGGGCATACTAGCCTGTTATGGCTGGTATTTTATGATATTATTGAATAAATGAAGTTGTGTGTGTTTTTTGCAGTGTTCTAAAAATGAGCTTTTCATTCACCCTGCTTGTTTGTGGCAACAATATCTCAAGATCTAGGACAGCTAGAGTTGTGATTTGTTTTGGTATATGAAGCTAAATGCATAAAGCTTGAAGTGCTGCAAGCAGATTCTTGTTTTTCATTTTCCTATAATTTTTTTTCCCCCTTCCGTTCTTGTGACCTAGTATCCATGCTGTAAACAATGGACTTTGATTAACTGCTGAATTGCTAATTATTGTTGGATTTGAAAACTGTTTGCAGCATTTCACTCCTTAAACATTCAGCTCTCCACTCATGCATTAATTATAGCTTTCGGTCCAAATTTTTTTATCTGTTGTCTCCACAAATAATAGTAGTGTACTGTTAATTACCTCCATAATTGCTTGACCTATAAAAAAGATAATTGCACTTTTGAAATCAGCTTGAATAACTGAACAAGTGTATATATTTTAATTGAATTTGGTCTAAAAATAAGTGTGATATCTCTAATCGCCATGTCCCCCCTCAAGAAGCTCTTGCCTACTGAAGACGATCGGGTCCGCTAAGTACACATTCTCTTCCAAGGCCAGCAACCTGGCGATCACTTCACCACTTGATAGGATAGGATAGGGATAACTTTAATAAAGTGCAAGCAAACGACGATTTAACGCGCCCTGACGCTGGCCAAGCGTCGACCCGGGGTTATACCCTACTCTGCACTAGCCCAGTTGGCCCTGTTTGTAGCGGGTCACCACTTGAAATTGCATCTTTTGAGACATGCGAGAAAGGCGTTAGGCTCTACTGGGCCCGAGTTGGGGTTTAGTCAAGCTGTCTCCAGAGTAGCAAGAATATACCACGTTTATAACCCCATTCGGTCGTTACTGTTTTCTCCGGCTTCCGTTTGGGATTGCAATTGCTCCGGAGTACTTCCAGCGGCAGATATCCCACATCCTGGAAGGCCTAGCGTGGGTTGTGAATATGATCGACAATATTCCAGTCTTCAGCAAGACATGCGCAGAACATGACCTTTACTTTCAAGAAGTCCTGAATCGAATGACTAATGCAGGGGTCATGCTAAACTGCCAGAATTGCATCTTTGCAGCCAGCAGCGTCAAGCTCCTTGGTGTCGATGTCAGCACAGAAAACATCTCTCCTGATCCAGATAAGGTCACCGCAATAAAAGCCATGCCAGCGCCGCGAGACGTCACAGGTGTCTGTCGCCTCCTCGTAAATCGCACTGGACATTTCCTGCCGGGCATATCGGAATTGACATCACCGATCCGAGCTTTGCTGTTCAAGTATTCTGAATGGACTTGGGGCCATACTCAACAGACTGCTTTTTCCAATCTAAAGGAACTGCTCTGCTCTGACCTTTGTGTTGCTCAGTACAACGTGGCATACAAGACGACAGTACCAGCTGATGCCAACTCCTTCAGTCTTGGCGCTGTCCTGTTACAAGAGCAGACTTTTGGTGGGCGCTGACCAGTTGCCATCACGCTACGGCCACTCACGCCAACGGAATGTTGGTACAGCGAGACGGAGTAGGAGGCTTTGGCTGCATGCTGGGCGGTGCTCCATTTTGAAGAGTATGTTCATGGCCTAAATTTCTTCCTTCAGGCAGACCACCAGCCAATCCTGGTGCTCTTGGGGACCATAGATGTCAACTTGCTGCCTCCATGGATTCAATGGTTCCGACTGAAGCTGATGTGCTTCCAGTCAGTACCAAGTGATGTATGTACCCAGCAAGTTGATAGCCATGGCTTACACGATCTCATGTGCACCAATGGATGGTCCACCGCCAAAGCAAGCTGATCCAGTCGAGCTCTTTGTGGAAGAGATTCTTCGCTCTCTCCCGGACTTTGACGCCACCCCGTCAAGACGAGCTCCACCATACTCAAGGCAAATTATGGCGAGTGTAACCTTCTGCTGGAATACTGTACCAAAGGCTGGCCGGCCCAGGCAGTCAAAGCTGCTGTTTCACGTCAAAAGGTACTGGCAGTTTCGTGGAGACCTCAGTATCTGGGAGAAGCTACTTCTAAAAGTAGCTTCTCCCAGATACTAGTCCCAGGCGAGTCTAGCAGTGCTATTGGAGGAATTAGAGGGCAGTAAATGGGATATAATAGGGCTCAGTGAAGTTAGGAGGCCAAAAGAAGCATATACAGTACTAAAAAGCGGGCACGTCCTGTGCTACCGGGGCTTAGCGGAGAGAAGAGAACTAGGCGTCGGATTCCTGATTAATAAGAATATAGCAGGTAACATACAGGAATTCTATAGCATTAACGAGAGGGTGGCAGGTCTTGTTGTGAAACTTAATAAGAGGTACAAAATGAAGATTGTACAGGTCTACGCCCCTACATCCAGTCATGATGACCAGGAAGTCGAAAGCTTCTATGAAGATGTGGAATTGGCGATGGGTAGAGTAAAAACTAAATACACCATACTAATGGGCGACTTTAATGCCAAGGTAGGCAAGAAGCAGGCTGGTGACAAGGCAATGGGACAATATGGCATAGGCACTAGGAATATCAGGGGAGAGTTATTAGTAGAGTTTGCGGAACAGAATAATATGAGGATAATGAATACCTTCTTCCGCAAGCGGGATAGCCGAAAGTGGACGTGGAGGAGCCCGAACGGCGAGACTAGAAATAAAATAGACTTCATACTCTGCGCTAACCCTGGCATCATACAAGATGTGGACGTGCTCGGCTAGGTGCGCTGCAGTGACCACAGGATGGTAAGAACTCAAATTAGCCTAGACCTGAGAAGGGAACGGAAAAAACTGGTACAAAAGAAGCCGATCAATGAGTTAGCGGTAAGTGGAAAATAGAGGAATTCCAGATCAAGCTACAGAACAGGTATTCGGCTTTAGCTCAGGAAGAGGACCTTAGTGTTGAAGCAATGAACGACAATCTTGTGGGCATCATTAAGGAGTGTGCAATGGAAGTTGGTGGTAACTCTGTTAGGCAGGATACCAGTAAACTATCGCAGGAGACGAAAGATCTGATCAAGAAACGCCAATGTATGAAAGCCTCTAACCCTACAGCTAGAATAGAGCTGGCAGAACTTTCGAAGTTAATCAACAAGCGTAAGACAGCTGACATAAGGAAATATAATATGGATAGAATTGAACATGCTCTCAGGAATGGAGGAAGCCTAAAAACAGTGAAGAAGAAACTATGAATTGGCAAGAATCAGATTTATGCGTTAAAAGACAAAGCCGGCAATATCATTACTAATATGGATGAGATAGTTCAAGTGGCTGAGGAGTTCTATAGAGATTTATACAGTACCAGTGGCACCCACGAAAATAATGGAAGAGGAAATAGTCTAGAGCAATTCGAAATACCACAGGTAACGCCGGAAGAAGTAAAGAAAGCCTTGGGAGATATGCAAAGGGGGAAGGCAGCTGGGGAGGATCGGATAACAGCAGATTTGTTGAAGGATGGTGGGCAGATTGTTCTAGAGAAACTGGCCACCCTGTATACTGTAGGGGTTGAAGGACGGACGTCGGGATGAAAAACCAAACTTGGGAGGTTTTATTTTACATTATATACAGAGAGGTGAGACTCAAGTAACAGTCGTACAGTCATTACGGGCCGGCAGCAACTCGGACGCTGCGGCCTGCGGCAAGAAGTTCGAGAGAGGTCAATCAGGGAATTAGGGAATGCTCTGGTCTCTCTGGAATGCTTCTTATAAACCCTTCGAGCACTGGAAGTCGCGTCATGTTTGACCAATGCGAGAGTCCGCTCAGATGACGCCATTTTCGGCCAATCGTTGGCGCCCATGTCGCGGTGTCACACCCGGCGGCTCTCTGCGGTCTTGCCTCGCTGACTTGCAATGCACTTCTTCTAAGGTGGAGAAGGGGGGGGGGGGGGGCGCTCATGCTCCATTGTACGAGGGCCCACCTGCTCCCGGTGGTACGGCTCCGCAGTGGTGGCAAATGCCTTCTTCAAAGGCGAAGAGGGGTAGGCTTGGACCTTCCCGGCACGTCCGGCTGTCACGGCGCATTACCGCCGTCTTGGTTTGGCACCCACTTTACTTCCAACAGTACCGTGATATCCCCTCGCTTTCTGGAAGAGTCAAGCAGAGAACAGCTACCGGCGGCTTACGAACTTGTTTGCACGTGAACTTGTTTGCTCAAGCGCTCCTCTGGAATGTGCTGCAATTCGATGTGGTCCGGGGAAACTCGAAGTAGGCGCAGGAAACAGCTCCATATCTAACAATACGCAATGCCTCATAACGTCGAGCATACCGGAATCTTGGAAAAACGCTAACATAATCCTAATCCATAAGAAAGGGGACGCCAAAGACTTGAAAAATTATAGACTGATTAGCTTACTGTCCGTTGCCTACAAACTATTTACTAAGGTAATCGCAAACAGAATCAGGAACACCTTAGACCTCTGTCAAGCAAAGGACCACGCAGGATTCCGTAAAGGCTACTCAACAATAGATCATATTCACAATATCACTAAGGTGATAGAGAAATGTGTGGAATATAACCAACCCTTATATATAGCTTTCATTGATTAGGAGAAAGCATTTGATTCTGTCGAAACCTCAGCTGTCACGGAGGCATTACGGAATCAGGGTGTAGACGAGCCGTATGTAAAAATACTGAAAGATATCTATAGCGGCTCCACAGCCACCATAGTCCTCCATAAAGAAAGCAACAAAATCCCAATAAAGAAAGCCGTCAGGCAGGGAGATACGATCTCTCCAATGCTATTCACAGCGTGTTTACAGGAGGTATTCAGAGACCTGGATTGGGATGAAATGGGGATAAAAGTTAATGGAGAATACCTTAGTAACTTGCGATTCGCTGATGATATTGCCTTGCTTAGTAACTCAGGGGACCAACTGCAATGCATGCTCACTGACCTGGAGAGGCAAAGCAGAAGAGTGGGTCTAAAAATTAATCTGCAGAAAACTAAAGTAATGTATAACAGTCTTGGAAGAGAACAGCAATTTACAATAGGCAGCGAGGAACTGGAAGTCGTAAGGGAATACATCCACTTAGGGCAGGTAGTGACTGCGGATCCGGATCATGAGATGGAAATAATCAGAAGAATAAGAATGGGCTGGGGTGCGTTTGGCAGGCATTCTCAGATCATGAACAGCAGGTTGCCATTATCCCTCAAGAGAAAAGTGTATAATAGCTGTGTCTTACTAGTACTCACCTACGGGGCAGAAACCTGGAGGCTTACGAAAAGGGTTCTACTCAAATTGAGGACGACGCAACGAGCTATGGAAAGAAGAATGATAGGTGTAACGTTGAGGGATAAGAAAAGAGCAGATTGGGTGAGGGAACAAACGCGAGTTAATGACATCTTAGTTGAAATCAAGAAAAAGAAATGGGCATGGGCAGGACATGTAATGAAGAGGGAAGATAACCGATGGTCATTAAGGGTTACGGACTGGATTCCAAGGGAAGGGAAGCGTAGCAGGGGGCGGCAGAAAGTTAGGTGGGCGGATGAGATTAAGAAGTTTGCAGAGACGGCATGGCCACAATTAGTACATGACCGGGATTGTTGGAGAAATATGGGAGAGGCCTTTGCCCTGCAGTGGGCGTAACCAGGCTGCTGATGATGATGATGACTTCCGCATTGTGATTGTGGTGGCGACTCTTCAGCATTCCATATTCAATTTCATTCACGACGGGCATCAAGGTTTTAACCGATGCAAAGCCATTGCTCGAGAATCGGTGTGGTGGCCTGAAGTAAACAGCCACATCGAGACCCTCGTCTCTAACTGCGCCAAGTGCACAGAAACCCATGTCCAACTTGCAGAACTAATGATGCCTTCCCAGACTCCAAGTCTTTCCTGGGAGGAAGTGGGAGTAGACCTTTTCCACCTGAAAGGTCAAGATTATGTGTTGCTGGTTGACTACAAGTCATGCTTCCCTGAAGTCATCAGTCTGTGCTCTATCACTATACCCGCCATCACCATGGCCATCAAGAGCGTCTTTGCGCGCCACAGCATTCCTAGTGTTGCTCGCAGTGACAACAGTCCACAGTTCTCATCCAAAGACTTCTCTACCTTTGCGCAGGCTTACGGGTTCAGGCAGGTCACCAGCAGCCCACATTTCCCACAGTCCCATGGTGAGGTGGAGAGGATGGTGCGAACCATCCAGGACTTACTGCCCAAAACAGACGATCCTTTTTTGGCACTGCTGGCCTACAGGCACGCTCCTAGTGCCAAAGGAGTCAGCCCTTCACAGCTTCTAATGGGCAGGCACCTGCAAACCAGAGTTCCCAAGACGTTACAGCAGCTCGAGGCAGGCTGGCCCTCGTCTCTGTCTTTTATCAAGAGTGATCAAGTTAATTGGAAGAAGCAGGCACAGGACTTCAACCAGAGGCATGTAGCTCAGACACAACGCCCACTTCAGACTGATGAGCAGGTTTGAGCAAGTGATATAAACAGTCGTGTGATGGTGCAAGGACCAGCTCAACGTCGCCGGTTGTATGTCGTGGAGACTCCGAAAGGAGTTCTCCAACGTTATCGGCTAAACCTCTTCCCAGTGTGCAATGACCCGAGGTCCAGCAGTCCTGCCGAACTTGTCATTGGTGAAGAACCCGAGACGAAGCCATCATGCAGTGAAACTTGCACAGCGGGATCGGAGGTTGTTACTTCCGTCCCGACTTCCCCGGCTTCATCCCAGCCCAGTTCACCCATTAACATGTCAAAATTTGAAAGACAGATCCGGAGGCCAAAAAGACTGAGCTATTGATTGGGTGGAGCTGCACATACTGCATTTCCTGAAGAGGGGGGATGCAGTGTGTGCAAAGTGCCACCAGTTGGCACCGGTGCTTTGGAAGCATATATATTCAATGGCAAATAAAGCCTGGGGGCATTTGATGGCTATGGGGCTTGGTGTACGGCTCGTTCTTGCGTGAAAGTTACATGTACAATACTGTTCAACACTCCTTATTACTGTAGAGCACCGTACAGGAACTGAACAAAGCACGTGGAGGCAATGGGCCAGTTGAATGCACACTAGGCCACCTTGCTTGCATAGATAAGGTTGGTTGGTTGGTTACTTTGGATTTACCGTATTTACTCGATTCTAACACGCCCTCGATTGTAACGCGCACCTGTTTTCCGTGACCTAAAAAAAAGGAAAAGTCCTTTACAGTACCGCACACCTCATTCTTTCATAAAGAAATTCAACTTTCTTTCATTTGGAAAAAACAAAGATTTACTCCCAATGCACTTAAGTTGCGATAAATAAAAGAAGTGGCAGTTTCACCCAATAGGCGAAGCATTGATTACGATAGCAAATTAGTAGACAGCTATACATAGAGTAAGGATAGTAGTTTTATCGGCCACATAAATATTTAAACATTCTCTTACTAACTAAATTAACAAGGATGGTGTCACGTGCACACAAGCAAACATGAACACGTCTCACTCAATAACCGCGGAAACTCTTTATCAAAACGTTGGAGTGAGGAAGTGCAGTAGCAGGAGCGAGCGAATTAACCTTTGTGCGGCCTCTCGCTTCAACGCGAACGGCGAGAACACAGTGCGGCGCGCAGACTCTGTCTCCATAGCAGATCGCTTTCAAGATAGAAGCCACGCGGCCAAGCCGTACGTAGCAGCCGCTAGAGTCACCGTATATGCCTCCCGCAGGTATAGGGCTCCCTGCGGGAGCCATATACAGTGACTCTCGCAGCCGCCAGTGTAGAACACCTCTCCTGCCACGCACGCAACTTTCGGGAACTCTGAACGGCCGTGATGCGGCCCCATTCCCATCGGTCTCCACACATGCGATCACTTTCCTTTTAATTGTGGCATCATGATGAACTCGGCATGTCATCGCAGTCAGCACTTCCATGCTGATAGAGCCAATGCAGAAAACAGGAAGACCGGGAAGACGGATGGTGCACTAACCTATACCAAAGGAGGCATTGCCTGAGCACATGTACTACAGCACATGGGCTTGAAGCGTGCACAAGGCGGCCATTTTGAAATGCCAATGGCATAAGATAATGCAGATTTAGAGTCGTACTCAATTCTACCGAGCACACAATTTTTGGACCCACTTTATCGGAGAAAAGTATGCATTAAATTCGAGTAAATACGGTAATGGCACAAAGGCAACTAAGGCCATGCTGCGCCAAGCTGCATGCAGCTTGCACAGCATGGCAGGCAGCATGGCATGGCATGGCATGATGGCTGCATTGTTTCCTTTTGTCACGAGACAAAAGGAAACACAATGTTAGAGCAGGTAAACCTGCATTACATTATAGTTGGTGCAAATAACCTGTTTTCTCAAAAAAGTCAAACAGGTTAGTAAATGGCACTAGGGGGTCATCTGCCAGTAATAGGAAAGGGTGTAAAGGTATATGTAAATTATACAGGTTCTGTAAAAACTTCCTTCTCTGTATGTCAATGTATGGACATGCCATTAGGACGTGTATGACTGTAAGAGGTTCATGAGCAAAACGTGAACAAGGTGAATGCAGGAGCCAACGTTTTGACAAGTGGACTTGTCTTCTTCAAGGCGACGTACGCTTTCCTCGCCACAGTATATATAGGTGGGGTTCTTCTAAAGGGGAGAGGGTGTGAGGCGGGAGGGTGTGGAAATGAGGGAAGGTGTGTTAGTGTGTCGAACTGAGAGTAAAGGAACGCTGTGCACAAGGTCAAAGCCAGGGCCACCCCACCCCGGTCTGTCAACGCTTGCGTGTTAGCCGGCATATGGTACAGTATATAGCATATGGTATAGTAGGCATATGGTCACTACCATAGGGATTGTCAATAACACTCCATTGAAAATTGCCAAAGAGAGATGGAGAGCACAGTGCCAAATCTAGGCAACTCATAGCTTCTGTCCTTGGGGTGCAGTATGTTGCTGCACTAGTGTTTAAAAGACACATGTCGTTTGTTAGAATAAGATCTTCAAGTGTTTGACCCCTGGTGTCGGTTGTGTAACGACCCCATAATGTGTCATGATGATTCTTACAATTAACCCATGGTTCTCAGTCCCCAGCAGCTGCAGAGCACTTGACCAAGGCGACAGTCACACCTGCAATACAGCAGAGGGTGCTAAGAATCTCTAGGTCCGGACAGGCCGCCAATGGAATTTGACCCTGTCGACCTTTACCAGCCAAACTCTGTCAAGTGAGGCTAGCTTAGCAGGACTCTTTGAGGAACTATCAGACATTGTTTGGTATATCATCGGCCTTAGTGAGATTTGAAGAACTGATGAGGCTTATACATTGCTGAATAATGGCCGTGTCTTCTGCTATAAAGGTAGGATTCTTAATCCATAAGGACATAGTGGGCGACATTGACAAATTCTACAGCATTAATAAAAGGGTAGCAGTAGCCGTAATCAAACTTAATAAGAGGTATAGATTAAAGGTAGTACAAGCCTATGCTCCAACATCCAGTCACGGTGATGATGAAGTAGATCAGTTTTATGAAGATGTCGAATTAGCAATGAGAAAAGTGCAAACTCATTATAATGTAGTAATGGGCGACTTCAATGCAAAAGTGCAAAAAAGTAGGCTGGGGAACAAGCAATTCGAGACTATGGCGTCGATGCTAGGAACGCTCGAGGAGAAATGCTGGTAGAATTCGCAGAAAGGAATAAGCTGCAAATAATGGACACCTTCAGGAAGCATAGCAGCAGAAAGTGGACCTAGAAACGCCGTAATGGTGAAACACAAAATGAAATAGACTTCATACTTTCTGCCGATCCCAGCATAGCGAAGGATGTTGAAGTGTTTGGTAGATAGAATAAAGTGCAGTGATCATAGGTTCGTGAGGTCTGGAATTCACCTCAATTTTAAGAGAGAAAGAGTTAAATTGGTCAGCAAGAAACAGGTCAGCCTAGATACAGTAAGGGTAAAAGCTGACCAATTCAGGGTGGTACTTGCAAACAAATATGCAGCCTTAGAACAGAGAGATGAAGATGACACAGAGGTAATGAATGAAACCGTAACTAGGCTGGCTTCAGAAGCAGCAATTGAAGTGGGATGTAAGGCACCAAGGCAACCAGTAGGTAAGCTCTCCCAAGTAACAAAGGGCCTAATAAAGAAACGACAAAGAATGAAAGTGTCCAATTCAAGAGATCACATAGAATTTTCGGAACTGTTAAAACTGATCCACAAGGCAAAAATAGGTGATATTTGAAACTATAATGTGAGAAAGGCTGAAGAAGCCATAAAAAACAGACGCGGCCTGGAATCAGTGAGAAGGCAACTTGGCATAGGACAAACCAAGATGTATGCACTGAAAGATAAGCAAGGTAATATCATCAGCACTCTCGAAGGTGTAGTAAAAGCAGCGGAAGAATTCTATACTGACCTGTACGGTATCCAGAGGACTCAGGATACCTCCGTTAGAAACAGTAATGAACAGGATACAGAAACTCCTCCTATAACTAGGGAGGAGGTGAGAAGGGCCTTACAAGACATGAAACGAGGAAGAGCAGCAGGAGAAGATGAAATAACAGTCGATTTAATCAAAGATGGAGGAGACATAATGCTTGGAAAACTGGCGGCTTTTTATACGAGGTGTCTATCCCCAGAAAACAAGAAGAATTCAAACATTACACTAAGCTGCAAAAAGGGAGACATTAAAGAACTGAAAAATTATAGGCCCATTAGCTTACTCCCAAGTATTATACAAAATATTCACCAAAATAATCTCCAATAGAATAAGGGCAACACTGGACTTTAGTCAACCAAGGGAACAGGCTGGCTTCAGGAAGGGACACTCTACAATGGATCACATCCATGTCATTAATCAGGTAATCGAGAAATCCGCAGAGTAGAATAAGCCTCTCTATATGGCTTTCATAGATTACGAAAAGGCATTTCATTCAGTAGAGACACCAGCAGTCATAGAGGCATTACACAACCAAGGAGTACAGACCGCTTATGCAAATACCTTGGAAAATATCTACAGTTTCCACAGCTACCTTAATTCTACACAAAAAAAGTAGGAAGATACCTAGGAGTAGGAAGAAAGGGGTCAGACAGGGCGACACAATCTCTCCAATGCTATTCACTGCGTGTTTGGAAGAAGTATTCAAGCTATTAAACTGGGAAAGCTTAGGAGTAAGGATCAACGGCGAATTTCTCAGCAACCTTCAGTTTGCCAATGACATTATTCTATTCAGCAACACTGCTGACGAGTTACAACAAATGATTGAGGACCTTAACAGAGAGAGTGTAGTAAGAGTGGGGTTGAAGATTAATATGCAGAAGACAAAGATAATGAGGAACAGCCAGGCACAGGAACAAGAGTCCAGGATCGCCAGTCAGCCTCTAGAGTGTGAAGGAGTATGTTTACCTAGGTCTACTTATCACAGGGAACCCTGATCATGAGAAAGAAATTCACAGAAGAATTAAAATGGGTTGGATCGCAAATGTCAGCTCCTGACTGGAAGCTCACCACTATCATCGAAAAGGAAGGTGTACAATCAGTGCATTTTACTAGTGCTGACATATAGGGCGATAACCTTTAGGTTATCGCTTTTTTATTTAACACGGTTATTGGGACTTTGTCCCTCTTTCCACGCTCGAAAAAGCACTTGTCCTTCGATGTCAATGACACCAGGGTTTTTGTGTCAACCTCCATCGCTCTCTCTGAGGTGCTGGAGGACACTGAGAATCGAGCGCCAAGACACGTGCCTCAAGCCTTAGGGTTCGGTTGATTTTAGGGCCCTGCAGAACGGGTGGACCTTTCGAAGAGGATGGAGGCCCTTCGAAGAGGATGGAGCAGCACCTGCTGCATCCACCACGGGGGCGGGAGGGGTCACCGCGGGGCCACTGTGCACAGGCTCGGAGGACTCCTGAGGCCTCTGTGACACTGCCCCCACCTGCGTCACATCAGCATAACTTCTTCGTGAAAGGTATGATAGTCGTTTCTGGCTTCAAAGAATGAGATTTGTCCTTTCACAGTTAGTGCAATTACTTCTTTTCTCTTTTTCCAGCAAGCACAAGACCGCAGGTAAGCTGGATGGTCTCCTTTGCAGTTAATGCAACTTGGGAAAGAAGTGCAGTTGCCAGATTGATGATCATTGGAGCTGCATTTAGCACAGGTTGTTTGGCCGCAGCATGCATGTGAAGCATGTCCAAACCTGTGGCATTTCAAACACCGTCTGGGGTTCGGGATATATGGTCTAATGTTTACTTTTACGTACCCTGCATCCAGCGAGGTAGGCATTACACTTCTTCCAAAAGTAAGTACGACATGTTTTGTCGGGACTTATTGGTCATTTCTGTGGATGACAATTTTTTGTACCTTGGTAACACTTTGTTCCTGGAAACCTTCTAGCAGTTCCTCATCACTCAAGCCAAGAAAGTCCTCCTCAGATATCACACCCCTGCTTGTACTAAGTGTTCTGTAGGCTAAAATTGTCACTGTCCCATCACAAATACTGGTAAGTTCTGAGAGCTTCTGTGCTTGATCTTTGTCATTTAGTTCTAGGAAGAGGTCCCCACTAGACATTTTTGAGGCTTTGTATGTCAGTCCGATTTTGTCTTTCAGGCACTTGGCCATCAGGAATGGAGAGAGGTTTCTTACTGGTATGTTGCTTTCACTGTGGAGTGCACAACACTTGGGAAATGATGGAGCGTTGCTCCAAAAAGAGAACTGGCACGGTGCTTCCATGCGGCATCTTTTCCGACACCAATCATAACCAACAGAAGTTTGCGCTGCTATAAGAAAAATGTGTATGTTCGGCAACAGCGGCGACCGCCCACCATGGCGCTCAACAAAGGGACGGGAAGGGACGGGGCAGAGCTTGCATACAAGTCTTGGATACTTAGGCTTGAGCTTGCATACAATATGGTGCACCCAAGGTAAGATAGCCAAACAGGGTTAACCCTTGCTGCTAAGGAGAAAGGAAGTAAATGGAAGAGAGAAGATGACAGGAAAGACCAGAAAGTGTGAGAGAGAGAGAGACAAAGATTTGAGGAGAAAGAAATAGGGAAAGGCAACTGCCGTTTTCCTCCAGGTGGGTCAGTCTGTAGGTGCTGTCTATGTGAAGCAGAGGTGTGTTCCCTCAGCCGGGAGGCCTTAAAAGTCTGAACACCTGGCATTGGCTCAACCCCCAGGATTCCCATTTCCCCAGACACGGCTAAGCCGCGCACCGCTACATGGGGGAGGGTCCAACCATCATGTGCTCGGGTACGTGGTGTCGCAGCACACCAAACGCCTGCTGACGCAGACACCTCTGCATAGAAAAGCTGAGCGAACACAATAGTTCAGTATGAGGAGGCTTTTGCATGCTCTCTGACCAAATAACCAGTGCTCTGCAAGCCTAAAGGAATGCAGGAAAAAAAAAAACGAGGCGCCTGCTGAAAATAGTAAAAACAAGTACTCCCTATACAATAGAAACCTGTTTTCACATTTGCAAAGCTACTGCTTTCCTGCATAGCATGGGCCTCACTATAGCTAGTACTGATGCCAACAAATCTTCCTAATCATTTTTTTTTTTCATGATCTTTCATGAAGTTGGGAATTAATAACCAGTTGCATATTTCGTATATTTTAGATTTTTTTTGCTCTCAGTACTTAAACTAAAAATAGCAAATTATTACTTTCGTGTGTGTTCCTTGACATACTTCTTTGAAGTTCCACATAAGAATTCTTTAAAAATGACTGAGCAATTGTTACTACTATACATCCTTTCAGAACAATAGTGATCAGGCTATTATTTTATGTATCACAGTATACATTGCGACAACTAAATCCTGAAATAAAAACGTTAAAACATAAAAGCACAGAAAATGAGAGCATTTCTAGAGGTACCGAATGAACTAAAAGTGCCCTGCATTGAATATTTCTGCATGTATTCGTAAGAGCGCATTCTTGTGTGTTGTATTTATGTATACCTGTTGCTGGGATGTTTGTAGATATGCCTTACAAATAAATAATTTACAACTACAGTGCCAAGATGTTAGAGTGTGCCAAATTTTATATCAATCAATAAATTACCTTTATTAAATTTTAATCATGCAAAATTTGTACTCGGCACATCACTTTTTGTTTCCTGTGTCCTACATGTCCTAGCTGGTCTTTCATCAGGCTCATGATCTAATCTTTCACAAGCGTACAATATGGCCAACAAACAAGGATAGAGCTTGACAGGCAACCACACATACTGCTCTTGACAAATGCAGAGTGTGAAGCTGTCAGCATGCGATCCTACACTAAGGTTTTCTTAATGCTTTAAAAGCCCAACATGGTGGTCAGATACTCACTGTAGGCCTTGACTAGCAATGCCTCTGCTCATTTCTTTCGCAACTGAAAGATGTTTGGAAGGTTTGAACGAGCATTAGTAGGAGGCACAGTGAAGATTTTCGTCATCTTCCGCTTCATCTCCTCCATACTTGCCATTGGCGAGCTCAGTGATGGGGTTCTGGAATAGCACACCATAGTTAATTAGTACACTCTGAAAGTTTTTCTTAGATGTTTAAATTTGAAGATATTCAAGACATCCCCAAAAAATAAACCAAAGGAGATAACATACATTTCTATGCACTCTTTCTTTCTTACTTTTTAAAGTTCTAGAATATTTAAAAATTGCATGTGGCAGAGGAAGCAATCCCATCACTTCAGTTGGATTAAGCAGACATCACCTGTATGAAAATTCAACAAAAATTCACTCATCCTTTCATTTTTTATTAGAGCGCACATTACAGTTGTCTAAATAAAGGTGGACTGTGCTCAGTACATGTCTATTTCCTATGAATGCTAAGGTTATCAATAGTTTAATAGCATGTGTTGCTGAGAAATTTGGTTCTGCTGGTGAAGGAATAGTCAAGCTTAAATGAGGAGTAAATGGGGAGGAACACAGAAGGCAAGTGGCAACATGTACCAGTACAGAGCATGGCGAGAAAGCCACCTTTAAAAAATTTTCTTGCTCAAAAGAAAACTTGCTATCATAAAACTTTCAGAGGTATTTGCTAATGAAGTGCTCTATCAAATGTGCCATCTTATACATTTTTACTTGGACCACTTCAGTGAGCAACATCACAGCTGAGTGTGCACATAAGTGATCATAATGACCTGTTTGTCTTTATTCTTTTTATTTTATTTTTTGTAGAAAACTTCAAATCTATACATTCGAAATAAATTTTTATAAATAACATACCTTCCAAAGAAAACAGGGGGAAGGCGGGAGATGGAGATTCAAGACGATGAGCAAAACGAGAACAAGGTGAAAGCGGGAGCCAACGTTTCGACAAGTTCTCGAAAAAGACAAGTCCACTTGTCGAAATGTTGGCTCCCGCTTTCACCTTGTTCTCGTTTTGCTCATACGTTCCAAAGAGTCACAAAAAGATTTTAGAATACTGAGGGGGAAAACAGTTTCCAATATACATAATTGTAAGCTTGGTAGACTTTCTTTGTTCTTGAGAAAACTTGAGACAATGCTACTTTGAAGATTTTAATGAACACTGTAACATGCCTAACCATAACTACTCTAGACTGTAAATTGTTGCACAACACAGTTTTAACCCTTTACTGCACAATTTTTTCTTTTGCCATAAAATTATTCATGTCGTTGCAGGGAACCATAACAATAGTTGTAATAATAAAAAAATATGTTCAGTGGACTTTTACAGTTTGTATTGGCAGAAAAAGGGTACGTTGCATATTTGCAACAACGTGCACATAAAGAAAATGTTGAGGAAAGCCCGGGTTATTGTGTTTCAAACTGTCACATTTATTTACATGACAATCAGCAAGGGGGAACACATGGTACAATAGAAAGCTATTTCACTTGCTTGCTTGAAAAGGTTGGTTCTATACCTTGAGCAGTAATCAGTAAGTAATGAGAAATGGTGGACTCATTTTGTAGTGTGGTACACAAAAAAGCAATTGCTCTTGTTTGTGGAACAGAGATGCACTCCACATTTAACGCAGTAGCTCATGCAGATTCCTGTGCAGCCAGGAAGCTTGCAGCGCTGCCGCTTCTTGCTGCAAAGAACCCAGTGACCAACCTCAGGAAAGCAATGAAAATAATGAGCACTGAGGCAGATATTCTTCTTGAGAAATAATACATAATCTGACATACATAGCCTGACATCCTGAGTTGGAGTTGATGGTCCCTTTTTTTTCTTCTCCTCAGAGGCTTGTTCTACTGACTCATTGCTAGGCCTTCCTCGCTTTTTCAGCGCCGTCTTCCCAGCCTTGCAGAGTGATGCAGCCAGGTCCATCCTGAACTCAGCCAACGGAAGTAGCCTTTCAGTGTACTGATCGCGTTTTTTCATGACGTTCCTCTTGTAAAGGAACCAAGCATTTACAGCTGTCAAGTCAAGAATGTGCAGAAAACCAGGAAAATAATATTTTTTCGACCTCTAGTAGGGACAGTAAATGGAGATGAGGGAGTTCAAAAGGCCGACGCCTCCCATGTGCTTATTGTAGATGGTGATCACTGCAGGGCATAGTATCTCACTCTGCTCTTTTTTTTTTACGATTATACCTTGATCCACTTGTAGCAGGCTTTGTTCCAACAAATGAAGAGAGCGAAGTCACTGCTCGGGTATCTTGCTACCTTGTGCATGACAGCTCAATTCCATCCACAACCGCAACCCTCTCTTCAAAATATCCTCTTCCTTTTTTTCATTTCTTGCTCGCTAGGTAGGCCTGGGCTGTCCAGCAGGCCAGGCCTACCTAGCAGGCCAGGCCACTAGCACAGACATAAGGGTGAAGCCGTAACGATGCGAGACAGCAGAGCGCGCGCGCGCTCACCCCGATAAAAAAATTCGGGCATTCCACCAGGCAACACATTTCACACACGATAAATCCAAACAGACTTACACTCGGGGTCGTCGCCACTCCCGGAAAGTTCGCTGTGTTGGCTATCTGACGGAATTGCTCGGCAATAATAACGTTTAGGATCCATTTCTAGTTCCAGAACAAAAATCAAACCCAGTGAGCACGTTGTTGCAAATACGCAACGTAGTAACTTTCCGTCGCGAGAAATAAACTATTGCGAGAAAATAATGTTTTTTGCCATCTAAACGATTAGGAGGATGTATTGCACAGCTTAACATTTTTTTCCACAGCTTATTTTGTTCAGAAAGGCGTTTATAACTGGCAAAACTTACCTGTATAGCTACGTGCTGGCGCGAGCAGCGTCCACCATATTTGTTTGGCAATAGTTGCGCAGAATGAACACAGAGAGCAGAAAATAAAGACGCGTTTTTCAAACTATTGTTGCAGAAATGCAACATCGTGTACAGGAGGAACCAAATGAACTTAGATTTTGTTTTTAGGGCCGTTTATCGGTATGTTGCATATATGCAACAAGGTGCAGTAAAGGGTTAAGTACACAAGCAAATCTTCAGAGGGCCTCATGACATGAAAAAACTTTTTTTTTACAAATATATTCACCAAGTACTTCACACCGGTACTGATGTATGAAACCACAAATTTTATTTGAAAAATTTTACATGGTCAAGCACCATGTCTGGGACACTTGGCATGAAGTGACCCGATTCAAAGTCACAAGTGCTACCAATGCTTTTCAGAAAACTATGTCGTCTATCGCAAAGATAGGCCCATTGCAGGTGAGGGTGTCTTTTTGCTTGTTCATTCATCATTACAGTCTTCAGCAACTGATTATGAGTGCAATGCACTGGAGTCTGTACGGTGCAAGATAGTCCTATCTGATAATTTCACGTTCACTGTTGGAGTGGTTTATCGCTCGCCCAGCTCAGATATTAGCACAGTGCAAACATTATATGAAATTTTCACCGAGGCGTGAGCTCAGACGATGCTTCTTGGGGGTGATTTTAATCTGCCTGGGTTATCTTGGTGCAATGATACGTGTATAAGCTCAGCAAGTGCATGAACCTTGCGATGAAAAATATCATGGACACGTTTGGTCTGACGCAGTACGTTACTGATCCTACTCGTAATGATGCTGTGTTAGACTTACTGTTTTGTAACTCACCAGATTTCATAAGAAATGTGACTGTCATTCCGGGAATTAGCGACCATCTTGCTGTTGTTGCCAGTATACGAAAAGAAAAAAACGAGTAGAAGGGTCTACTTTGATGAGAAGGGTGACTACGATGCAATTCCTAAAAAACTTCATAATTTCTTTTCTGTTTTCGAGTGCTTATCTGAGGAGCGCAACGTGCATGATATGTGGGACAATTTCAAGAATATGTTACTCGAGCTGGTAAGTGCACATATCCCCAATGTTGATTTTTCAGCTTAAAAAGCACAAACAGCCATGGATAACAAGACATATACTAAAGCTTATCAAGAAAAGGATGAGGGCATTTAACACATTCAAGAAAACCAAATCAGCTGCTCATTTCGCAAAAGCACATACGATTACATGCGAATATAAGCTAAAGATAGGAAAAGCTAAAGATGACTACTTCACCGAGCTAAGCAACAAAATGAAATCAAACCCTAAATTGTTTTGGAAGTACTCAAAACAGTGTGGTTCAGAATCCTTCGGAATACAGGAGTTAACATATAATGGTAAGATAATTACATAAGACAAGGATAAAGCTGCGTGCCTAAACAACTTTTTTCATTCAGTATTCCTACCCGACCACACCTGTCATATTCATCCACCTACAATGAATATTTTGCCTAAGCTTCCTGTTGAGCTTAGTGTTAATGGAATAAAAAAACTATTGAAGAATGTTGATGAGAGTAAATCTAGTGGTCCGGATAATATTTCCCAACGTGTGCTCACACATTGCGCAGGGCCAATTTATATGTGCCTTTATTCAATTTTTGAAAAATCTTTATCGACAGGTATTTTACCACGACTGGAAAATTGTGCATGTTGTTCCGATACGTAAAGGTGGGTCCAAGAAAGACGTTGCTAACTATAGGCCAATATCACATACGTCTATCCAGTGTAAAATACTTGAGCACATCTTATATAAAGAATTAATAAATCATTTAAATGAGCATAAGGTACTAATTAACGAGCAGCATAGATTTCGTAACGAAATATGTTGCACAACTAGTTGAGTTTTATCATGACATAATATCGAACGTAGATGCAGGAGGACAGGTTGACGGTGTGTTCCTGAATTTTCAAAAAGCCTTGGACACGGTATCACATTAATTCTTATTGTTTAAGCTTAGTACCCTAAACATTGATGCAACTGTTCTTAATGTATTGAATGTTACCTTTCCCAAAGAATGCAATGTGTAATACTGAATGGAAATTGTTCTGCATATGCAGTTGTTACGCCAGGAGTCCCACAGAGCTCTGTTCTGCATCCGCTATTATTTTTAATCTGTATTAATAATATTTCTGCCAGAATTTCACCTTCTATTCGCTTGTTGGAGGATGACTGTGTTGTGTACAAAAAAAATTACCCATCACAATAATACAATTGAACTTCTGAACGACTTATCACTTATTCATGACTGGTGTAGTAAATGGAAAATGACTCTGAACATGGCAAAGTGTGTACACCTCTCATTTACTAAAAAGATTAAACCAATTCAGTCATGGTATAATCTGAACAATGTACTATTGAAGCAAGGCAGTACGTATAAGTATCTAGGTATGCTACTGTCATCTGAATTTTCGTGGAAATTTCAGGTAGACAGTATCATAGCCAAAGCTTGTAAAGCTTCGCATTTCATTCAGAGAAACCTGCGATGTTCACATGCAAATTTAAAACGTATGACATATACAACTTCCTTCATTGCTGCTCTAGAACAAATACAAAACCATGCTGCCAGGTTCGTCTTGGGGCGGTACAGAAGGAGGGAGAGCTGTACTGCAATGAAGGCTGAGCTAAGAAGGGAATCTTTTTCTGCCCGCAGCAATAACCTGAGATTAAAATTTTTATATTTGATTTACTATAATAAAACTGGAATTAATAGGGAAATTTACCTAAGGAAACTTCATTACATTTCAAAACGAACTGATCGTAGTTGCAAAATCCTCGAGTACCCTGCCAAGACGAACATGTATGCCAACTCATTTTTTGTTTGAACAATTAAACAGTGCAATAGGCTGACTGAAAAACAAGTGCATTGTGTGAATGAAAATGTATTTTATTTCATATTGTAACCCCCCCTGCTGTAACGCCTTTGGGCGCTGCGGGGTAATTGATGAATAAAGAACAAAGGTGTGCAGCCGTGAATTTTGGAGAACAAGAGTTTTTTGGCACACTGTTGTCAACGAAACTATGCTAATTCTATGGTTCGGGATCGGTGCTCACGCACCATCGCATCTGCGCAATTGACCAATGTCTAGGAACAAAATTCACTGATCCTACCATGCTATTGGTGAAAAGAAGAAGAAGCCGAGGTGCGGATGTCCCTCACATCGGCTCCGTCGTTTTTGAATGTTTGTGCAGCCTTCTTTGCCACCATCACGGATTCAAGCACATCACTGGATTTGTGAAGTCACCGGGAATTTGCGGACACCTTTCTTTAAGGTGGGACTTTCATTTTTGGACTGTGACTGTCCTTTCTTGGTGCAAGACACAAGTAGGCCTACTAGCCCCGCCGGGCCGCGATGGCGGAAACGCGCATGGAAGATGAAGACGCTACCGGATTAGAAGAGAATGAGGAAGATCTAGGTTGGCAAATTGTGACAAGCCGAAAATTTCGCTCCACCACAAGGATTGCTGGCAATGGGAAAACATCGCCGCAGAGCCAGCAAGAGCAAGGCAACAGCAGCAAGAACAAGGGACCTACAACCACTATGTTCAAAAACCGGATTGTCAAGGCATCAAGTATACCCCAATTGCCCGAGGAGCACAGCAAAATCATCATCCGCCCACGAGGAGGTCTCAACTTGAGCAAAGTGAGCACCACAGCGATAGGCGTGGCGATTATTGAAGCATCGGGCCTGACTCCGCAACAAACCCGAGAGGATGCTGTTTGCCCTAACTTCACACAAAACATCGTCATGGTTAGTACACCAGATCCCAGTCATGCTGCCAGGTATGTGCGAATCAGGTCAATCATTATAGTGGAAACCGAATACGAAGCGAACGCCTACGAGACAGCTCCGCATACCATGTGTAAAGGAGTGATTCGGAGAGTTGACCTCAAAGACAATCAGGCCACGATAACCAAGAACATTGTGCATGACTTTAACCCACTGGCATTGGCAGCCAAACGTATTAAATCCACAGGCTTGGTCATTGTTCTGTTTGATGGGCTCAAGGTACCCAATTATGTCAGATACGGGTCGACCCTTGCAAAGTGCTACCTGTATAGGAAGCAGTTTGATGTCTGCTATGCTTGTGGAAAGATTGGACATAGATCAGATGTATGTCCAACACCAGACGTGGTACAGTGCAGAGGATGTGGAATTCAAAACCCGGAGGACAATCACATGTGTATGCCTAACTGCAAATTCTGTGGAGGGGACCACCCAACTGGGGACAAGACTTGCCGACAGCGGTACCAAATTCCATACGTGGTACGAATTCGAAAAACGCAACAGATCTGCATCGGGGGCGACATCAGCACAGCTGCAATGGAATGCCCAAACGGGCACCAGGGGGCGCACATGCTCAAGGAACCCCACACGGTCAAGACGCCGCTCGCCGTCGAAGGGCAGAAGCTGCTCCAGATCACGTGAAGTGCAGGTGCGCTTCGAAGGAGGACAGACGCCTGGCGACAAGACGACATCTGGAACAACCTGGGCCGACAAAGTGAAAGGCACTGTGAGTGCTGCGGAGAGTGGTGCGGGGCGGCTGGTCGGAGATAATGATGCCAGGGTTGAACAGCTAATTAAAGAAGTAACGTATCTGAGAAAGGCAAATGAAGAACTTACTAAGCAGCTTGTAGAACTTCGCAAGAACTCGCAGACTAGCTCCACAAAAGTAGCAATAGCCAAACCGGTGAATAATGACAACAGCCAGGATGAAGAAAACACACCAGCTCCAAAGAAGCGGGCGATAAGCCCAGTAGAAACGACAGTGTGCCCTGCTTTGGAAGAGATCAAGGAGGCGATTAAACAACTTAGAGATGCCATAGATAAAACTACCTTCAAAGTTGAAAAGTTATGGAAATGGAGACTGACGGCTGAAAAGAGGCTTACCAAAGTAGAAGCACAAGGCGAGGACGACGAATACCTACCCTCAGAAGCAGAAAGCGTCAGATCGCTCCCTGGCGCGTCGAGGGGTTCTACGAAGCGTACTCTAGCGGGTAGCAGTAAGGCGGGTTCTATAAGCAATGGCTAGCAGGGGAGCTTTACCGTGTGGCAATGGAATTGCCGAGGATTTTATCACAAAAAAGCACCTCTCATGCAGTTAATAAAAACCTCTCCAGACAAACCGAAAATAATTATGTGGCAGGAAACCTTGGCGGATGAGATAAGCCTATCCGGATACAAAGCGACATTCAGGGGCAAAGAGCCGGGTAGGGGGCTAGCCACGCTCGTAGATAAGAAAATACCTTACATAGAACATGATTTGCACCTTGGACTAAACAAATTAGAATACTTACTTGTAGAAATAATTTTGAAAAGGAATAGAAGCAAACCGCAAAGCCTCTTTTGTCTTAATGTTTATAGCAGCCTGTTAGATATGGAGCTGTTTCCTGCGATTACTTCGAGTTCCCCAAACCACATCGGATTGCAGCACAGCTAATTGAGGAATGCAGAAGCAGGAAAGCGCATTCCAGAGAAGCGGCCGAGCAAACAAGTTTAAGGCAACAAGTTCACGTGCCAACAAGTTCGTGCGTCGCCGGGATTAGAAGGGGGCCTCGTACAATGGAGCTCAATCGTCCCCCTTCGGCTTTGAAGAAGGCATTTGCTACCGCTGCGGAGCCGAGCCACCGGGGGCAGGTGGGCCCTTGTGCAATGGAGCATGAGCGCCCCCCCTCCTTCTCCACCCTAGAAGAAGTGGATTGCCACTCTGCGAGGCAAGACCGCAGAGAGCCGCCAGGTGTGCCACCGCGACACGGGCGCCTACCATTGGCTGAAAGTGGCGTCATCGGAGCGGACTCTCCCATTGGTCAAACATGACGTGACTTACAGTGCTCGAAGGGTTTATAAGAAGACTTCCAGAGAGACCTGAGCATTCTGGGACATGCCCTGATTCCCTGATTCACCTCTCTCGAACTTCTTGCCGCGGGCCGCAGCGTCCGAGTTGCTGCCGGCCCGTAATGTCTGTACGACTGTTACTTGACACTCACCTCTCTGTACATAATGTAGAATAAATCCCTCCCAAGTTTGGTCTTCATCCCGGAGCCCGTACTACAACCCCTACATCTGGTTGGCAGCGGTAGGATCGCCTCCGAATGCATCAGCTGGTGGCAGCGCTACAGATAAACCTTCGTCGAGAGAGACCCTAAGGAACCGGGAAGAGCGAAGAAGAGTGAGCCTTCGTCGAAAGAGGTCCGAAGAAACTGGGAGTAGCGAAGAAGGAGCGAGCCTTCGACCCAGAGAGTCCGGAGGAACCGGGAACAGCGGACGAATGAACCGGATGGCAGGGTGCTGCAACCGTAAGTGAGCGCGTGGTTTTTTTTCCTTATGATTCGCCAGACTCAAAGGTTGTGTGTTCAATTTTGATAGTTCTGGGAATCGGGAGTTTGTTGCATTGTGTGTTTGCACAAATTAATAAGGAAAACAGTTTTAACCACCGGTCGGGGCAGCTGCCATGGATCTTAGAAGGTTGACGAGGTTAGACTTGTTGTTGGTGTGCGACGATTTGGGAGTTGAGGCGGACGAACGGATGAAGACGCCAGCTATCATAACGGCGATTAATGATGTGATGTTCCGGCGAAGAAGAAGAAGACAGAAGAGACAAGAACAGGAGGAAGAGAAAGAAGGGATCAAGATGGACACCTGTAAATAAATGAGTGTATTTTAACTCGTACTTTATATTTGGCGCAGCCGACCATGTGGCTTGAAGTGACGTTGGCAAGAAGAACAGATGGGCAGACGACCGTGAAGACCTACCAGCTTGACGGCGAAGATCCAGTGCTTCTTCAGGAATCAGCGACTTCATCGGAACTGCTTCACTTCATCGCCGAGAAGAGTCAACTGAACGAAGCGGCCCTCGTTGAGAAAGGTGTGGTAAGAATCGATGCTTCTATGTCTAAATTTGAGGTTATGTTTCCGGGACATTCAAGGATAGATTCCAAGAACGAGACTGAGCACACGCATAACGCCTTGTTGCAAGCGCTGTTTCAGCAGCAGACCACGCAGTATGAGCAACAGCGACTGATTTTCGAAGCAGTTAGCGACTCACTAAGAGCACAGAAACCACATCAAGAAGAGTTCAAGCCCGATAGTTTCGATGGGGTGTCTAATGCCGCCAACTTGTGGCTCAGATTTTATGAATATGCATGTGAGCAAAACCACTGGACGTCATTGGACGACAAAGTGTGTAACATGCGTCGTTTTTTATTTGGCAATGCCAGAAAATGGTGGGACATGCGAATCGCAAGTCAATGCCGTGATTCATGGCAGAAGTGGAAAGATAGTTTTCTTTCTGCTTTTGAGCGAAATCCGGTTGACAGATGGGACGACGCATTAGCTTTCAGACACAGAGAAGGGACAGTCATGGATTATTTTTTCGAGAAGAGACGTTTACTCTACATTGCCGACCCTAATCTACCGGACTCTGCAATCCTTCCCCTGATAATTCAAGGCATGACTAACGAATCACAAAGAGAGGTTTGTGTACACCGTCCAACCTCCACGGATGACTTACTTGCTTGCCTCAAGTATGTGTGCAGTGATTTTCTGATTCACAGTCCCATCCAAAGGCATAGTACTCTACCACTGAGCATTGACGCACATGGCGAAACGGTAGAATATTTTATTACCGAGTCCGACCAATGTGACACGATGGAAAATGTATACCTTCTGAAGTCAAATCTCCTATTTGTTAAAATGATGGTAAATGGAAAAAGTCTTGACTTCCTGGTTGATACTGGAGCATCTGTAAGCCTGGTAAATCAGGAAATCATCCAACCGAGCAAGGTGTATGAAGGAAGAATAGTTAGTGTTCAAAGCTATGATGGAAAAACTAGAAGGTTGCAACACTGGGCAGAAGTAGAGGTTGAATTTGGTGGACATCACCTAAAAGTAGATGCCCTTGTCATGCAGGGTGTTGATTTCCTGTTTCTTTTATCTCGGCCTGATATGAAGCGATTGAAGATGAATATTTCTTGGAGAGACGAAGTGACTATTGACGGATCATTTAAGCCTAACTTGCGTGGAATTGAAAATTCACATCGAAGAGTTAGAAATGCTGATGAGATACTGACAAATTTTGCCGAACTTATTTGTGTTGAGACGTACCCGCCAGCAGCAGATGTCTTCGAGGTACCGTTTAAGCTTCGTGATGTCACAGTAGTGCGTAAAAAGCCGTACAGTCTTTCCCTCGAGAAAAAGACCTGGCTAAAGGCCGAACTGCAGCAAATGCTAAATGCCGGTATTATAAGGCCATCAACATCCACTTTCGCGTCACCAGTCACCATAGTACCGAAAGACGATGGCTCCTTTCGCCTTTGCACAGATTACCGGCAGATCAACGGCCAGACTGATTTGTTTCCTTTTCCCATGCCCCGAATAGACGAGATCATCAATGAAACTGGTGGATCAAATGTTTTCTCTCGGATCGACCTCTGTAAAGGATACTGGCAGGTGCCACTACAAGAAGATTACAAGCAGTACACTGCTTTTGTAACACCTTTCGATGTGTACGAGTACAACCGCTTACCATTCGGTTGGAAGAATTCTGGAGCTTGGTTTCAGAAAATGATGAATGGCATTCTTGATGAGTTCCTGGGAAAGTTTTGTAACGTATACATTGACGACATCATCATATACTCACGTACAAGAGAAGAACATGAAGAACACCTCTCGTGCGTGTTAGAAGCCCTCAGCAAGTCAAAGTTAAAGATTAACAAGAACAAGAGTGAATTTTTTCAGACAAATGTTGTCTTTCTAGGAAGAGTTTTTGACGGTAAGACTAAAACAACCAAACAGGAGTCTATACAAAGGATGAAGAAGCTCGTCAAGCCATATGACCTACACTCACTCCGTGTTTTCCTCGGACTCGCCGGTCATTTTCGTGCGTTCATTAAGGATTACGCTGCAAAGACAAGATGCCTCACCAAGCTGACGCAAAAGGATGTGCCATTTATCTGGAGTGAAGAGTGCGAGAAAGCGTACGAGTACCTTGTTGAAGCTATATCGTCGGATCCTGTGCTTGTGCTACCTGACTTCAACAAGCCTTTTGAGCTGTGTACGGACGCTTCACAATATGGTACAGGGGCCGTTCTATATCAACGAGACTCAAAGGAACAGCAAGGACGCCAGCTCAAGGTGATTGGCTATTATTCTTCTACGTTCTCAAAAGCTCAAGAACATTATACGACCACAGAAAAAGAGGCTCTGGCTGTTGTGATGGCACTCCGGTATTTCAGAAGCTACATAGAGGGTCGTCATTTCCGGCTTTTCACTGACAACCGAGCGTTAACCTACCTCTTGGGATTAACCCAGCCCAAGGGCAGAGTGGCGCGTTGGATCAGTGAAATACAACAGTTCACTTTCGATGTAAGCCATCGACCTGGGGATAAGCTTCCTGACGCAGATGCTCTTTCCAGGCTTCACATCACAGAAGTGAGAACATCTGATCATGAACATGTTTGCAGCTTGTGGGAAGGCACCGAAGACCTGACTTGCAATAATGGCAAATTTTGTGTGCCAGGAACTTTGGTGAAAAAGGTTTTGAAGCTGTACCATGACAGCCCAGAGTCAGGAGGGCATGATGGATTCTGGAAAACTTATTGGAAGATAAAAAGTCGATTCATCTGGAAAAATATGAAGGAAGATATCAAGAACTACGTGCAAACATGTCACCAGTGCCAAATTAACAAGGCCAAGTATCGTCCAAGAGGGAATCAAATGGTCATCGCTAATCATTCCCAAGTCCCATTTGAAGTAATTCATCTAGATTTTGCCGAACTAAAAAAGCGAGGAGAGGGAGTCAGTAAGACTCAGGCATTCCTTGTCGCAATAGATGAATGCACACGCATGGCAGCTGCAAAGCCAGGAAAGGAAGACGCCAATTCTGTTTTGACGTTACTGGAGCGGAATATGTTCAAGAACACCAAGGTAGTGGTCTCTGACAATGGGCCAGCTTTCCGCAGTAAGAAGCTTCAAGAATGGGCCCGTGATAGAGGAATTGCCCTGAGATTTGCCACACCCTACCATCCAGAAGGAAACGGCCTAGCTGAGAGGCTCATTCGGGATTTGAAAACGTTCATCGCAATTTACCATGATTTCCATGGAGGATGGAAGTGTGCCTTAGAAGCAGCAGTCAGGCACCACAATTATTCTCATACCATGGGATTAGGATGCACGCCTAACTTTGCTGCATCAGGCGAAGCAACTTGGCTACCGGCAGACTACGACCTTGGAATCGTTGGGAAAGTAGATCTGCAGGAAAGGCGCAAGACGGAAGAGGAGCTTGCACGCTACAGATCAACAATGAAGAGGCACTTCGATCTGCGACATAGCCCAAAGATGCCTGTAATAGAGCCTGGAGATACAGTTTTAGTCCGGAGGAGTTTAGATGGACCGAAGTCCAAATTTTCTGGGCCCTACACAGTGATAAAGACCGTCAAGCAACAAGGAATCTTGAAATCGCTACACTATTTGGGACCGGAAGGAAAAACTGAAATAGCAACAGTGGGAAATATCATACCCTATCATCCCAGGAGGGATGAAAACCGAAGTCCGGGAGGATGTGATGTTCCGGCGAAGAAGAAGAAGACAGAAGAGACAAGAACAGGAGGAAGAGAAAGAAGGGATCAAGATGGACACCTGTAAATAAATGAGTGTATTTTAACTCGTACTTTATAAATGATAGTGGCAATGATGATGAAAGCATTAAGCTTGCTTGGGAGGTGATACAGGAGCCACGGCAGCGTGAGCGACGTGTACGTTTGCGAGAGCGTCGTGAACTTAGGAGTAAGCGTCAGCGTGAAGAACGCGAGAATGAACGGAAGCATGAGCTTCAAGAACTTACTCTTAGGTGTGAGCGTCACGGACGTGAGAATGAACGCGAACGTGAGCGAAAGGAAAAATATGAGAGAGAGAAGGCAGCACTGATCAAAGAGATACAGTATTGTGATCAGTTATTGGCACAGAGACAACGGCTGTCTGAGAATTCTGTAGGAAGTACAGAGCGAAAGAATGAGGCAGCATCGAGCGGATTTTCGCCAGAAGCCGACGAAAAGAGTAGTGCCTGTGAGATTAGCTGCAGAGTCATAAGTGAAGGGAAAGGGCTAGCTGCTAACGATGCCTTAGTGGCAACAGAGGCCGTTAAAGGCCGTAGTGAGAGCGACGAGGTGCTGTGCCAACAGATGACTGTAGAGACAGCTAGGCCAGCTGCGAACAAATTGGCACAGTTACCGCGTGTGTGCGTCGCTGGTAATGTTAGCGAGGTTGCTAGCGAAGGAAAGGGTACTGTTGACGCGACAGACGCGAGCACCCATGTCAGGTCAGATCTGTGTGCAGAAGTGAAGTGCGAACTGAGCGATGCAGTTGAGAGTAGTTCTCGGGATGGCGAGCTCCGTAGTCCACGAGAGAACAACTGCATTGTTCAGGGATCGGTGCGGCTCTCCGCCAGTCTAGATAGCCTAGAGAGGGATGGTTTAGTTATTAATCATTCAGACTGTGCGCGTGAGACAGCGATCGATACCGACGGGCTGTGTGCCGATGCACAGCGTGCGCTGGGCAATGTAGTAGAGGGCAGTTCGCAAGAGTGCGAGTTGTCTTACTCGAGTAAAGCCTGCTGCATTGTGCCAGAGTCGGTTGAGCTGTCCGCCAGTCGAGGCAAAGTGAGAGGAGATTTAAATGTAAATCACTCAGACTGTGCGGGTAAGAGGCCGATCCGGGCCGACGAAACGTGTACCGGCCAGCACGAGGCACGAGAAGGCGACATGAAGGAGAGTGCTGAGAGAAAGCGCCGTAAAAGGAAGCGTGGTAAAGACAGAAAAACGGTAACTTATGTAGCGCCGCCAAAGATGGCCAGAAACCCAAAAGGGCAGGGCGCGAGGAAAAAGGTGCGGTCGTCAAGGACGATGTTGACGCATCCAGAATGGTCGAGCCACCGGTCAAAGGGGGACCGCGAAGAATGTTCTGCACGGACGCGGACAAAGGGCACGAGGCTGTTAAACTCCTCGTCGTTCCGTAGTTCTTTTCATAGCTCAGCGTGCAGTTCGAAGAAACGCAAGGTGGCAGGACGAGACCAGGTGGGGAGTCGCGACGCGGTCAATCGAGTTTGTGTTGAAAGCGGGGCGCGAGGACGCAAATTAGCAGGAGACCATAACGTCTTGGGGGAGCTGATAGTTAGTCAGCCCTTTTGTTGTTCCCCGGCAGCCAGAGTAGCTTTCAGACCACGCCCACCTCGAGTTAACCTCAAAGTATGAGTCAGACGTAAGCGTTTGGAAAGGGAGGCCAAGAGCTTCCGTAGAAGTAAAGTGTGTTGTTTTTTTATTTTTGAGCATCGGAAAGTTTTCGCGAATTGAGACTAGAATTTCTTTCAATGTGTAAGGTTTGAGCTTTGTTTGTGTTTTCGTTTGAGAAGCTCCGTGATTTGAAAGATGAGGTTTATGTAAACATGTAGTCTCGCGAGATGCTCATTAATAAGTAGATAGGTTTTTTTTTGTGTGTGTCAGTAACCTGAGGGTCAAGGTTACTGTTGAGAGGCCTATCGTAACGCGCGTGTGTTTTATTTAACCTTCTTTCTTTTTAAGTGTTGAATTTTCTAAGGTTAAGCGCGTAGATTTTCAGTGAGTGCATGATTTGCACGGAGAAGCATTCTTAGTTCCATTAGCGCATGTCCTGTGTGGACGGAAGGAAGCAGATTTATGAGTGGGTTGCTCGTGTGTGTATAGGGCAGCCGTATTCTGACTTCTCTGATAAGTACGCGTGGAACGAGTTATTAAAAGACGCATTATTTTAAGAGTTCTGCGGAGTGTGTAAGTCCCGCAAGTTTAATTGTTCGTTTATCTCACGTGTCCTGTAGGACTTTCAGGGAAGAAACGTGAGTAAGCGTGAATGAAAAGTTTGCCTACCACGCAAGTACGCGTTTTGTTTAATGACCACAAGGCTAGTGCGCTTGTGATTACGTACTTGTGAGGTTGACCAGATTGTTCAGTGGCACCATTACGTGCGATAAGTACGCCACTGCGATAGATTGGAAACATGCTGTTCATGTAGTTAGGCCACTTAAGTTATGGTCGGCTGTTTTCATTTGTTGTTTGCATCGTCAACGACCCTTTTGTTTTGCAACAACAATAGTGCTCTGGTCTTGTCGGCATTCGAGGAGAAATGGATGGCTGTTTGGAAAGGTGGTTACAACTGTTTTGTCAAAATTGGGGAACTAAATGATCAGGGTTGATTTTGACTCAGTAATAGCCTGGCGAGTCAGGGGTGAAGAGCCTGCGCTTACACGTGGGGCAGCGCTGTGTTGTTTTGTTTGTTTGACGTCTGTTCTCCAGGGCCAAGGATCCCGAAGTTCGTCAAACGAGGCTCGACCCCAGTACCCTGCAGCTTCTTTCAGCGTTCCTCATGGCCAGCGAATTGAGTTCACCGGCCATTCAGAACTACCGGGGCGAGGACGAGCTGTTAGATATGGAGCTGTTTCCTGCGATTACTTCGAGTTCCCCAAACCACATCGGATTGCAGCACAGCTAATTGAGGAATGCAGAAGCAGGAAAGCGCATTCCAGAGAAGCGGCCGAGCAAACAAGTTTAAGGCAACAAGTTCACGTGCCAACAAGTTCGTGCGTCGCCGGGATTAGAAGGGGGCCTCGTACAATGGAGCTCAATCGTCCCCCTTCGGCTTTGAAGAAGGCATTTGCTACCGCTGCGGAGCCGAGCCACCGGGGGCAGGTGGGCCCTTGTGCAATGGAGCATGAGCGCCCCCCCTCCTTCTCCACCCTAGAAGAAGTGGATTGCCACTCTGCGAGGCAAGACCGCAGAGAGCCGCCAGGTGTGCCACCGCGACACGGGCGCCTACCATTGGCTGAAAGTGGCGTCATCGGAGCGGACTCTCCCATTGGTCAAACATGACGTGACTTACAGTGCTCGAAGGGTTTATAAGAAGACTTCCAGAGAGACCTGAGCATTCTGGGACATGCCCTGATTCCCTGATTCACCTCTCTCGAACTTCTTGCCGCGGGCCGCAGCGTCCGAGTTGCTGCCGGCCCGTAATGTCTGTACGACTGTTACTTGACACTCACCTCTCTGTACATAATGTAGAATAAATCCTCCCAAGTTTGGGCTTCCATCCCGGAGTCCGTCCCCCAACCCCTACAAGCCCTAGCGACATGAAACAGAGTTTCAGGGCACTTCTTAATAAAACTATGGCTGTTACTAAGCACGCTCCACTCATTATTGGAGGGGATTTCAACGCCCCACATCAAACCTGGGGATATCGCTGGAATACTAAGAAAGGGGATGGACTCTGGCACCTAGCTACAGATTTTAATCTCTCCCTCATCACAGACCCAGATTATCCCACTAGGTGCGGTACATCTACATGCAGGGACTCCAACCCAGACCTTACTTTTGTATCAAATTTAGCGAACGCTGGCTGGAATAACTCCAATATTGACCTAGGTAGTGATCATTACATATTACAAATACTATTGGAAACACCAAGTAATGAGATAAAGCACTTTAACTACATTGACTGGGATCTTTTTCGGAAAGCAAGGAAAAGCAGAGCTGAGACAGAGGCAGGACAAAAGAAAACACTCCAAACTTGGACCACTCAGCTCAGGGAAGATGTAAAGGCGGCAACGAAGGATATTACCACAGAGGAGGATATCGAAATCATGGACAGTAGGCTGGCGCACTTGATTGAAGCCAAACAATCTATGTTAAATAGATGGAAAACGCAACGGCTGAACAGGAGACTCGGGAAGCGCATAGCATTGTTGAATAGGGAGATTGAAGAACACTCCAGAAATTTACAGAAACAACAATGGGATGAGCTTTGTAATTCCATAGATGGTCGAATCAGACGTGGTGGAAATTGGAACTTACTTAGGCATTTGCTTCATGAAAACGACACGAAATCTAATAGGAGAACAGCAGTAGCACAACTCGTCCATCAGGACACAGAGTCAGGACACAACGGAGGAGGCCATTCTGGATCGGCTCGCAGCTAGGTATTTACCACTTAAGGATAGTAATGAGAGTACAGACCTGCCTGAATATACAGGGGAAGACTGTGAGCCGATGGAACAAGACTTCACAGAAAGCGAAGTTCGCGCAGCCCTGTACGACCTCAACAGTAGATCTGCTGCCGGTCCAGATGGCATTTCCAATAGGCTGTTGAAAAATTTGGACGATGATTCTATAAAATATTTAACAGAGTATTTCAACGAACTCTGGAAAAATGGTGATTATCCGAAGGAATGGAGAATTGCTAACACAATTCTTATTCCCAAACCAGGCAAGCAACTCAATCTAGATAACCTAAGACCCATATCGTTAACATCATGTCTGGGCAAAACCATGGAGCATGTCATACTCAATAGACTGACTAAGTATGTAGAAAACAGAAATATTCTTCCGCATAACCTGATCGGTTTACATCCTGGACTTTCGACTCAAGATGCACTGCTTTTAATCAAACATCACCTTATTCTTGCTAGCCCGCTACATACGAGAGCTCTTCTAGGCCTAGATGTAGAGAAGGCCTTTGATCGCATCAAGCACAGGGCCATATTGGATATCCTCTCGGAGATGGGATTCGGTAAGCGATTGCACAATATAGTCAAAGCCTTTCTCGGTGGCTGTTCTGCTTATCTCAGGTTAGGCAAACTTCAATCGACAACCCTGGAACTTGGGAATTGTGAGACACTACAAGGGTCTGTCCTATCTCCCATGTTATTTGATTTGGCAATGTCAAGAGTGGCTCGAGGTCTCGCGCAGATTGAGGGTATCCACTTTGCTATATATGCAGATGATGTAACAATCTGGAGTGCCAAAAGTAATATGGGACAAACAGAGACCAAACTACAGGAAAGCATTTATGTAGTGGAAACAACACTTGAGGGTATGGGACTGAACTGCTCTGCTAAAAAATCAGAACTATTGGTATTACGGAGCAGTAAGCGTGGGCGCAAGCCGTACAGATATATCCCAGAGGAAGAACCCCGCATTGACATATACACCAAGAATGGAGAAACAATCAGGCAGGTGGAGACTATTAGAGTGCTAGGACTTCTCCTGCAAGCAAATGGATTTAATTGCAGGATGATAGAACACATCTCTAACAAGTCAGAAGAAGTCATTAGGTTTCTGCATAGAATTACCAACAGGCATAAGGGGCTAGGAGAAGACAGTGCCATAAGATTGGTACATGCATTCGCCTTCTGCCACTTCTCGTACGTGGCTGGCATGCTACTATGGACACAGGCTGATAAGAACAAGCTAAACGCTTTAATCAGACGACTTATAAAGACTGCACTAGGACTTCCCATCAGCACAGCCAATGATAGCTTATTGCGCCTAGGGCTGCATAACACACTAGAGGAGATAGCTGAGGCTAAACAGGTGGCCCATCAGGAGAGACTAATGGGGACACGAGCTGGGAGGGCACTACTTGAAGAAATTGGTGTAGAAATTAACAACCACACCAACGAAGGAGAATTATTAACACAATTGCAAGCGGGAATACGAGAAACATTAAAGACGACCCTGTTCCCTAGAAACATGCACCCGACACATAACCTCGAGAGACGGAAGGCAAGGGCGAAGGCACTCTTTCAAGACATAGATCAACATAAGCAGCAGGCGGTGTTCGTTGACGCTGCCTGGGTTCAAAATAAGGATGCCTATACCTCTGTTGTTGTAGACACTCAAGGTAACATACGTGTAGTATAGTGTCGCCCCCTGTCAGATCTATGTGCCATCGCATATGTATGTTTTGTAGTTGTTGAGCTAGATGGCGCACCCCCCTTCTGTCATGTGACGAACATTGGACCAATTGGGAGGTGTCATCTGGCGTGTGAACCCTTTATTAGGAATAAACGGCCGAGGATGGCCGAGTCTTCGTTCCGGTTTTCAACGGGAGCAGTTCGCTCCGCGTCTCCTTTACTGCGCCGGCGTTAGCCGGGCGTTCGCTGGTCGGGGCCTCCCGCTTGCCTGCCGCTGCCGACACAACATCTTTTGGCGACGAGGATGGGATTCCCGCAACGGTTCCGACCGAAGCCCCGGGAAACCAACGAGCTTCGTGAGTGAAGCGTCCCTTCCGTGTCTGCACGGCCGGCAAACGCCGCCGACGCACTTGGCGTCGCGAGGCTTCCGAGCCTAGGCCTACTCTCCCCCTTGCTCTTCCTTGCCTATTCCTGCGGCGAGCTCCGGCTTGCCTCCTGCACGCTACCCGGCATGGCATTTACGGCGAACCTTCCCGTTTTTCTTGAAGTGCCCGGCCCTCCGTTAATTCCCTGGTACCGCTGGAAAAAAATTTTTCAGGCCCACCTCGAAGCGGCCGGCGGCGGCGACTGGACGGACGCACGGCGAGCGTCTGCGCTCGTCAGCGCTCTCGGGCGTGAGGGACAACGGAAGCACTTCGCAGCCGAGGAGCAGGAAGCAGCAAGGCAGTTAACCAGCGCAGCGTCAGCTTCAAGCGAAGCAGCAAGGCAGTCGACCGGCGCAGCGTCAACGACAAGTGATGCGGTCCCGCCAGCGTCAGAGTTTCCGAGACTCTTGCAGCGGCTTGACCGGCTGTTCGCCGCGTCAACAAATGTCCTGGCGGAACGGCATGAGTTCACCAGCTGAAAGCAGCTCGAGGGAGAAGGCTTCCTGGAATTCGTGACCGCATTGAAGGAGAAGGCGGTACAGTGCAACTTCGGCACAAGCTATGACGAGCGCGTCCGAGACCAAATCATACACGGGATAGCGAACGCCAGCGTTCGCGAAAAGTTGCTGGCCCATGGCGAAACCTTGTCCCTGGACAAGGCAGAAGAGATCGGACGCTCGTTAGAAGCCCTACATCGAGCGAACCGCGCGTTCGACTCGGAGAAAATACAGAGAATCGAGGCAGCTCAACTTGGCGCTCCGTCGACGAGCCAAGATGGCCGACTTCTTCCGGGGAGCCGCCAAGATGGCCGACGCAGTCCGGGAGGCCATGAAGATGGCCGACTTTTTCCGAGGAGCCGCCAAGATGGCCGACGTCTTCCAAGAGGCCGCCCAGATTATCAACATCTTCCGCGAGGCTCCTCCGGGACCCGCAATGAAGCACAGGATGCAAAGGACCCTAATTTCGACCGCAGTACATGCGACCGGTGTGGCAGCACGAGGCATATTGCCACATACAGGAACTGTCCCGCAAGGAACCGGCGGTGCAACGCCTGCCACACGTTGGGCCATTTTGCATCCGTATGCCGAAAAACCCGTACTGTTCAGCACAACTCTTCCGCAGAGACGCTGTCTTCAACTTCCGCAGGACAGCCGTCCGCGTCTGTCTTGACGGTGAGCACGTTGGAAGCTAAAAGGGATTTACAAGTCCCGGTCGTGGTTAACGACGTCGCCATGCGGCTGCTCGTGGACACAGGAGCGTCAGTCTCATTGATGACTGCTGAGGATTTTGGGAAGCACTTTGGTCGACAGCACAGACTGTCAAAAACAGCAGTGGACTTGAGGAATTTCTCCAGGCAACGCATCGACATTCAAGGCCTTTTCCAAGCCACTGTCCAGTTTCTTCAAAGGTCGTGCTCAGTCACGTTCCATGTAACGTCTACAGGAACATCACTGCTGGGTCTTGACGCCATCCAGCGCTTGGGGATACAAATCGACGGTACGTCGCTGACATGCTGCCTGGCTACGCTTCCTCCTGTACAGAGCCCCACAGGTGTGCCTCCGGGTTTTGATCACCTCTTCAGTGGCGAGTTGGGACTCGTCAAAAACTTCGTGCACCGCATACATCGACGGCAAGGTATGAAACCAGTGTCATCAAAGTTGCGCAGACTACCCCTGGCTCTCCGTGACCAGGTGACAAATGAACTGCGACGTCTCGAGGACTGCGACGTCATCGAGCGCGTCGAGGCTTCTGAATGGGTGTCTCCACTCGTCGTGGTGCGCAAAAAGGATGGAGCCATCCGGCTCTGTGTTGACCTACGGGAACCGAATAAGGCAATTGTCATTGATGGGTATCCTTTGCCGCACGTAGAAGAGTTATTGCAAATGTTTCATGGTGCCACATATTTTTCTAAGCTGGATCTAGCATCTGCTTACCACCAGCTGCTACTGGAAGAAAGTAGTAGAGATCTCACTACATTCATAACTCATGAAGGCTTATTCAGGTTCAAGCGCGTCTGTTTTGGCTTGGCATCTGCGCCAGCAGTGTTTCAGAAAATGATGTCACAAATCTTGCAGAGTTGTAAGAATGTTGTCTGTTACCTTGATGACATTTTGGTATGGGGTCGGACAAAACCTGAGCATGATGCTAACTTAAGAGAAGTCTTGCTTTGCATTTCAAACAGTGGTATGAAACTGAATGAAAAATGTGTCTTCTCTGTGAGAGAACTGACTTTTCTGGGCCATAAAATTTCAGCTGAAGGCATTTCGCCTACAGAGAGCAAGGTAAAAGCAATCCTGAATGCGCCTGCTCCTACAGATATTAAGTCATTGCAATCCTTCTTAGGATTAGCTGGTTACTATGCCAAGTTCATTGATCATTATGCAGAACTTGTAGAACCGCTTCGCCTCATGCTCAGGCAAGGGCAAAATTTTGCTTGGTCTGATGATGCACAACGTAGCTTCAATCAGTTGAAAGCTCGTCTTACATGTTCCCCTGTCATTAAGATTTTCAACCCTGAATTGCCTGTGGTAGTCACAACTGATGCATCTGATGTTGGTGTTGGTGCTGTGTTACAGCAACCGTATGGTTCTAAGCTAGAAACTGTAGCTTTTGCATCTAGGACATTGTCTGTAGCTGAACGAAAGTATTCTGTAGGAGAGCGTGAAGCGCTAGCATGTCTGTTTGCATGTGAAAAATGGCATGTGTACCTCTGGGGTAGACGGTTCACTCTTCGAACTGACCATCAAGCAGTAGTTGCATTACTGTCCGCTGGCGACTCAGGTCGTCGACCTCTTCGCATTTCAAGATGGTCAGCCAGGCTCCTGTATTACAACTTTCAGATTGAATATTGCAAAGGATCAGAAAACCTAGTCGCTGATGCCTTGTCTAGACTTCCAATAAAGGATTCGCAGAATGTAGTTCAGGAGGAAGAAATAGTATCCTTGGTCACATCAGTCGTTGACAAGGAAACAGTGCAACTTGCAACTAGTACAGATGAGACGCTTCAGAAGGTCAGTAAATGCCTAGCAGAGGGTTGGCCCTCTAAGAAAAACATAGACAATGCTTTAATAGCTTACTTTCATGTGAATGAAGAATTGTCGTTTGTAGATGGATTACTCATGCGTGGTGATCATGTGGTAATACCCAGTGTCCTCATACCTACATTTCTACAGCTGGCACATGAAAATCATCAGGGCATAGTACGTACTAAGCAGCTTCTTCGTGAACGCTATTGGTGGCCCCAGATGGATAGTACTGTTGAACAGTATGTAAAGCATTGTCATGTATGTAAGCTGGCAGACAAGTCTGCAAAGCCTCATGTAGCTCCATTGCAACCAGTTGAATGGCCAAACGGGCCTTGGCAGAAATTGGGAATGGACATCATTGGCCCATTAAACACGTCCTACCCTAGGTATCTAGTCACCCTTGTTGACTACTACTCAAAGTGGCCAGAAGTACTTGGTACTAATTCCATCTCCACAGATGATGTCATTAAGCTTCTGGACTGGGCTTTCAGCCGTGAAGGGTTGCCAGACTCTATAGTTACAGACAATGGTCCACAGTTTGTTTCAAAACAATTCCAAGATTACCTAAAGGAAAAAGGAATCGCTCATTTTTTCTCCTCCAACAATTATCCTCAGGGTAATGGTCAAATAGAAAGGTTCAACCGAGTCATTAAGGAACACCTGCAGGTAGCCAGGCTTGAAGGTCGAGATGCTTCGAAAAGCATTTCAGAATTCTTGGGTTCTTATAGGATTACACCACATGCTACAACGGGTTTCTCCCCAGCTTTCCTACTTCATGGTCGTCAACCTCGTTCAAAGATCAATATTAGCAACTTCAGGTTGCGTAAGCACATAACGGTTCAGGACAGTTCTCTTCCGCAAGTTCGCGAGAGAGTCTCGCAGAAACAGCGGCAAACTAAGCAGTATGTAGACAAACGTAGAGGTGCTCAGGCAACTCGTATCAAGGTGGGAGACACCGTCAAAGTAAAACTTGCCAAGAAAGGATTTTTTAAGTACAGTACGCCTCGTACAGTTAAGGCCCAGGTAGGACCATCCTCTTTTGTACTCAGTGATGGGAAGACGTGGAATGCGTCTAAGTTAACCACAGTAGTCGATAATTCAAACCCTAGTACATTGTCCACGACTGACAAAGATTTTTTGTACTCGTATGCAAACCTGGATAGTCATTCCGATGACTCGTCTGCTGTAACATCGTCCTTTCATAGGCATCGCTTAAGTAGTGCATCTGACTGTATCGCTTCCGAGTCTACACAGTCAGCAATAGTTTCAGATTCCGTGGGGGAATCGGTAGTATCCCAGGACTTGTTGGGACTTCGAGAGGAGCGTCCTGGGCAACCCTCTCCAGCTTCGAACGACAACCACATTCAACTTTCCAACCAGGGGGAGGGAAATAGTAGTGGGACGACTGGGTCTTTAAAGTCGACCGAAACGCGTCGCAACCCCCAAAGTTCTTCTGAGGTACGCACGCGTCCTCATCGTGTCAAAAAACGGCCTCCGCGGCTTGCAATTGTTTCCTGAATGTAGAGCATTTTGCCGTCTTCGAAATGCCACGGCTAGGGGCCTCGCTGTGACATTTAGGAGGCAGTTCACATTTTTCGTTAACACAGGTATAAAGTGTTCCTTGTTGCGGTGCAGTGAGTTTTGTGCCGTGTTCCTTGTTGAACTTTGTTTGAGTGACTGCCTGTGTTTTTAGTGCCCAAGACTGGTGCGCGTGTATGTGAACTTGGGCGGGGATGGATTGAATTTGTTGTGGACTTAAGTGCGTGCTTGTGTGCAACTGGTGCGCGTGTGTGAACATGGGGGGGAATGAACTGAAATCTTCTTTGGACTTAAGTGCGCGTCGTGTGTGCGCGTTTCACTGTATGTTACTTTGTTTCCAGGGGGGGATGATGTAGTATAGTGTCGCCCCCTGTCAGATCTATGTGCCATCGCATATGTATGTTTTGTAGTTGTTGAGCTAGATGGCGCACCCCCCTTCTGTCATGTGACGAACATTGGACCAATTGGGAGGTGTCATCTGGCGTGTGAACCCTTTATTAGGAATAAACGGCCGAGGATGGCCGAGTCTTCGTTCCGGTTTTCAACGGGAGCAGTTCGCTCCGCGTCTCCTTTACTGCGCCGGCGTTAGCCGGGCGTTCGCTGGTCGGGGCCTCCCGCTTGCCTGCCGCTGCCGACACAACAATACGGGATGCCATCACCGTCTATACCAAGGACCCAACAGTAGCAGAACAAGTAGCAATCGCCTTAGCCATCCGGGCTAATCGATGGACACATATTTACAGCAACTCTAGAACAGCCATACGCAACTTTACCAATGGGTATGTGACACGGATAGCAACAAAATTACTAGAGAAGGTCAACAGTGAGAGGATTGAAATTCGCTGGTTTCCTGCACATCTGGGGGTGGTGGACGGAGCTCGGAGAAACCTCAATGTGGTGGCAAATGAAGCAGCACGAGGACTTTCTAGCCGTGATCTTCAAGACCGAGCAACTTACACTTCACCCAGGGAACACAGGGATCGATTATTAACATATAAAGAAATCACGAAGCATTATTATTTAAGCAGAAGGGAATACCCATTGCCACATGGTAAGCTTTGCAGAGCCCAAGCGGTCACATTAAGTTTGCTACAGACAAGAACATACGGAAGTCTAGATTTTATTAACAGGATCTATTCGGAGAGGGAAACTAAAACCAAATGTAATAAGTGCAATGGCATCATTACTCTTGACCACATGCTTTGGCAGTGCCCCGCAGTCTTCACAGACTGTGACAAGGAACAAGAATGGTGGCGGCAAATGCTACACCATGAATCACTCTCTGACCAATTACGGGCAGTCCAAAAGGCCCGCGATGTGGCTGAAGGGCTCGGCCTGACAGTCCCAACGTGGGTGCGGCCTGCGTCAACGTAGGGTTGACCCTCAGGACCCAATAAAGTTCTCCATACCATACCATACCATGCTATTAGATTGTTTGTCTAAAGTCAGATGGCGCGAATCAAGCACGACCGGCTCGAGAAAGTTGCCAGGGAAACACCAGCTTGCATTGACCCCCCATGTTGACAGCCTGACTTGCCGCTGGTGACACAAATTTTTCATGTTTTGGCAAGTTATCGACCAGTTTTCATCGTCAAAAGTGCAACAAAGCTAGGGGCGGTGTTTTATTTTGATGCAGGCTGATTATGGCGAGCAGCGAGCAAATTGCTAGACCAGCTTCCCCAAAGTCGTCTTCCCGATTTGTTAACGTAGCTCCTCGCGCCAAACATGGCACTTAGACTCAGAGAGACACTTCTTTTGTGCTTTTCAGCACACTTCAGTGCCAAAAGTGCTCTTTAGAGCGGGAAAACTTTGCTCATCAAGTGCACCCCATGGAATGCTATGGCGCAAGTCTGCCTGCAGTCTTTTGGCCACTTTTCAGTATCCAAGAGACCGTGGTTTTCTGGCATCGCAAAGCGTCAGGAAAACTTTATGTGTGGATTCTATCACGGAAGACACCAGCGATGCAATTCTGGCCAAGATTAATTGTTCGTGTGCGCTGCACCATGGAATTTGACAGCTTCCGTTGGCCACTTCACTCTAACTTTGTGTGCTTTGAGTAATGTGGCTTAAAATGCATGCGTTTGGGCCGGGACCAGAAGAAATTTCGAATAAAGCGATATTTTGGGTAAAGCAATTTTATTATAGTGAGGGATTACTGTACTACGGTGCCTTTGCAGTAAAGGAGACCACAAATTTTAATAGTGCCCACCGTGCTGGCTTAGTGGCTATAATGCTGCGCTGCTAAGCGTGAGATTGCGGGATCAAATTCTGGCTACCAAAGCCACATTTAGATGGTGGCGGAATGCAAGAACTCCTGTGTGCCATGAATTGGATATACATTTAACAACCCCAAGTGGTAAAAATTACACTCTAAAAAAAGTTTACACCCTTTGGGTTGTATTTTGTCCCCGAACAATAATCATCATCTGTCTTGCCCACATTTCTTTTCTTTAAAGCTGCGAGCCCGGTACTTCCTAGTCATGAACGGCTTGCACGTTATCAGTTTGACACAGTATTCCCGACAGGAAAGTAGCAAGCACCGAGTTTTCAAGAGAGGAAATGCAAGCAAGTCAGCTGACGATTAATGTTTGGGGACAAGATAAGCCCTAAAGGGTGTAAACTTTTTTTAGAGTGTAGTCTTGTGTCCCTCACTACAGCCTGCCTCATAATCAAAATTAAAATTTTTTAGGTTTCAACAGAACATGGCTCATGCTTAACATTTTCAATGAATATGCACAACACATGAAGAATGCAATTATATTTGGCAATTATTGCTCTACGTGCTGACACGCAGAGCACACAAATGCAAAAACAAAGAGCCAGCCATGCTAACAGCATTTTTGTTGATTAGCTGATATGACATCAGCTGCATCTTTCTTATGTTTGTGTCTTTGAAGCAGTAATTGCTCACTCACCGTATAGCAGTTAAAGAGATCTCGACTTATAGACTCATGTGAGTGGTTTGTTTCAATAATCCAGACTATAAATAAAATAGGTGAACACAAGCAGATACAAAATTCAAAAGGCTGGCATAATTTCCACTGTTTGTGCTTAGCCTAGCAGATGCTCGTAGTTTATTGATAAAGTTCTCTAGGTGTGGGCAGATCTGTACGCTGGAGAGGAGGCCCCAGAATGTTTGCATGTGATATAGCATAGCCTTTTCATTTCCTTCAATGTTAAAGTGGCTAGGTAACAACTGCAGAGTATGTATTATTGAGCTATTTGTCATATATTGATGTAGTGTGTCGTGTATGGAGTTAGGCAGGTTTCCCATGAGGATAGCTTGACATGCTGCTTGACTAGGTTGTTTTAAGTGCATTGTGGTGGGCATGATTGCTTCTGTTATCAACAGAACTTGCATTGTTGATTGGGTTTTGGTAGGTCTGTGCAGGCTTTTATTGTACTGTCCTAGGGTGTTAATGTCACAGTGCTTTGCATTCCGCAGCCGATTTGGTTACATTAATAGAGGTTGTCATGGCCCCTGGGCTCACCACACCAGAAGAAGCACACAAACCTCAATCAAGAGAAATCACCATTAACATCAGACCGCCCTCTCTATCTCCTGCCATTTTTTGCAGCTACCTAAACATGCAGCAGCCCTGGACAAAGGGCCAGAGGCCAATTCATTATTTCTCTCCCTCTCTTCACAAAGCAAGCAATGCCACCCCCTGCATCAAACTTTTCTTAGCCGCATTCGTGTTGTGATCACTTACTCAGCACATGAAGTTTCTGTGGCAGGCGGGAAGACATAACATAGATCATGGCATACTGGCACGACCAGCAAGTGAAGGGAAAAAGTGATATTTTGGCATGCAGATGAGACAGAATGAAAAAATGCAGAAAATCAATGGTACACATCTTTTGCACTGCTATGTACTGACTCCAATGGCCATGATATGTACTTACACAGGGTAAGCGTATGCATGGCAGAGAGAATGCAGCAGTGAATGTGCTGTTGCACTTTTATAATCCCTTCAAGACACTCCAAAGAAGTGTTGCAACATTTTTTAAATAAGTTGTAAAATGCCATGAATATAAGGGGTCTCCCTTGAAAAACTTCTTTTTGCAAGAATTTCTCCAATGTGCTTTGTATCAGTGGAGATAGAAGGATTAGAAAAGTTCTCACCTTTCTCTGCAGCAGTCCAATTTGGCTTCAAAATCAGCAATCATGGCTGAAACTGCTGACTCATGGCAAGGTGCAACTTGCCTTGCATCTTCCAACAAACATCTTAAGCCTGGTAAGAATGCATCCGAGATTGCATGTTCTGAAATGTCTGGTACGTGTGATTAAGGTTATAAGGCAACAATTTCTGAGACGGACGGAAATTGCCTAATACTGTGTCAATTTAAGTGGATACAAATTTTATGCAATCGCAACAAACAGCAATGGTAATTCATTGTTTTGTAGTAGTGACTGAGCATGACTTTACAATCACTCCTTGACACAGTTCTGCGGAAAACTTTTTGCCAGCTTCAGTACTATTACACTTAACGTAATAATATAACTAAATGAGCATACAGAAGTTTTTGTGCACCTTGCACAGAATAATTACGCTATAGTCAGTCACAAAATAGCAGTTCAGCAACAAATGCACCTCAAAAGAAATATGCATACACATGCAAGCCATTCACCTTTTTTTTACTACTCCCTCTTATTCCTTCTTCTTGTGGCCCATATCCTTAGTTTCATTTTTGTCCAGCAATATGGCTGCACTAGGGAGTGTGTTCTATATTAGAGGTACAAAATATAACAGTGGCTAGCAATAAACTATGTAGAACATATAACAGTGGCTAGCAATATGAAGTGAAGAGGGAGAGCAGAGCAATAAAATACTGTGAAAGATGATGCAAATTCAAAACTGGAAATGAAAGGAACAATACAACAGCACAATAGTGCACAAGTCCACATGGGCATGAAAAAAAAAAAAAAGAATTGGGACTATTCCATTTTTGAACGAAACTATTAGACCACAGAAGCTGTGGCTGGTGAGCACTGCAGGGACAATGAAAGTAATCACAACAAGATGTGCAAGTAGCATGAGGTTGACAAGCGTGGTCACAGCATGCCTAGCTCGCTTTGACAGCGCTTCACCATCAGGCAGAGTGCTATCGTCGCTGCACAAGCTTCATTCAACATTTCCGCGCTGCCACAACATGTTGTGAGTGAACATCTGAAACAGCGCTCAAGTTGCTGCTTCCCAATGCCACATGTTGAAATTGATTAATGCATCGAAGGTTACTAGGTCATCATTGCATTGTAGCTTGTTCCCATGTGTATTGTGTAGTGCTGCTGGCTATTGTACATGTTTATAATGCTTGGGGATGCCTTATTGATTTATTTTGCTGTTTGTCATATACATAGTTTTATTCATATTCATTCATTTGTCATATACATAGTTTTTTTTTTCTTTCTGTACGGGGGCAATCCTCAGTGTTGTGCCATAATATTATCTCCTGTTAAAGAAGTTTCTCACAAACTACCCAACTGAGTTTTTGGATCAAGCATGTTTTAGAAAGCAGAATTAAATTTTGTTGTTTGTGTGGAAATATGAATAGGTTCTTTGGAAGTGATGTTAGAATGATTCCTTCCATGGTCCCTCTCTATAGAGTACCCTATATGTGCACGCATATGCTTGTGCTGTGAATGCAACTGTCATGCATTTGCTATTTATAACCAAACCACTGCAGCATTTGCTCTTCATGCCTGTGCAAGCTGTAATGGGGCTATTTTTAGGAATGCGGAGGATCAACAAGTAAGTGAAGCATGCTTTTGTGAACAAAAACAGCACAGTTTGCTTTATAAATACCATGTACCAGCTCTTTAGCCCCCCCCCCCCAAAAAAAAATGTAATATATATATAGAGAGAGAGATATGATAATAATAAAAAGAAAAGAACTGTCAAGAAATGTAAAATGATCAAATTATTGCTAATATTTTAAAAATATATGCAGCAATTCAAAATAGATTGACAAGAACACCACTGCTTATAGTTTCACAAAAAGAAGCGTCAGATGTTGCTTTGTTCTTACATAGTAAAACTAATCCATCACACCATTTTTTAAACCAGTCATGCAGGGAGGTCTCACAGATACTACGCCCTGTTTCCTGCATAGCAGGCAACGCTACAAAGACACCTTTCTCGACTCGCATTCATGAGCAAGAAATAGCATGTCACACATGAAACAAAGATATTATGTAGCTGCGCATCATATAAATCAACGTAAAATTAGGTCACACACTTTTATGCTCCAAAATATGATGTACTAATTATAACCCGGAAGGCATTGCACATATGAACCTATTTACCTATAACGAGCAGATTGATACGTTTTGCGACCAGCAGCTACTGCACGCTGCTTATGCCTGTGATATAGATATTGTACGTCACATACTGGAAGCACAAAGATGTACAAATAATATGTGATCTGATGCAATATGTCCACAAGTTGCAGTATGTGAAGTAGTTATCCTGCAGAAAGCATTGCAAATTGTCGTAATTTGAAAAACACTTACAGTAATATTTTTTTGCATGTTTTATTGTTTATTGTGTAATGATGTTTAATTAAAGGTGAGAAGCAGCAGATAAACAGCAGCCTAGCAGCAGCGAACAGCCTGAGCTCTCTTTCCAATCACAGCACGGGTCGTCATCATCGTCTCCGAGCTGCTATCGGAAACACGAGGCACATCTGCTTCACTAAATTGGCCCCGGGCGTGAAACAGAGTCATCCTGGCGACTAAAGGAGCAGAGAAGATGAGGGTGTCGAAATAAGGCTTCAGTCGGCTAACATGCACCGTCTCGCGACCTCGACAACGAAGGTCCGGCAATGGTGTGACGGGCTCAACGATATAGTTCACGGGGGAGGAGGCATCGATGATTAGGTACGGACCATGGTAATGCACAAGTAGTTTAGAAGAAAGGCCGCGCATGTGAGGCAGTATCCATAGCCAAACAAGGAAACCAGCAGGGAAGGTGGGCATGGCCTGATGACTGTTTCGTCTTGTCTTCTGACGCCCTTGATCCTCGTTGGTCAACGAACAAGCCAGCTGGCAGCAATCTTCAGCGTGTTGGGCGACTTCTGAAATAGTTGTGCACTCGGAAGCATCATGTCGGTAGGGCAGGATAGTACCAAGAGGACATGAAGGCTCATGCCCATACAAGAGAAAAAAAGGCGAAAAACTGGTGGTCGCTTGTGTCGCGGTGTTATATGCGAAAGTAACGAACGGGAGTATGGGGTCCCAATTAGTGTGGTCAGACGAGACGTACATATTCAACATGTCGCCCAGTGTGCGGTTGAAGTACTCCGTGAGACCGTTCATTTGGGTGTGATACGCTGTCAACTTCCGGTGAGTGATCTGGCATTCGTGAAGGAGGGATTGTATTGCTTCTGACAAGAAGGCACGACCCCTATCACTGAGTAGTTCTCGAAGAGCACTGTGGCAAAGGACAAAGTTGGGAAGAATTAACATCGCAACATCGTGAGCAGTCGCGGTGAGAAGAGCCACGGCCTCGGCGTAGCGCAAAAGGTGATCGACGCCAACAATTATCCAGCGGTTTCCACATCCGCTGTATGGGAGCGGGTCATAGAAGTCAATGCCTACGTGGTCGAACGGTCGAGCAGGGTACACTAGCGGCTGTAGTGGGCTAGTAGGGCACACTGGGGGAGTTTTGCTTTGTTGGCCGGCGGTGCATGATCGAATGTATTGTAGCACAAACCGATACATTCCATGCCAGTAATATAGTTGATGCAGCCTCGCGAAAGTTTTTAGGACACCGATGTGGGCACTTTGAGGGTCATCATGCAAGTACGTGCACATATCAGAGCACATGTGACGAGGGATAGCCAGAAGCCATTTCTGACAGTCAGGCATATAGTTGCAGCCGTAGAGGGTGTTGTCACGCACGGCAAAGTGGGTTGCTTGAGAGCATAGTATCGGCTTTGAAGGAACAACTGATGGAGCGGCAAGGTAGTCGAGCAGCAGGGCAAGCAATGGGTCCTTGTGTTGCTCGGAGGGCATGTCAATAGCGGTCAGTAGTGATGGGACTGAGATCAGAGAAAGAATGGAAAGAGAAGCCACATCAGGTGTCATGCAAGCGGGAGAGCGCGTCAGCGTCGGAATGCTTTTGTCCAGAGCGGTATACGACACGAATGTCATATTCTTGCAGGCGAAGCGCTCAACCGCCACGGCAGCCTAACGGGCCTTTCAAGGAGGAGAACCAAATGGGGCATGATGTCAGTGATGATGCTGAAAGGACAGCCGTAAAGATAACGACGAAACTTGCCCAATGCCCAAATGATAACTAAGCATTTCTTCTCTGTAACGGTGTAGTTCATCTCAGCTTTTTTAGGGGGACGGCTGGCATAAGCCACGACATATTCTTCATTCGTGGTTCTCCGTCGGGCCAAGACCGCACCAAGGCCAACACCACTGGCATCAGTGTGAACCTCTGTCGGCGCAGTTGGGTCGTAATGGCGCAGTTGGGTCGTAATGGCGAAGAATCGGCGGTGAAGTCAGCAACTCATGCAACTTCTCAAAGGCTTCAATGCATGCTGATGACCACACGGAAATGCCTGTGCTTGCGGTAAGCAGCTTCGTCACGGGTGCGATAATAAATGCGAATTTCTGCAGGCCTATGAAACTTCGCAGGGCCTTGATAGATGTGTGCTTCGGAAAGTCGGCGACTGCGCGAAGCTTGTTGGGCTCAGGAAGGATGCTATCTTTCGAGGCAACATCACCCAATACAGTTAATTTTCGGGCACCGAAACAGAACTTCTTGAGGTTGAGCTGTAGGCCAGCTGAAGTGAGACAGGTCGGGATGTCATGCAGACAGGCGAGATGTGTCGAAAAATCCTGTGAGGAAACAACTATGTCATCTAGGTAACATAAACAAGTCTTCCACTTGTGTCCGTGAAGGATGGTATCAATCATGCGCTCGAAGGTAGCGGGAGCATTACAGAGCCCGAAAGGCATAACATTAAACTCGTACAGGCCATAGGGAATGATGAAAGCTGTCTTTGGGCGGTCAGCCTCAGCTGTGGGAACCTGCCAATAGCCAGAGCGGAGATCTGAAGACGAGAAGTATTTGGCACCTTGCAGACAGTGAAGAGCATCGTCGATCCAAGGCAGTGGGTAGACGTCTTTTCTTGTAATCCTGTTTAGCCTGCGATAATCAATAAAAACCGAATGGTGGTGCCACCTTCATTGCGTGCTAGAATGACAGGTGATGACCAAGGGCTTTGAGAAGGCTGAATGACGCCGTGCTGCAGCATGTCGTCCACTTGTTTCATGATAACACGGCGCTCTTGCACAAAAACGCGATACACATGCTGTCACAAGGGGGCATGGGAACCGGTGTCAATAGTATGAGAGACACTTGTCGTGCGACCCAAGGATGGTTCGTTGCAGTTGAATGAAGAAACGAACTCGTTCAGTAGAGTTAAGAAGTTAAGTGCAATGAGATGGCGAAAGGTCTGCGGCGATAGCATTGTAGAAAACTGCTGAAAGCGGTGTTGATGACATGGAAGTTATGGCGTCCAGATGTAAACGGGTAGCACCATTGTGAACGTCAAGGTCTTCAATACATGTGACAGCTTGCACAAATCCTAAGGTCTCACCACGCAGTATGGTTACTGGATACCGGTGCGGATTACAGATGGGTATCAAAACAGATTCAGACCTAACAGTGAGGACGGCGAACGGGAGAAATAAGTCCTTGCGGTGAGCAAGCATGTCAGACGGCGTAAATACCACAGTTGAGTCTGGCATGGCAGTACACGACAAGGTCACAAGCACCAACGTCTCCGGAGGTAGATCAGTATCATCATTAGCGAAGACTTTGTGAACGCTGAGGTCGGCACCGACCGATGGTGAGTCACATAGCGGCGAAAGGGCCACTTGTGCGTGAGGACAATCAATGATGGCATTATGATGTGACAGGAAGTCCCAACCGAAAATGAGATCATGGCAACAGTAGGCAACACAAAAAACTCAATGGCATACAAAACGTCTTGGATGACTACACGGGCGGTGCATACAGCTGTAGGATGAATGTGTTGTGCACTAGCACTGCAGAGTGCCATGCCAGATGGAGAGGTCATGACTTTTTTCAGCTTCGGACAAAGATGTTCATGGAGGACGAAAACGGCGGCCCCGGTATCAATAAGCGCTTGGGTGGATGCTGCCTCGACATGGACGTCAATGGCATTCTGTGGTGAAAATTGAGGGCTTAGAAAGTTCGATGAGCTTTCAGTTCTTGCCTCCGGAACTGTGCTAGTCAGTTTCCCTCAGCTGTAGGTGGCCGACGACGCATAGGTGACAGCGACCGTTGACGTGGAGAAGGGGAACGGCGCCTGCCTCAACGGTGGTCGCGATCAAAGGGTCTCAGCGGCGAGCAAGCAGCATCTTGGCAGCATATCTAGGCAGCATGTTGTGATGCCTAGGGAAACTGGTCGAAGGCATCCCGGTGCGAGGACATGTTACGATGACAAAGGCGCGCAATGTGACCAGTAATGCTACAGGCGAAGCAAGTTGGCCTGTTGTCTGGTGTGCGCCACGTGTCGGCTCGACGAAGAAGCTGGGGTGACTGCCGTGAAACGAAAGCAGGGGGAACCCACTGCGTTGGTGGTGGGACGGAATATGACAGTGGGAGTTGTCGTGCATGGCAGCATAGTTGAGCAGCGGAGGTGTGACTCGTGATGGGTAGTCAGCATAAGAGAGCGGTGCCGTCGGAGACGCGAGTAGCAGCGGGTAGTCAACGTAGGAGAGCAGTGCCGTCACAGGAGCTGGCGGGCGAACAGGGGTAAGTGCGTCAGATATTTTGGTACGAATGGCTTGTTGCATGACCGGAGTCAGTGTTCAGGCAGGCTCCTAGCTGTGAGGGAGCAGCGACAGCTGTCGGGCCACTTCCTCGCGAATGAAATCCTTGAGCTGAAGGACGAGGAGCAGAATGATAAGCATGGCCAGCGGCAACTGCAAAGGCAGAGGTCGAGGCAGCCTGTGGGACGTTTTGGCGGGCGATGTTACATAGGCGGTGCAATTCGTCAAAACTCTGACACAGGTTGAAGAATACGGTGACGTTGGTTGGACTCTTGGCCATTTGAGGCCTTGAGGATGACGCATTTGAAATGCGTCATCCTCAATACCCTTCAGAATATGGTTGATCTTCTCATCCTCCGCCGTCGCTGGATTAACACAACTGCAGAGATCCAAGACATCCTCAATATAGCTGGGGAAAGTCTTGCCCGGTTGCTATGCTCGCTGGCGTAGATGCTGTTCAGTGCTTAGTTGCGGACAGCGGGGCGGCCAAACACTTCGGCAAAATGTGTCTTGAATGCGGACCAACTTGAAATGTCAGATTCGTGATTCTTGAACTATAGATTTGCGATGTCAGCAAGGTAAAAGATGACATTATTCAGTTTAGACTGGTCGTCCCACTTATTGTGAGCGCTTACACGTTCATAGGAGGACAGCCAGTCTTCGACATCATGTTTTCCAGTCCCACAAAAGATGGCCGGGTCGCGCTGACAGAGAACGAGAACGCCAGCGCAAGTGACAGGTGCAGCCATGGGTACACTCAGTGCGTAGGTCACACCAGTCATGGTATCAGTGGGCAACGTACGATTGCGGAGCTCCACGGTGACTTGAGGGATTCAAGCAATCTCCAACAAATGGAATGACGTTTAATTAAAGGTGAGATGCAGCAGATAAACAGCAGCCTAGCAGCAACGAACAGCCCGAGCTCTCTTGCCTATCACAGCACGGGTCGCTGTCGTCATCTCCTAGCTGCTATTGGTAACACAATGCATGTCTGCTTCATTACAATTGTATAATTTAGGGTGATTTACGGTTTTGTTTCTGCTTTTTGCTTCTAAACTATTATGCTATTCATTGATCATTAGATAGTTCCTTGCTTTCATGTGCTTTTTATTTTGTGTCTTATTCTTTGAAACAGTTATCTACGACCCCTGCTATGACCTCTCTAGGATCGCAGCATTCATAAATAAAATACAACACAACTGCGCTTCGAAACATGTGGAGTGAGACTTCCATGACTGCACTACTTGCATAGCTTCTGCAGCATTGCCTCCTATGTATGAAGCAGAGTATAATGAATTAGAATCAATGCAATATATTTGCCCATACATGCAGTGCCAGTTCAATCAACAGATGCTAGTAAGATGCAAGTAAATTTCATACAAACCATTTCATGACATACAATCTATAACTAAAGCCTAAATTCATGAGTGCTTCAAGCGGCAATACAGTTTACTACGACACAAGAAACTGCGCAGGGATAGCCAAATGAGAACAAAGAGTAATGTTCAACCATTGCACAGTTATTAAAGGATACAGGTGCAAGACAATGCACTGTAGGCTTCAAGAAGCAACTCCATGATTTCCACCCTTGATGAGTCATTTGTATTCTGATTGTTTCTCATAGCCAAGATTGCAAGGTGAGGTAAGATGACTAAAATTTCAAAATAGACATAAGAGCACACTTACTGACTGCAGACGAAAGGATCCAAAAGGCAAATCAGTCCAGCATAATTCTTGTCATTAACTCAAATACCAACATCTCAATTTTATGCAAATCAATATTCATGCTAGCGGTCAAATAAGTAGTAGGATTCCAAATCATATTCATGAATACTTAGTGAAGCTTGAATTATGAAGCTTTGATTTCCATGTAGCACAAACATTTGCAGAGGTAGTATATAAGAAGGTGGACTAATGCTGTTTTATGATGCAAATTCTACTTGAATTATTATAAGTACAGTCTATTTTGTAAAACTAGTCTTTCAGGATGTGCAAAACCAGTTCAAATTATCTAACGTTTAAATCAAGTGCTGAGGTTAAAATTAGTAGCAAAACAAACTTTCATTTATATGAAATGCCATGTGATGGTTGTCTGCAGGAGCGGACACTGTACAGGCCATCTTAGTGTCCCAATATTATACACTTTAAAGTACAGTTGACATTGCCTGTGCACACAAAGAACTATCCTTGCAGCCTATGTCCCGCTTCCACTTTTACATTTATCCATTCTGCTCAGTCTACCACAATAGCACACATGCTGCTCATGTTTTTGAAAGGCTGGCTGATGACTCATAAAGACCAGTTCCTAGGAGCGCAGTTGTATGCCCAAGTTCTAACATGCTTTCAATAGACCTGCACGTGCAGCCTACAGATAATTCTCACCCTCCTGGTCACCGTCCACCCCAATCTTATAATTGCTGTTCTTCCAAGTTTCTGGTAGATAATTTTCCGTTGGTTCTGTATGGGGACCTTATGGCCCCCCATCTCCAGTTCACTCATTAATAAGAACCATTTGCCCCCAACGATTGCAGGGGAACGCCATACTGGTCTTACTTCAGCCAGGATACATTCCCTGCAGCCACCATCACCAGTGCAATGTGGAGCCTGCTGCCAGTGCACGTGGTTCATCTTAAGCTGTGTACAGCTCATAACAGTACCTGAGGAGCAGGCATACATTCCCTGCAGCCACCAGCACCACTGCAATGTGGAGCCTGCTGCCAGTGCACGCGGTTCATCTTAAGCTGTGTACAGCTCATAACAGTACCTGAGGGGCAGGCTCCTCTCGCCGTCACCTCATGATCTCATTCCTGCAGCATTCGTTAAGTCTGAGCACTTTCACCCAGCAGATTTACCTTGCTCTGGTGGCTGCTTTACTCGACTGTGGAGAATATGCACTTGGTTACTTTCACGTAGAATGGCCAGTCCTTTTTATAAAAACGCGATGCATGATAGCTGGGATACCCTGTACATGTTATATATGTTGTATGTTCACGTTAAATCATATCCTCAGCAACATCCTTGTGCTTCCTTTGATAACAAGCCTTCCTGCATGTGTTTGAGGCATAGTACTTGCACTTCAGTTGACCCAATGCAGAAGGTCACTGGGTGTGTAGGCTACACTGCTAAGCACAGTGAATTTCCCCATACCAAGGCAATAGAGATGATGAAGCATTGCTAGTGTTGTCGAGTGCAGACTATTGCAAACATGTTTGTCGTTATAAAAATATGCAAAACAGAAAATACAACTTAGTGGACATCGTGAATACATTTCTGCGTTGTTCAAACATGAATTGAACAAAAAGCAGATGCAAATTTAAGCGCTTATATACGTTTGACAGCAAGTGACGAATGACAATACTGGTGAATGCAGCAGTGCAAATTTTAAATCTTCCTCTCTACTGCTGTGAAACTTAGACATGCAATGCAAGGCCTGAACAAGCACACATATATCGGGCAACTTGAGTTCTGGCTACATGTCTAGATTGTAAAATAAAGATTCTATATACAGTCGAATCTCTATAATTCAAACTCGAAGGGGTCAGAAAATTTGTTCGAATTAAAAGAAAGACTTGTTCTTGAAGTATTTGTGTACCATAGCACGCACGAACGGTGAGAGTAGTGAAATATTGCGGCGCGCAAGCACACGAGTGAGGAAAACGAAACTGCCCATGCCACCCATTGCTCACTTCCCGATAACAGCAGAAAACAAAACTTCAAAGAGCGGGCTAAGCTGGCACCAAGCCAGCGGGGCTGACGGCGCCAGTGCCGGTGCGGAGAATGTTTAAAATAAGGGAGTTGAGAGGGAAGGCGAGGGGAGCATAGTTGCAAGGAAAGACGGGAGAGAAGCGAATTGGCTTTCCCACCAGCTTGCTGGATGCCGCTAATTACCCCTGCCACCTACTGCCACTGAAGCAGCAGAGTTGCCGAGGCCAGGACTGGGCTTCCACTGCTGCTTCCCTCTGCTTGCTCGCGTGTGTTTTACTTTGTCTGCTGACAGATTGCCACTGTGTTTACCTTCTTCGTCCTGCGTTCTTAACACGAGTCATGTCTTATCAAGATGACGAAGTTGTTGCCACTGATTATAATCATACTGGTGTGCTCCCTTCTGTTGCGGCGTCGCTGCATTCAAAAGACAAGGAGAATGAGGTACTGGGTGTCACCTTCGCGTCCTTGTATTCAGCATCTGTCTTGTCATACAGAATCAGATATGGTGCACTGTCTCCAACAACCTTTCCATCGAGGCGTCTCGGTTTAGATGCGTCATTGTTAAAAAAAAAAAGAAAGAAAAACATGCAAACAAGACCAACCAAGCCAACCAAAACAAACACAAGCGAGTGCTGACGCGAGCAGACCATAGAGCGAAACAAGGGGTCTGGCTGAACTAGACGCGAGTACGAATGGAGCGGGTCCATATGATACCAGTTTCCTGCGTGTACGTCACTGTAGGGGGCCACTCTTATTGGTCTCCTCTACTCATCGCTCACCTGCCGCCACGGCGAGCCATGGAAAATCGGCTCAGGACTGATCCCTCCCGCAGCGCGCATTTTGCAGCTAGTGTAACTGGGGCATTACAGCACGAGATGCAGAAACAGCGACCTTGCCATTTGAGAGAGGGTGAAATTTCTGCCATAGGTCTTCTTCTTCTTCTTCCTTTTCTTTTTTTTTCTTCTTTTTGTTACCCCCCCCCGCACGCAATTGAGGGGTCTCTCCTAAGCCTTTCTTCTATGGCGCAGTCAGACCAATGCTGGCCGGAGGCGCCACCATGTGATTTGGCACACTGCTGCTAGCACTGTCGATTGTCGGAGCGCGGTATGTTCAAATTAAATGTCGCAAATGCTTGCCCGTTCGAATTACTGGGCGTTTTGTCCCATTAGAATACACACAACTTTTATGGAACCACGGCGTTAGTTTGAATAAACTGGATGGTCAAATTAAGCGTGTTAGAATTAACGAGATTCGACTGTATGATTATACTACTAATACCGTTTGGCCATGAGTTCTCTTCCACCACCAGGATAATTTTCGTGCAATACCTACTCAGTAATTAGAGGAGATTCACTAAACAGGTTATTAATTTTTGACTTATGGGCGTGATTTCAATTGGTAAGGCTGTTACTGTAGATTAATACATCCTGTTTAGTAGTTTTCAAGATGCCATGTCCTGAGTAATTATTTTTCCCACACATTGCTCATAGCATGCAAAATATTGAATTGCATGATTATATGACCAAGTGAAACCCTTGTGGCTCCAAAAGTCATTTGAAGGAAGTAACTCTACTCATTGCCTGACTCAGCAATGGTTCTCAGCCTAGTGCTGAATGACAAAAACAGCTGATTACTTACATTCGTCTCTAAAGCGTGGCTCTGTATTTGGGCCTAATGACGCAAACATATGGATAAACTCAGCTTGCATTGAGCGGTCATCTCTGTGCAGAGGGTCTTCAAGAAAAGTCTGCAGCTGCATGAATGCTTTATCAAGCAACTATGATGGGGAAAGAGAAAAAAAAAAGCAAGAAAGCGACACAAGAGATACATATTGTGAACTTTGAACAGAAATTTATCAAACTGCCACAGGTAATTTTTTTTAATTTGTTCAAAGTAATAAAAAATAATAAAACAGCATGTGGTTTTTATTTTATCCCCTACCAGAAAGATTGCTGCTCCTGCCTCTTTTTCGCACAAAATTATTCATTATTATATAGTAGGTGACTAAAGCACTCGACAATGAATTTTAACAGCTAACACGTTCAATGTGGCAAATATTTTTCAAGTACCACTTCCTGTGCATGACGACCCACAGGGGGTCACTTGTCATATTCCTTTGGGGCATTGTGACCCACCCACCGGTGAGTGACTAGGAAGTTATGATTCCATTGAAACTTACTCAAGCTGTGGAGGGATGGCACCACATCCCGTCAAATCAAATGGCACAAGACTTGTTTATCTCGTTTGATTTTTAGGAAGCACTTCCCTTGCACACTGCAGGGAAGCCCTGCACTGCCGCAGCGGAGGAATAACTGCAGGGGCCTATTCACGACTGTGAATGTGCTATTAAATAAAGTTATTCAGAATTATAGAATATATATATGTACATTTCAACCTCGCAACAACGAAAGCAGCGAGGAATGCGAAAAAATACAGTTTTGCTAGAATCTCATTGTTGCGAAATGAGACAGTACAGATAGGTAATGCATCGCAGAAAGAAATTTTACTGTCAAAATTCCGTTAGCCTACTTTGGCAAGCTTGCTTGAGGATACAGAACCGCATTTCCGACAGTACAAATTGCACCGTATGCATTGATCACTTTTGCGAAATTTTGCTAACTTGGCATTGAACGGAGAGCAACAACGCTCCATGCCGACAGCAGCATTTCACCAGAGTACGCTGTCGCCCTAAGGTGCTGATGCGTCCGATGCCAAGCACAAAAGTGATCGTATCTCGTATACCCGAACGCAATCGACCAAGATTACGGCCCCTTTGCGCAAATCTACGTCCGGCGCCAAATCCGCACGCGATGCCTGTCAGGTGGCACCAAAGCCAGCGTTCTTGAAGCAAGGGATGTGTATTCCCAGACGATCGCTCAATCACGGCCCGATGCGTGGCACTCCATGCTGTGACTGCCATCTCAAGCACCATAAACAATTCCACGCCGGTGGGACATGGATTTGCTTGTTTTTGCAGCATTTTTTTTTTCACCAAGACGCACATTATGCACTGCACTAGGTGTGCAAAAACCATCATCACCTGTTGGTAGCAACATGCGTGCAACTTCAAATGGGTGATCAACAAACAAGATGGCAGCCATGACGTGTTTCCAGCGCACACGATTGCTCCCAGCACTTGGTTGTTCTTGCAAACAAAAATAGCAGCACCCATGCAAGTGTAATGTGGTGCTATTTTATGCAATTCTAGTGTAAAGCAATCACATTTGAGCACATTTTGGAGCCTGCTAACCTTGCGTGAGTTGGTAATATGCAGGGGTTACGTTCCAGCAAATTTCGTTGATGCGGGGTTGTAGTACAGAGACATTTCGTCATCGAGAGGTGTGAAATGCATTGAATCCTATGGGTATTCGCTGGGCTGGGGATATGAAAATATTTTGTTGTCGCAAGAATTTCGTTGTCATGGGATTTCATTATTGCAGGTTTCGACTGTACTATATAATTTTAATAATCATCATACATATGGCAACAATGCCCTTTTTATACTTGCTTTTCCAAATATTTTTTCGCAGCGCACTGTACATATGTTCACAATACACCAAAATAACCAAGTTCATACTTACACTAAGCTTGCCCTTTTACCTTCAAGGGTTATCAAGGGTTTTACCTTCCAATTCCACGTTTATCAGTTACTACATCAACATGTTAAGAGAGAACAAAGAACAGAAAGATCAGAAGCACAACATACATCTTTTTGACTGCTTGTTGCCAAAATCATTCCGAATGGTCTCACTGTTCCTATGCGCACAGAACTGCAATGCAAAAAAACAATGTATGAAAACATACTGCATCAACATAAATAGCTGGTGAGCTTACATTTCAGGGTCACTTGCAAGAGTCACAAGCGCTGGAGTCACATGACTTTTCAGCAATGGATCGGACACAGTCCCAACTAGAAGCTCAAAAAGGCGGCCTGCATTGCTTCGGACAAGTGCAGTGTTATGGACCACTCCTTCCCAAAGCACCGACAACAGAACTTCATGGTAATTTTTGTTCATGCTGGCAAATAAATCAAAAGGAAAAAGGCACATCATGCTCTCAGAAAATTGCCAACTTACAGGTGTACAAGTTAGGTTCTATAAAAGCTGATCAAGCAAGTCAACCAAATCTTTGATATTTGAAGCTGTATGTCAACATCATATGTGCTTGAAACATGCATTTCAGTCATTGATATCACATACAAATTTTATACTCACTAGTGCTACAGACAGTATTTTATATTAGGTCCTTTGGTGGCTTGCGCACTGAACCTGCATGCATTACCTAGTGACTGAGTGCTTACTTCTTGTAAAAGAGACTTTGGGTTCTAAATTGGTTACTCCTTGTTGCCTACCAGTAAAAGTGGGCACAAATGTTTCCTGGTTCAAAATTTGGCTGTCTTCATAAATCAAATGCATGAGGAAGAGCCTGCATCCTTAAAACTCTTGCCCCTCTAGAAAAAAACAAAAACAATTCCAGGCTTTTACATGCCAAACTAGGCACACCGTATTGGCATTAGAGTCATAAGAGTCAAATGCATACTGTTTGTATTTTGAAAAGTATCAGTCAAATAATTTATGATCATGTGAACCAACTACACATTTTCTTACTGCATCTGTCTCCGATCTATCTTTATACAACAGTAAAATCAAATTAAAAGATATCTGAGGTATGGTTGTTATATCTCAGACATCACTGGAGGGATCATTTTAGGTACTAATTAGATGCATGTATTCTTTACATAAACTTCTGTCCCATACCCTGTGGCCGCAAGTTGAATCAGGTCAGAATATCTAATGAATTTTTGTATGAAACATCACCCTTTCCCTTACACACTCATCCTAAGTTCTAACAAAGATTTTTTTGTAGCAAGAGAATTGAAAAAAGTCGTACCTAAGCTCAATGAAGATGCTTTCCACACTTGACAAAGGAAGTTCACAAAGTGACACAATAAACAGAAGATTCTTCAAGAAGGCCACCAGCTCCTTGCAATCAGCCTCCTGAAGAAACACAGCCAAGGCTGTATCAAAATGCATAGATAGTAACAAGATTATCTTTCGAAGCTAACCCTACAGACTTGAAGACAAGACTGCTTCGCAACAATGAAAAAAGCTCAGAGATATCTCGGCACAAGGCTTTGGCAGCAAGATACTGTTCCTATCTTATTCCTCTGCACTTGAAAGGAAGACTACTTTGCAAAAGACATGAAACGACTTCAGGATCTCTACGCATCAACTACAATTCCATGCAAGACTTCTATACATGCAATGAACTTGCATGATGTGAAAACATTTTTGCATGGAAGTGTAATTATAGGTCACTCCAGTCAGCATACTACAAATAAACAGAAGCAAAACATACACAAGAAAAAGCTGCCAGGATGCCAGATGCATATACAGGTCCCACAGCACTTGTCAACATGTTCTTCGCTTCTTGAGTGAAGGCCTCTAAACAAGAAACAGGAGCAAATGTACCAACAGCTTCATATGACAACAAATACAATTAAGAAATACCATACTACATGTATAAACACAGCAATATAATTTTTTCTGAAAACCTAGAAATTAAGTTTAAAGGGACACTAAAGGCAAATACTAAGTCGACGTGGACTGTTTAAATACCATTCTAGAAAACTCTCAACGCTTGTTTCACGCCAAGAAAAGACTTATTTTACGAGAAAACTGTATCTGAAGGGTCCAAATACTTTTTTCAAAATTCAAATCTCCCGCCACCCAACCGGGGAAGTGGTGACGTTGCATATGCCATCAACCCTTTGTTGCCGGCGGTGAGTTCGTCGGTGTTATCGCCCGACAGATGGCGCTACTGAGCCAAGACAGAGTGGTGGATTCGCCGCTACAACTGCTTTTTGGTCAAGTGGTGCAAGACCGTTCGGGCATCCTGCGACATCACATGGAAGTTGAATTCTCTGCTACTTGCAGTTTGTACGAGCTCTACGAGCCAGCAAAACCAGTGCAGCACTACGTGATAACAAAACTAGTGAAACACAAAAGCGTGGGCGGCGTGAAGTCAAGCAAAAATGAAACTTTCCACCACCCGCGTCGCTGTCAAGGGTAATTTCGATGAGTTCTTTTTTCTAAAACATGAAATAGAATTGGACAAGTAGCATTTTATTTAGTCTTATAATACAATACAAGGATGTCTTTTGCAACGAATGGTTGAGTACTAGTGACAGAATTTATGTGAGGAGTGCTTTCAACATCGGGCAAATGTTTGAATGTACCAGGCGAGTCTATCCATGTCCTATGTTTACTTCAATTTCTCTATTATTAAGGCTCTGTTTATGATAATACTGACACCTTATAGATTCTTGAGCACTAATCTGTCACTTTAGTTAGACTTAATGTTTGCCTTTAGTATCCTTACTGCCTCTTAACTGCAGTCTCGGAAAAATGGCGGGATGGTGGCTACTTTAAGGCTTTTTTTTACATTTAGAGAAAAAGCCTTGTCTGTGCATTTGTTTTCACTCGGCCATGCACATTCAAAAGAAATCTGTGGCTGCAGCCCCGTGCAGCACTGGATTAGTGAAAAATTATGTACTGTGTACCGAACCCTGATACTAACCATACACTAAGTGATCAACAGCAAAATAAAGGAGCAAGCAGAAAATGAGCAGAATGGTGCATGGACATTTTTATTTTATTTTATTCATATTGTGATACTATAAATCCTATCAGGGATTTTTAAAGGAGTGGGTCAGAAGGGTCTGTAGACATTGTAGTACAGGCATATATACAATACAAAAAGGTACTTAGTAAGTGTAAAGGATTAATGGACCTATGTTAACAGCAATGTGTATGGCAAAAACATAACACACAATAAACTTATTTCAATTCCATATGATGTTTTGCAGAAAGAGAAAGAAAGGAAGAAGGACGAGCATATGAGATATATAACTGACAGCATCATCCATAATTTCACGTCATAGATTTCCAAAAACACTTGGTAATTAAAACAATGATAACCACAATGATGATAACATCACTTAGCCGTTGCTGACAGTACTGTTTGGCCAGCAAGTTCAACAAATTTGTCAACGGTGGGCTGTGCGACTACTGCCTGGGCTAAAGCATTCCAGTCGTGACCAGCTCATGGGAAGAATGAAAAACTAAATGTATTGTTAGCGCAAGAATATTCTTAAAGTGTAAAGTGATGCTTATGACGGGCTTCCCTGGATGTGCTATAGGAAATATAGGTGTTAAAATCCACATGAACCTTATTATGCAGGATGAGATACAAAATTTGAGTCAGTACAGCATCGCACGACTGCTTAGTGTATGAAGGCCAATCTCGGATAGCATCTGAGTAGGCGAGTTGGTGCGACTATATCTGTTACAGATAAAATGTGCGGCTTTTCGCTGGACAGCCTCAAGAGTTGCAATTTGATTTTGGGCAAAGGGGAACCACGCCACATTCGTATATTCTAAGACAGGACGTATGATTGTCATATAGGCCAAGAGCTTGGCTTCCTTCATAGAGTATCGCAGGGCCCGGTTTAAGAACATAAGCTTTCGCATCGCTTTGCTTGCTACATGCTCTACATGAGCAGACCATTCTAAGTCTGATGATATGATAACGGCCAAGTACTTATACTGAGTGACAGTGTTAAGTATAGTAGTATTATCACAGCTGCATGTAAAAGTAAGTTGGATTTCTTTTTTCTTACTGACATTGAAACTGTTTTATCAAAGTTGATGGCCATTTGGCAGTTTTCACAACATTGGGCTATCCCCTGAAACGACATGCAAGGGGACATGGCCAGGCCCTGTCCCCTTGCGCTTGCGTTTAACCTAATACCGGACTCGCGAAACGCTATTGCGTTAGTAATCTTCCGGTGTAAAGTGACGGCCGCAATCACGCAAATCCTGGCGCCAATCAAATAGCGGCAGTCCGATGCGCTGCAGCCAGTCCACTCGTCTATTGGCTTGCAGAGGGACACGATGTCGCAGCTTGACATATTGCCAGTCGCTACGTTTGCAGTCCACAATGCAACAAAGTCGAATCATAGCGCTCGTGAAACGACAGACCGACACTGATGGCGGAGCTTTCGTCAAAGACGGAGCACATTGTAACACAAGCAGACGACACTTGCTGTGTACCGGAAGTGCTTAAAGGGGTTGGGACACCAAATTTTGAGGCTATAAAAAGTATGTTGTAGGCTGCTTCCGTATGCAAGGACACCCACAACGAGGTATTGGACGCTGCAAACATTTCAACATAACTTTAATCCAGCTCCAAAAACTCATTAAAAGCTCCTTCTCATGGTCAAGACCCATTGCTAGCGCGGCAGTTATGACGTCACAGCGGAGGAACGAAAATTTTGACGTCATAGCAGACTAGCACAAAAACGTGACGTATGATGAGTAGCGAAGAAATGCCGATTACAGAGCCTGCTGAGCCGAGCGACCGAGCATAGCCAACACCACCTAGAAGGTGGTGTTGGCATAGCCTCTACTATGATCAAGCTACGGGCATACAGAAATCCTTTCTTAATGCGAAGAAGGGGTAAGGCGTGCAGACATGGACACAGGAGGAGAGAAGTGGACAAAATGAACGCCACATGGCAGCCCGCGAATGGCTAACTGCGTGCGGCGAGTAGCCGTGCCAGCAATGTGCACGGGCCTCTACACGTTGAGTGTAACACTAGCCGGCCGACTACGAAAGACACCAGGATATGCGGCATTCGTGTTGTCCGCTTCTCTGCTCCTGTGTCTATGTCTGAACGCCTTACCCCTTCTTTTCATTATGAATCCTAACCAACTATAGCTCAGCTTCCTGTCATTCTAAAATCCTTTCTCTATGCTACAGGCTTCTAGAACACTAGAGCTGTAACCGAGCTAACCCTGGGCCCTGGCTATCCGAGACATGCACAGCGCTGTCACAGAGAGCAGTTGACGTAGCATCTGCCAGTCGCAAAGTTCGGCAGCTCGGAGCAGTCTTGCTTGGCCTTTTTCAATGTAAAGGCCCGTCCACGTTACCAGCACGGAAACTCGCCGCACACCTTTTGCCGTTCGTGGGCCCCCGTACGATGGCGGTTTTGCTCGCGAACGGCAAGATTTCCTTGCCGTAGAGAGTACGGGCCCAGAACCCATTTGTGCGGCAGCCGTACGGCGAAGGGGTCAGTCAGCGACCGAGGAGTGGTCACTCTGGCACCGACGGCAGCCTCCCCGCCTCTGATCGTTTGGCGCCACCGATATTGTCGCTAGGCCTTTTCCGGTTCACTTCAAACCTAAAGCTTACGGTGCTTCGGAATGAATCACCGACTCTCACAAGCCGCAATATTTTCTTACCGTTGTTGTCGCTCTTCGCAATAATTCGAATAATTGCGACATGCACTTCGAATCGCCAGTTGTTTACCTCTGCTGGCAGAGCACACGTATGCACGAGCAGATGACGCAGCATAGTTTTACGTCGCTATTTTTGTGACCCACATGACCAATCCATGTTGCGTTTCCTCTCCTATGCGTCATAGCATCACCTGGAGCCCAGAAACCGAAATCGCTCGGTATAATAATGCTATTATTAAATTATTTATCGGGTATATATGAATCACGCGGTGTGTATCGTGCTTCCTGCAGCAGTACGCAATGCTTGAACTGAAGAACGCATGAATGAAAATTTTCACGTTTCCACCCCTTTAAGTGTACTGAAAAATTGTTCTTGTGCATTCTCTTTATGTTACTTTCTTTTTATAAAAACAAATTAACTAACATTCCAACTATAACAATATAACCTTCCAACTACAAACATCATTTGTTTACCATAAAGTTGGAAAAATCATTGATCACGCCTTGGTCAGCCAATCGGATAGCTCGCCCCACTGACGTGATATGGGTGATTTCCGTCATATGGGTAGGGGCAGCTTAAAATTCCGCCGCGCAGTGTGCTGCGATTGCCAGCGATGTGCCTTTTTAAAACCTTATAATAAATTACGCGCTTTACGCGAAGCATTTGGATGTGTCAATTAATGATCAGAAAGACCTACTGTAACGACTCAGTACATTTGTAGAAAATTGTCAAAATCGTTTCAGGGTCCCTTTAAGGGTCATGCTCGTGGTCGCGTCTGTCCGTGCACTGGAATCGTGCCAACTGTGGCCTCTCCTCCGCGCAGCGGCACAACCTCCTCCCCCCCCCTTAGCAACTGGCATGCCGGTGGGGAGCGCAGCTGTGCATAGCAACCGTGACGTCACACAGTAGCGATAGAACCAGTAGAACAAGCGCACGCGCGTCGGCGGTGGCAGCTGCACCACAGAGCACCTCTACAAACTTAGAGAAGGAAAACTGTACCTTCCACAGTGCAACGGAAATAAGCATAGAGTTTGAAACTCTATGGAAATAAGAGTAGCGGTGGCGTTGCGAACTAAAGTATGCGACCTATAGCAATGCCTCCTTTACTAGATGCCCGCCGCGTTGCTCGCTTTCCTATTGTAGTGCCAGTTCCCTTAGTTCAACATAAATTCCATGAGGCGGTGCCATAGAGTTTCTCACTATAACACCTAGAGGGAAATCTGGCGCCACCGTCTATGGGAGTTTCTTAAGGGGGCACCGTGCCGTCATGGCAATGACGGTATATGTGTCTGCGAGGCTCGTGTTGGCTGGTGTTGTACGAGGCTTCGTCTAAAACGTGGATATGGCTACACAAACAATGCGTTCTCAAAGTAAAACCTTCATAAAATGTTTCCATTCACGCATACTACATCTTTACTCACCTACAATGCATGACAAAGCGAAAAAAAGCAAGAACAGACGACAAACTGTTTCAAAGCGATCGCGAACCTTGTCGACTGTCCTCAAACATTAGTGGCCCGCTGATACTTTTTACGTAACGTATAATCGTACACGCAATAACAAGTTCTCATAGTTAAACAAAACATGTTTTTGCGTAATAATAAAACGAAAACAGCTTTTTACGTGCTGTTTTAGTAGGAAATGAATCATTACAACACACGGAATGGTGATTGCCAAGTGCGTCTTCAAGGTGTCCTGTTTCTCCAAGAACGATGCCAATCCGAAGTCACAATATACCGGCATTCCCATGCATACCACAGCGCAGCAGCACCAGATTTTTCGCTATGTAGTAAGAAACTCTTTGGGCGGCGCTCGTTGCCTTTTCAACTTCCGGCGGATGTGGCAGTGGCAGCTGAATGCATAGTTTCCTACAAAAATGGCTGAATGCATCCGCCGGCGCGTTATCGCGGGCCTCCGAGACGGTGACAGATGTCATTGCAATCTCAGAGGCCGCAGCACATGATCTAAGTTGCAGGCGTTCGCCACGAGAGGCGCTCGTTGCCTTTTCGTGGCAAAGATACAAATTACGGCAAAAATACGGCAATACGACAAAAAAATACAAATTGGCAAAGGGTCAAACAAAAATGCAAGGAGTATTTATGGCTAAAAGGAAAAGTAGCAGGGGCGAAAACACTTCTAGGCTTTGTATACCTTTGGACAGGATCAAATGCTAAAGAGGAAAACAAAAAAATGTTAGACTGTATAGCAGCGGATATCAATGAGCTAGGAAAAGGATGTGAGATAATTGTATTAAGAGACATGAATGCGCATGTTGAAGATATGGTTGGGTACACAGACTCCACAGGCAACATGCTGCTGGATATGTGTGAGAGGCATAACTTAGTTGTCTGTAACTCTACTGAAAAGTGTGACGGGATCATAGCATGGGAGGTAGGGGATCGACACTCGACAATAGATTATGCGTTAATGTCACATAGGATGTACGATAGATTAGGAGCCATGATTATAGATGAACAGGGCTCCAGAAGTATAGGCAGTGACCACAAACGTATCAAGTTGAGTTTTAAGAGGGAAACTAAAGCACGAACGATGCGTGAGGAAATGCCAGATGTGATTTTTTACTCAGAAGACCAAGTGGAAATAGCAGCCAAACAAATTGAAAAGCAAATATCGGAAGGTACTGAAATTGATTAGACTTACCCAAAGTTAATGAGACTATTTGAGCGTGAGCTAGGTAAGGCACGAGTCAGGAAAACGAGGCAAGGGATACGAAAACTCAAGAGCTGGTGGGATGAAGAGGTTAAGAAGGCCGTAAAGAAACGTCAGGAAGCCTCCAGGGAACACAGGTATTCCAAAAGTAAGGGAGAACCTGAAGCAGAAGAAGAGAGGAAATGAGTAAACTACATAAAATGCAGAAGGGAAGCATCCCATTTGATCAACGAGAAAATCAAGACAAAACGGTCCCAATGGCAGTCAGAAATAAGCAATAAAAAAGATAAACAGGCAGCTAGGAAATTCTGGCAACATCTGAATTCCTTGGGTAATAGGACAAGCCTAGAGCAGAGGTATATAGTAACAGCTCAGGGTACTCGGTTAGAAGGAGAGGAGGCAATGGACCATATAGAAACCTTGATGAGGGAAAAATTTACAGAACAGAGAAATGGTGCATGCAGTATGTCAGAGAGGGAGGGATAGCCCGGTCAATCCAGTGCTTTCGCTTGGACAAAGAGAGTGGGAAAGGGCCGAGAAGAGGGTACCAAGTAGCACATCAGCAGGACCCGATGGTATTCCAATTATGTTAATAAAGAAATTGGGCCCGAAATCTAAGAAAGCATTAAGGGAGGTGGTGAGCAAAATGCTAATAGATGGTAAAGTACCTGACGAATGGAGGCAAAGTAGGATGAGAATGACATATAAGGGAATGGGGGACAAAGCTGACATAAATAACTACCGGCCTATAACAGTGATGTCAGTGGTTTTCAGGGTGGTTATGCAGATTATAAAGGACAGACTGCAGGCATGGGTAGAGAACGAGGGGGTGCTTGGGGAGCTACAAAATGGGTTCCTGAAGCATAGGAAGCTTGAAGAATATCTGTTCTCACTAACACAGTGCATTGAAATAGCTGAAAAGGAACACAGACCCCTATGGCTGGCTTTTTTGGATATCAAGGGAGCCTATGACAGTGTACTTCAAGAGGGCTTGTGGGGCATTCTGGAAACTTTAGGAGTTCAAGATGAAGTAATCAATTTCTTAAAAGATATCTATAAATGTAACCGGGTGATTATACAATGAGAAAAGCAGGTTTCGGAGCCTGTAATGATTCATCGGGGGCTTAGGCAGAGGTGCCCATTGTCACCTCTGATGTTTATGCTGTACCTACAAGGTTTAGAGGCCAAAATACAGCAAAGCGGACTCGGCTTCAACCTATCATTTTTCAAGCAAGGAAAATTGATTGAACAGTCATTACCAGGACTGATGTACGCGGATGATATTGTATTAATGGCTGACAATGCAGAAGATCTGCAGGGATTGATGGACAAATGTGGTACGCTGGAGACAGTCGATAAATACAATTACCTTGGGGTGTGGATAAATAATGGCATTGAGTTTCTGACAGAGTACGAAAAATATGTAACAAATAAAGGTAGCAGAAGTGCAGCGATTATGAAGAGTAGGGCACTGTGGAACTACAATAGGTACGAGGTAGTACGAGGGATATAGAAGGGGGTAATGGTTCCAGGCCTGAATTTTGCCAATGCAGTTCTATGTATGAGAGCAGAGACCCGGCAACAGTTGGAAACTAGGCAACGTGGTGTGGGTAGGCTCGCTCTGGGAGCACATGGCAAGACAACAAATCTTGGAGTGCAGGGGGATCTGGGATGGTCTTCTTTCGAGGGCAGAGAGGCTAGTAGCAAGGTAGCATTTGAGGAGCGATTGAGAAAAATGGGGGAAATGTGGTAGGCTAGGAAGGTTTTCAGTTACTTACACACGAGGAATGTTGACACAAGGTGGAGGAAGCGAACTAGAAAAGTGACAAGCAAATACTTGGGCAGCAGTGGGGGGACAGGTAAGGAATCATCCGTCAAGAAAGAGGTTAAGGAGATAGAGAGGGGTATGTGGGAAACATAGACGCAAACCAAATCAGCATTGGGTAGATACAGGACGTTTAAGCAAGAAATAGCCAAAGAAAATATTTACGGTAACTCTAAGCGAAGCTCATTGTTGTTTTGAGGCCAGAACAGGTGTACTGCGGACTAAAACGTACCGAGCCAGATACCAGGAGATAGATTTGTTGTGCAGGGCGTGTGGAGAGGAGGAGAAAATGGCTGAACACCTGAAACTTGCTTGTAAACAACTTCACCCTGCAGTTGAATGTAACGGGGAACTATTCAAAGCTTTGGGTTTTAAAGACAGTGAAAGTAAAATAGACTTTGAACAGGTAAAAATAACTAAAAGGAGGCTATCTGATTGGTGGATAATATCAACGCAAAAGTAAAGGAGTAAATACATAGGTATGCATTCATATAGTACCATTCAAGGCTAGGTGGCGCACGCTGCCGCCACCCGATTCAAAGAGTTGAGCTTCAATCATCCATCCATCCATACGGAGGAGAGAAAAGGGGGAGGGTCTGGAACCGAGATTACCGGACAACGCGGCAGGCATCTAGTAAAGTAGGCATTACCTAGAGATGGCGGTGGCACTATTATCATCATCATTACGTAGTGAACAATATGGCCGCTACAGTAGCGGCTGGTGGGGTTCGCTGTGCAGCTCGCTCGCTGGATTTTGGCGTTTTGCTACCGCTTTCAGAGCAGTGTTCGTGTGTATGATACTCTAAAATGACTATCCATACCTTTATTATATCGCCAGGTGACCGAGAGGCCTCAACTGGCAAAAGAAACATGTCAGACAAGTAAGCTTACATTGTTTATTGTCAATCGTGAGTGAAGCAGTACATACATGACCACAATTTTCGTACAGGTCAGGTAGAGCTTACGGTGTAAGTTACTGAGTTTACAATATAAAGAAACACAGACAGTAATCTAACGGAATCGAAAGCTGAAATCAAGCAATGTTTTCTCGTCACGTTTGGCGTGCCGCTAAAGCAAGGACAACGATATTGTGCTGGCCTACACTAGTACTTGTGTTGCACACAGTGCTGTTTCACGTGTCCCATACTATAAGTATGTTGTCTGCCTTTGACAACTTCAGCTAGATTTTAAAAAAAGAAACATAAGAAGTGCTCAGCAAACATGTACTGTCAATAAGGTAAGCTCGAACTGCAATGTGGCATTGTTTTCATAACATATTGGCGAGAGGCGCAAAGTCTAGAGGGAAAAAAAGTTTATGCTAAATTTTAGATCACATATTGTGTGTTCTTGATATTTCTACTGCACATTTAGCGTTCAGCTGCAGCAGTAAAGGCTTTGTCACAAGTGCAGTATTCGTAGGAAGGCGAGAAACGTTATGGAGACAACAGTGCTTACAAGGACCTCTGCCAATATTGTGTGTAAACAAGGACACTAAATAAACATATATGTATGCCCAATTAATGCTCACTGATCCTTGTAAAATGCAATTTACGGTTTCATGTTGAGAAAACATCTCGGCTTGCGTGTTCAAACAATGCAAAAAGGTTACAAGGAGATGAACACATCAGTTGAGTAACAGAGGTGAGCAAGGGAAGCCTAAGCCTGTAGCCAACGTTTCAAAAATCAAACATATTTGTGAGGTCAGCGACGAAGATAAGTTCCCACGCTGAGGCTTCCCTTGCTCGTCCCCTGTTGATTGGCTGAACGTTAAGCCAAACTTCTAGTATATTTCAAAAACTTTTTGTGAACATACTGTCCTCAGATATGTCATCTGCTGTTTGAAGAGAAAGAAAAATTGATTTTATTGGTTCGTCATGTTTGAGAAGTGTGGAGTAGGCCAGTTGTGTGAAGTTGCCTGTTCTAGCCATTTCTTACGGTGCAGGGCTAGCCTAGTTACTGATTTTTGCAAATGAAAAATGCAATACCCAGATCTAATTCTAACCTTATCACATACCATCTTAATAATGCTCCCTTAGATTTCATCATGTCCTATAAATATAATGGTGTACACATTACAAATAAATTAAATTGGACCAATATAGGGTATGTCATTAACAATGCAATTCACCTGCTCGGGTTAGAGTGCAACTTTTCCAAAGCGCTGCCTACTTTAAAACTACACCCTCACAAGATGCTAACACGCTCAAAACTTGAATATGCATCTGCAATATGGGATCCCAGTCGTGTTCATCCTTACTACTTCACTTGAACTAGAACAACATAACTCTGCTCGTATCATTCTTTCTAATTATAACTGTGCCGCGAGTATAAGCTTAATGAAGCTAACGGGCACTTATTACCCTAGCTAGTCACCATGTTTCACTATTTCATAAAATTTTCCCTCATACCACACTTAACGACGACTTCATACCATGCCCTCAAGTACATTTCAAACTGCATCGATCATTGCAGTAATGCAGGCATTGATTCTTGCTACACGAAGTCTTTCTTTCAATCTTTCATCCCCTGTACATCTCAGGAATGGAACCACCTTGTCTCAAGTATCGTAGCCATCCCCGATAACAAACTTTTTTGCAATACATTAGCTAACAGTGTATAATCAAGAGAATCACTGTATTACCAAAACTCACTGCTCTTGTTTGTTTGTTTTACTCTACTGCTTTGTAACCACTCCCCTCTTTAATGGCATACGGCCCTGAGCATACTTTAAATAAAAAATAGAATAATAAAGTGAAGAGTGCTTCAGTGAGCATGAAGCATCATTTCCTCAAAATTGCACTGAGCGGTTTTGAAGGCTTTAAAGTTCTTTGCAGTTTCATGTAAAAAATTAACGCTATGAAGGAGCATGTGATACTTGTTGGTAATGCCTGTCAATCTGATTTTCAAATAGCAAATGACAGAATTTGTGTATTACCAAGTAGGAGCTTGCTACACGACGAGAAAAGACACAAGTTGGGACTCAACTTGTTACTTCTCCGATTGTCATAAAATGCCCTTAAAATCAAGCAAGCTTGTATGTCAAATTTTAGCGTTCCTGCTCGGTATGATACAAAACTGTAGACTGTTGCTTTCCTGATAGGGCTCACAGCCCTCTCTCTATCTGGTAAACTTGCAAACATTTCATGGTGAGGCACGTAGTTCAAGAGGACCTGTTGTTGTTATGGTGTCCGTTGAGCTTCTTATGGCTTGGCGGGGCAGCTTGCAAACCAATAATCTCTCTTTTGCCCTTTTTCCTGAAAAGAGAAATCGTGAAGCCATGACAAACATGCAAGCAAAGAATGGTGAAACAAAAGTTTGTACAATAAATGAACAAATCACAGTTCTAGTTGAAGTGTTCAGAAACATACCTTGCGAGGATTCTGCCTTTGTGGTGACACATTCACTGGCAGCTTGTACGTCCAGAGACAATAGAGTCCAAAGTGGTGATCAAATATGAGCAGCACCTTGGAGGCTGGAGGCAAAAGAAGAAAGCCTCAGTTACTATGGTGGAAGCGTGGGTGAGTTTGTGATTCATGTATGACTAAGAACAGTGCAGAAAATGCTTTATGACAGAAAACACACACAACACTGTTTTGAGTGTGCATTTCTTTCAATGGTGTCCTTGTGCGGGCTGTGCTTTGTGAAGCCTCGATTAAATTTTTTGCCAGCTACTAGGTAATAAACACAGTAGTAATTTTATTATGTATCAAATGATATTAATCCACCTGTATCACCGGATGTACACTTGCACTAATTTGCTGTGAATTTATCACAGTGTATCATTCATACAGACACAGCCAAAACTATTTATTTTTATACTGTACTCCGTGCTAGGAATTTTAGCAACATGGCAAAATAACAAGAGCCTTGTTTGAATTGCCTTTGAAGAGCAATAACTTTATTACGATTTTCCACCTTGAAAAAAAAAATATGACTACAGCAATCTGTTTCACCCGCCTTGCGCCTGAAGAAATTGAAAGCTGAAAATGTGAAGCAGTGTTTTTTGACTCACCGGTGCACACACCCAGAAGCTGCAAGGTTAATCCGCTTTCTTGGGTAGTTCCCAGACAGACTGTGCTTGGTTCCAGCGAAGAGTTTTCATGCTAGCTAGCACATTTTTTTCAAGCAGCCCGTCATTACGTGGCAGACCACTGACGACGGAAGCCGTTAATGTACCCATTAGGTCAGTGAAACGCCGCAGCTGATAAAATTCACCGTCTTTCAACACAATCGTCTGGTAGCAGCTATCGGATGTCGGATGCATAAACTGGCTGAGATATTATTGTTGGCTAATTAAGACGAACCTGCGTGATGCTGCACAAAGGCAACGACCACCCCATTTGCAAAAATAACCGCCGTACAATTTGAATCGATAAATGGCACGGACTGCAATCGATACCAGTAGGCGGCTGCTTATCACACGTCAGTGAGGTCTCAAAACCTTTCTTCAAGTAATAAAGCACAGGCTTTAATAACGGAAGTTTAATAAAAACAACTGTCTGTTTATTTTGCAGAAAGTTACACGTTAACTATGTTTGACGGTTATTATGTGTGCATTTATAGATCAAATATTGAGCCGCGTTGAGCGTCCCTAGCAGAAAAAATACAAAGTATGCGACCAAATTACAGTAGCTCTAATTACACGCTTATGCTGGAACGCGCCGCGGTTGATTTTTTGCCCTCTGTGGCGATTGCTAGAACTTGAGAGTGTGCGGGGCCTGGCTGCACCACCGCTCCTTCGCGAGACGTCTCGTTGCAGTCGAGTGAGTGAGACGCATGGCTCTGAGGCGGCCCAGTGATTCCGCGCCAAGCGGTTTGGGGGAGCGGCAGCAGGCACCGGATTCCCCCAACACTAAACGCCAGAAGAACAAGGTGCGAATGCGCATGTGCTGACGGAACATGTCACCAGATGCGAAAGCAAGGGAGGCACAATGAAAACGCCAACAGCGACTGATTAGATCGCCGGGTACCAAAGGCAGGGAAGCAGAATGAAAGCAGCAGCAGCAACAGGCAATACGCTGAACACCAAAGCGAATGAATTGGAGCACAGACGGCAGCAGCGTCTGGCTTTCACCAAGCACACTTTAGAATTTCCAAAGTGTCTTCGGTAATTTTTGTATCAACCGACGCAGGTAGAAAATTTATTCGTAAAACCGTTCTCTAGCACGTTGCAAAGTAATGGGGCTCGGCCGGAACCACAGAAAAATTCGTATCATCCGGAAATTCGTATTACCGTGATCGTATCATCGAGATTACACTGTAATTGCTTTGGCAAAAACGTGTAGGATCTCAACAAGTTGGGTAATGGTAGACAGACCAGTGCTGAAGCCATGTTCGCAGGGATGGAGAACATTATTTGCCTCAATGAACTCTGTAACGGATTTTAAGATAATATGTTCTAAGATTTTGCAGCATGTGCATGTGAGAGAAATAAGCCTATAATTTTAATGACAAGAGATATCACCCGATTTGTAGAAAGCAACTATTTTAGCAATTTTCCATTCTGCTAGAAGGCATTGTTCGGAGATTGATTTATTGTACATAAGGCATAAATATTTGCTTACAGGGTCGGCATAACGTTTCAGGAAACAGTTCGAGATTCCGTCGGGATCGCTGCACTTTTTATCATCTAAATTTAATAATAGTGAGATAATAATAATAATAATAGCCTGCTTCATTTATGACTGGAGCACCCAGTGCCTCATTTTGCTCTATATATTCCGGCCTGTAAGCATACGTAATGCCATTGCTGGGGGCAAATACGGTATGGAAGAATGCGTTAAACGCTTCCGCTTGTTTCTTTTCTTCTTTCGGCGATCACAGTTTTGGACGGTTATCTTTGTGCCTGACATAACGCCAGAATTCCTGGGCGAGTCTTTGATAAGATTGCTAAGCGCTGTACTGCAAAAGCACTGTTTTCCTACCTTTGCTGTTTCCTTTAGCAGTCTGTTTAACGAATTTATTTTTTGGCAGAAGTCTGTAACTGGACATAATTTGTTAGATATTCTCAATCTTCTTATTCTACGTTTTAAATTAGTTACATTGTGTGTTATCTATGGGTTGCGCTTATTGGTGTTCTTTTGTATTTGTGGGACAAATTGCCTCAAGCAGTGCATAACATGTGCTTTGAACAGCAACCAAATTTCGTCAATGTTGGCCGAGCCTTTTGAGACTAGCTCGTTCAAGTCATAGTACTCATGGACAAGGTAGGTCATAATGGTGTCATCGTCTGCTTTGTTAAATGCGTACACGCGCTTTCTAGTGTTACGTTGGTGGATTCAGTTTGGAATAGTTAAAATGCAAAAAAACCATGTCATGATCCAATAGTCCTTCAAGAATATCAACTTTGTTATTTCCTGTGGAAAAGAAATTGCTTACGAAAATAAGGTCTAAGATGGAGCTTGAACATGAACATGAATTGATAATGGGGAGGTATTAGACACAATGTGCTTGTATGCATTACAGCTTGTGTTACTATGAAGAGATGGTATTGTAGCACCCACCTACGCTGGAACGCGGGACTGCTAAGGTCGGCACTCTTAGCCGGCACCTTGGTGCTGGCTGTGAAAAACAAGGAAAATAAACATGGGTAGCACATGCTCGACGCGCAAGCATGGCATGAGCAGTTCGGTTCTAGAAGCCTGCTTAGCTGGTCCTCTTTTGTTCTGGTGCTCCACTGTGACCCTACAGTTACCTACAGTACCAACAGGAGACACGTATGTACCATATATACTCGTATAGGGGCTGCACCCCCACTTGGAGGGCAAAATTTTTAAAAAAAATTTAAAACGTCCGGTCGGAAAGTGAAGTTAGCTTTGTTGCCACTAGATGATGCTATCTGTCTTTTCCGTCGACATCACTCAGGCCGGCGCCGCTTCACCATTATTTCTTTGTATGGTGCGTCGTCGTGGCTGTGTTGGCAGTGTTTCCGGTCACATTGGTGGCATTTCGCGTCTAGAGAAGGGGCCCTGTTTGGGTCAGCACTGGTCGGGGACGGTGGGCCGGCATCTGAGGTTGTTTAGGGCAGCATTATGTCATTTGCGCCTCTCTTGGCCTCTGCTATAGTTGCGGAAGCAGTACAAACCTTTAGGGAGCTGTCATCAACCTGATTCGTGTAAGGGCCACACCCAGCCAAGATTCTAGAAAAAAAAGTGCAGCCCTTACACGGGTACAGTAAAACCTCGTTACTTTGACCCTCGTTAATTTTAAAATTGGATAATCTGGACTGGTCCCGGCAGGCGTAAGCATTATTTAACTAAATGAAACTCTTGTTAATTTGGGCATACTTGGCCGCACGTCGGTTAATTCAGGCAACTCTCAGAGCTTGGCGAGCACGGAGTGCCGCAAATGTGCACCATAAAAGAGCAAAAACGGCATTAGCCTCCACCAAAACAAAGCGGCAAAGTTCACACAGCCATAGTCATCAGTGGAAACCGTACATGAAAGACAGCAATGCCAGAACGCTTTGTGCCCATTCATGAATTTAAAGCCTTTCTTCTTGTGTTTACCACCGCACTTAGCACCGCATTGGCCGCATGCCTTCATGACTGTGTAGTTGCCATACATGATTGCGTCGATAAAGGCAACGGCTTCCTTCGAAGCGGTTGCAGCAAACAGTAGTTTCGTTCTGACTCGATGCACGCATCGGCTGTGCGTCTTCAGAATCGCAAGGTTGCTGTGCATGAATGCATTGACAGTGGCCACGGTTTTGTTCGCAACAGTTGCAGCATTTCATTTTTACTCGGTGTGAAGCTGTCGAGGATAAAAAGCACCGTCTACATCACGATGGGCGGCAACCTGGCGACAATGGCGAAAAAATAATCGGGATGTGTGTGCAGTAGTGAAAAGCATTTCAGATGAAGATGCACGCCACGGCCGTGCTGTGAATGAAGTCACGGAGCCTTTGCCAACGTCAACGACGCATTGCATTTTCCACACTGACTCCACCTCGGTGCCGCGCTCTGCGCCAGCCGTGCCTTGCGAGGACTGGCAATTTGCATCCACAATGAGCTCATTGGGCTCACTCATAGACGCCTAGGCAGACGCCATTTAATACTTTGTTATTGACAGTGTATCAAAATGCTTCGATTGACGGACGTGGAGATCGCAGCATAAGTAGCAGCCAAACGAAGATGCTGCCGAGGTGCATCCCGCAAACGCTGATGTTGCACTGCTCCCGACTTCAACTGAGGCTGTAGCTGCTTTGACCCTTCTACGCCGCTACTGCGGCGCAATAGAAGGCACCGGCCTGTTGCTTGTGGATCGTTTAGACTATGTTGAGGACTCCGTGTTTAATGCAGCTCCCAATAAGAATCAGGCTACACTGCTGCAGTACTTTCAGCCAAATAAAGAAACACTTTGTGTGAAGCTTCAAGTGAGTATTTACTGCGCCACAGTTGGGGTGCGATCAAGGATTGGTGCTTGCAGTGGCCTAGGCCGCGCTGACTTCGCACAGCTGATGAAGTCGGCGCGGCCTAGGTTAACGCCTCCTATAGTTAGAGGAGGCGTTGCCTAGGCTAACTGCGTGCGGTGCAATTTACTGCACGCTCCCGGCTGATGAAGTTGGCGGGGCCTAGGCAACCAAACGCATGCTCCGAACAACAATCCCCGATTGCACCCTTGGTTCATTGAGTGATTTGCAAAACGTTTTGATGCATTTTTTACGTGATTTTCTAATATATTGAATTCTGGCTATAGCAAACTATTTTGCAATCACCGCACTGTTCGATATATTGAGGTTCGACTGTATTATTATTATTATTGAAGGACACAGACAAGGAACACATCTTTTGACTGTGCAGTGATTTATTTTTATACTTTTATGAAATAGTGACGTGTACAAGTACCGCCGCATGGCAGACGGGAATTCCATAATATTTACAACTTCACTGTCAACTACGTAATTATGAAAAGTAGATGAAACTCTGCATAATGTTAGAGTCGTCTTAGCAGCTAGTTGTCATGTAATTTGTTTTGGGATAGTTTTGATAAAACACGAGTTACCGCCATTTGCTGTAACCATACTCCCTCCGTAGACAGCCATGTATTGACAGCAGGCAGGAATTCTGTAATATCTACAACTTCACTGTGAACTAATTAAGGCAAGTAAATAAAATTCATCGTAATGATAGAGGTGTCTTAGCGGCCAATTTCGGTATGATTTGTTCCAAGATACCTAGATTAGATTGAGAGCTACAGAGCATTCATGAGAAACTGAAGACAAATTTTTTTTTTTTTTTTGTTGTTGACATGACGCTTAGACGGACAGACATCAACTGCCACCGAAGGGTAGCTATATACAGCTTCACTATAAAAGAGCGGGGGAAATGAAGAAGTGTGGCATGCTGTGATATCTATTGAACTAGTGTAGTGATCCCATGTCTGGGATGTGCAATTCGCATTGTTTAATTCGGCTAGCTAGCATTATTGTAAAAAGGTGCAATAAATGATTCTGTTTGTTTGCACTACTATGTGTTGTTGTTCCTTTGTTCCTAGAGCACGAGAGACCCCACATTTTGGCACCCAATGTGGGGCTCTCGGAACATCGGACAACAGTTTTGTCAGTTCGAGACATCCTGAGAGAGTGAGGCCTAGCACCTGCGGAGCATCGGCAAGCCTGAAGTGAGTGATTACAGAAGCCTCCTGGGTAGTATGATATGTTTTTGTAAATAGCTTCTTCTACTTCTTTCACTCTGGCAGTCGTGGCTCTGGAAGCCAGGTGGCTGGCGGCCACAGGTGCCACTATGGACTGTCTGGTATTGGGGCTTGGCACAGTCTCTGACACCATCTAGGACGCCAGGTACTGTCTGCTCGGCTACTTCGCGCATCTAGCAGGGTAGGACCACCTCATAGGGCTGACGTCTCCTGGCAACTGCATGGTCTGTAACCATTTTGGGTGTGTGTGGAGCCAGTTATTGCCGAGAGCAGCAACTTGCTCAGCCTCAAGGCTTTTCGAAGCTGCCTGTCACACATACAGAGAGCCAACCTGTTAGACTGCAGCATTGAGGGGTCGCACTTTGCTTCAATCATTCTAGCTGCCTCGCATGAATTGAAATTGCCTGTTATACTCAAGCAAGCAGTCTTTGCTCATGTGAACATAGCATCTCAGTAGCACCCTGATGTCTTTGCTATTCGAATTGAACATTGTACTACGTGGACAATGCACAGTCCCTTGCACTACATCAGTTGTCTGTCGAGAGCGCTTGAATGTAAGCGGTGGGATAATAGTCATTCCTGGCTTGCTGTCCCAGACTATGATCAAGCCAACCTACGCCATGGAGATCATTATCATCAGCCTGGTTACGCCCACTGCAGGGCAGAGGCCTCTCCCATACTTCTCCAACTACCCCAGTCATGTACTAATTGTGGCCATGTTGTCCCTGCAAACTTCTTAATCTCATCCGCCCACCTAACTTTCTGCCGCCCTCTGCTACGCTTCCCTTCCTTTGGAATCTCGTCCGTAACCCTTAATGACCATCGGTTATCTTCCCTCCTCATTACATGTCCTGCCCATGCTCATTTCTTTTTCTTGATTTCAATGCAATGGAGATGGAGATGGCAATGGAGATGCCTGTGGCCAGTTTAGTGCAGCAGCCACCATGTGGACAGTGCACAACCCTTTATAGCTGGGACAGGAGCCAGCTGTCACCAGTGGCTGTCGCAGCTCTCTAGGTGGCAAGGTGAATTGATGTGAAGAACGCTTGCTTGTGCCAACTACCACATCGCCTTTCCTGAAATCTTTGCCTTGAACCTTGCCGTCGAGTCTGCAGACACGGCCATGTCTGCTGAACGGCTGCCACACTTATGACCCTCGGGCAACGGAAGCCAGCGGTGTAAACCAGCGACATCATGGGCGGTGTGATGAACACGAGTGCATGGGCATTTCCTCAGCACAGCCACTGCCATGATTCGCAACAAGATTGGAAGAATCCTGGCTAGTGTTTGATGTTGTGACGTAGCGTACATCTGTAGACAAGTTCAGCTGAGCTACAGCCAATGTAAGATTTTAAGGCAGCTCGGATGCTGAGCAGCACAAGAGGCAGAGCATCATGCAATGCCAATGAATCGTATGACCTCAGCACCACGTTCAGCTGGTGATGCAGGCACTCTATCAATCCATTGCTGACAAGGTGGTAAACAACTGTTCGAGTCCTCGTAGTACCAAGCAGCTGGGTAAGGTGGAAGAATAGTGCAAATTGAAACTGCTGACCACAGTCTGTAGCTATGGTAGAGAGTACGCCAAAGAGCGAAATCGAGTGCTGTATGCATGAGCTATGCTATTAGCAGTAAAATCTGATATGGGAATAGCAGCCCCAAAACGGATGAGGAAAATGCCTCTGTTTGAAAAGAGGGTTTGAAGAAAAGATAACATTGCACTCTGCTTGTGAGCTCCATGTGCGATGCAGGACTGCAAAATTTGGCTGAGATGCTAGCTGCAAAATGTGCTTGTTTACCAAGCCGGAGAGGTGTTTCGGGCCCCTTTAAAATAAAACGTGAATTTTTTCCCCCACGAAGTTGTAAATAAATTGGCATGGCTTTCTGGGTGCACCTGGCAATTAATTTTTTATTTCTTCATCAGAAATCATGTTAATATGCAATAGAGTTACTCTTCTTCCAGAAAAACTTCAAAAACGTGCAAGTTTTTTGCTTGTGCTTAGTTAATTTGTACATACAGGTAAAACAAAACTTTTGAGCAGGAGAGGAACTGAACTTTCACACTATGGTTGTGAAAGCAGGCTGCCCTGCCACCATTTTACAATAACACAAACTAGGGTATGTGATATATTCAATATTACGTTAACAGGCCCACTGAGTTAGCTGACAAGTCACGAAAAACAAATGAACGCCATGCATAATAAAATAACAATGACTTCAGTATCAGAATACACATTTCAGCATGACACATAAACAGTACTTCCACTACACAAATGGGAAAATCGACAGCTTACCATTGAGAGGAATCAATGCAGAAAAGACAGGCTTTACTTTGCACTGAGTAAAGGTGTGACCAAAAAGTCGGCAGACACTGAGAAGGAGCCCAGACAGTGCATGCACAGTGGCACGGCTTGATGGGTCTGTGCAAGTAGCTATGCCTGTCAGGAAGGGAATGCTGAAAGAAAATGCCAAAAGTTAGTTTGGAGTTATGACAGCGCACAAATATATTTCAGTGCGTGAAGAGCCGTAGGGCTCTAGGGACCTCCAAATACAACAATCGGACTATTGCAGGTGAGGTCTGCACCTCCACATGCAAACATCTGAACTAGCCACAAGCTCTTCAGTCTGAGAACTTCTCTAACAGATAGCACTCCAGTACTCCTTGATAATTCACAAAATATGGATAAGCTGCATTTCTCATCCGGCTTTCTAGCTGCATACAGCCTTGTTAACTTGAAGAGCTTACCTTTAGAATGACTATGTAAAGCCAGCAAGTGTGCATCAGCAGTAAGCTCACATTTCTGCTCCAGCTGGTTAGACAAATTCAGACTAGCCTGCATGACGACTTTCACTGAATGTACTGCATAGTCACTGAAATATGCATGTCATTGCTGAAAGCCACTTAATAAAAAAGCCAAATTTCTAACATTCATGTCATGCATACTACCAGGGTGTGGAACTGTAACCAGAACTGAACCATTCATTTTTGTTTAACCATAACAAAACTTGCACCAAAATGTGTGCCGCCATTTTGGTGCTGAGCCTGAACCGCAGCAAAACTGTGGACTCATTCAAACCAGTTCGGCCATCTGTTTATAAAAGCTCAGAATGAAATTAATGACCTGTTCTGAAGTGGTTTATCAAACAGTTTGGAATGACTTCCGGCAAAGCAAAGCAACCATTTCAAAGCAATATAACTGCCTCTAACTATTAGCTTATAACAGCTATCACAGTAATATTCAACTGAATGCTGTTTTGAAAATTCTGCGACTAAACAACCTAAGCAATACAAACTGAATACCGAGACGGTCTGTGACCAAATACATGCTGTGGACATGCTACGCAGTTCCTTCATTACTGCATGCATAAAGAAAAGTACGAAACAGCTTTTCATCTATGCTGGAGGTGTTATGGCTGGTTAATATTAAAGCTTTCGTCTAAGGCATGTATAACAATTATTTAATTTCATTCATTATACCTCAAAGGCCCCAGAGATATTACACAAGGGATGGCCTGAGTTTAACAGAACAGTGACTCTAGAACAAATTCGAAGTGATGTGGGTCGGAGTGGTGCATGGCACTGGCAGACAGACTGTTCCAGTCCGTTGCTGTTTTCACATAAAATAAGCGGAGCTGGGAGGTAGTCTACGCCGTGGAATGATGCACGACTTTTTTGTGGTTAATGCAGCTGGATGGAGTGACGATGAGCTGGTAAATAGCTGAAATCTGAAGTGGTGCATGATAGAATTTGTGAAAAAGAGGCAGTCTAGAGGTATGACGTAGTATAGTATAAAATAATATAGTAGTAATGAAAGCTTGTTTACTTCACATCTCAGAACTTATATATACTATAACTATATAATGTTCTCTCTAGAGCTGAACCTGAACCAAAATGTTTGAACCACAACCAAACCACAAACCACACCAAAACCAATTTCGGTCACACATCCTACCTGCTACTAATTCAATACACCGGCAATCACAAAAGAGCTAAAATTAGATACATAAAATGTCTAACATGCCCCTTTGCATGCTTATTACAGGCTATGGTCAAGCCAACACATAAAGAATAGGCCACGTCAACAGTAAAGTAAATACTGAGTAGAACAATCTGATTTATTTATTTAGTTAGATTTGGGTCAGCTGGTTGGTCAGTTTGAGGTCCTTAAAGTAACACAGGTGCAATGAGAGATGCCTTAGTGGAGGAAGGCCCTTGGAAAATCTCGACTATATGGAGTTCTTCGATTTTGAGCACCTGGATAGACCTAAATCTATGTACACAAGCATTTCTGCATTCTACACCTTTTGAAATGTGCACTATTTGACATGTGGACGATAAGTGAGTAACAATCACTGCTGCCTTCCTGAACAGTATCACAAAAAATCTTACAGAAACAACATTCTGAGGTGCAAAACTTGCTAGAAAGCTGTATGTGAAGCAGAAATCATGTCGATCGCCACTATTAATACAATATGAAGTGTTATACAAAACACAAATTTTAACTACTGCCATAAAGAAAAAAGGTAGAAGGGACATTAAGAGTCAATGAACTTAAGGTGAACACACTTTCAGCATGTCAAACCCTCAGTGCATATAAGTAGTAACACAATAAGTGATAACTGACCAGAATGAATGAACAATTATGCTGCAAATTATAAGCTCTTCTTTTACACTGATACAAGGGGCTATCGGATATGTTCTGGGACTCAAGAGGCTGAAGTACAAAAATAGTTTTTGATTTCATCCCTAGACTACAATTGCATGCACTTCCCATGATGCTTTCAGTGTTTTGATCCTGGAGAAATTCAGCAGACACGCTTAAGACTGCTCACATGCGGGAATGTGAAAGCATTATAGCCGCTTTGATGAAATGTTTTTTTTTTTTTCCCGTGCGTTCCTTGACCATACAAGCTCTTGCCTGCATTCTAACTGCACCTCAGCAAGGCCAAATCAGAACATGCCAAGGGTCTCAACGCACTCGCTTGCCCCAAGAAGTTCATAACTCGTTCAACTGGACATTAATGCTTTTTATTTTGTACATTCATAGCTGCGACGTGACGTGTGCAATGACGCGCATACTAGGCACACCTTTAGCAAACCAGAACTGTGGAGCCACTGTGGCGTCGGGGAAGCGTGGTCATCTCGCACCCCGGAGGCTCAGGTTCTATTCCCACCCAGACCATAACGTACCAAATTTTACTTTCAAAGCCATTAATCTACTTTGTTTACAGGAACCTCCCCGAGAAATGTGACATCAATTCAAGCCTTTTTTAATGTGTTTTTACTCTTTGTGCCGTCAGCCAGGTGGATTTTTGTGTAATAGGGCATATAGTGCTTTCACATTAAAATGGAAAATTATCTTGGAGGATACTAAGATTCAGAGCCACAAAACACTGAAACATAGTTTCGGTGTTACCCGTGATTCAAGAAAATGTTTTGATGATGACTCTATCATTTGCCAAAACCTCACAAATCAGACGACAGAAAGTTTCCTTTGCAGATATCTTTTCTGCCAGTAGAAGGTGTTTTATTTTCTGTTGTTTTTAATGTTTCCAATTTTGCTGATATAATAGTAATGTTTCTTGCTGTTCTGTAATGACACAACCACAACCATGTGCCAACGGATACCTAGCAAAGCTAAATCTTCAGGGTTAACCATTTGATGATTGTAAGTACTTTCATTTTTCAACCTTATCTCTACTGTATTAATATAGGTCAGTCTACAGTTGCCATAACAAATCCATGTAGCGTGACATACTTTTTTTGTGTGTGCGGTGTTAAATATTAATGTGAGGGAAGAAGGAAAGCCTAGAGCCAATGTTTCAACAAGGAGACTTCTCTTAGTCCCTGATGAAGAGAAGTTCCTTTGTAAAAACATTGGCTCCAGGGTAAAGTTTCTCTTGTTCAGCCACTGCTGATCAAGTTTCCATGTTTTTATAACCCCTTGGCCATGTATATATAATAAATTTTTATTACAAGAAATGTTCATGTACTTGCATGCACTCCTCCTGCATCAGACTAAAACTTTGCGGGACAACTACCTGTTTATTTTATTTGCTAAAGCAAACTACCTCTGGGGCAATAAATACAGACACATACAAAGAAAAAACATACTCACAACTTGCTGAGAAGCCAGTCAAAAGCTGGCCATGTCTTATACCATTCTTGTCCAATGTGCTCATCAAATGCTGCTACCACAGCTGGCATTTTTAAAGTATAATTTGAGATTTTTAATGGGTCAAACAGTGGGCTTTGTGGTTGCGGCAGTCTACCATCTGCATGAGACAGGACAAATCACAATTCTTCAGCCACACCACATAGCAGACAGTGCAGCTTTCCAGTATATTACCTACTTTGTCAGAATTTCTACAATATTTACACATCTGTAGATGCCTACCCACACATCAGACAGTTCACTTGATTCCACAGTTTATATCCTGCCTAAACTAAAATTGCTGTTCACAACCTGAATTCCTCACAGTTTCATTTTATGCTAAAATTTCAGGATAATTTGTAGACTTGTTGCAAATAGCCATGCTAGTAGAGGAATAAAAAACTGAGACAACCAGCCCTCTAAACTGCGAAAGTGTGAGATGCTTATCACACAAGATTTATCAAAACCTAAGCCATTTGCTAAAATATGAAAAATAGTAATTTAATGTATACACTTTAAGACCAAATATGACATGCTGAAATCTGTAACATACGAATGATGCACGGAACAATCAACAGCAAGCAGCTCACATGTCTCTTGACGGTAACAGCGGTAAAAAGAGGATGACGCCGAGAAGAGACAAACACGACACTAAGTTTGCCTCCTCTCACATCATTGTGGTTTTACCTTCAAGTTCCGTAATTTACCAACCAGTACAATTCAACACACTTAACATTTCTCATTCTGGCCAACATCAGCCCATTTATTTATTATGTTTATTCCGGACAATCCATCCCTTTTTTACTGAAAGATCTTGTCCCACTTACTCTTGATTAAACAGATTATTTAATACACCATGAAGTGCACAAATAAGTGTATAAAAGAAAATTACTGCACTGTGACCACAGTTGGCATCAATAATGAAATCTGTTTCTTGCATTCCCAGGTAGGGTTCTGAGTTTATACTTGATACATTTATCTGAAAAATTAAGAATTTTGAAACTGTGGCATGTGCACACAACACGTGACTAGTGACTTCAATACTTTACTTTCTACCAGAAAAAAAGAAAGCCACATGAGAGTTTTCTGCTTTACCCTAGTTTGTGATTATGCAGGTGGCTTACTATGACACACATGACGAATTCAGTGTTACAAAATCTGAAGGTTTTCATGGGTATCTACAGGTTCTTTTCAGAATATACAGATGTACAGATAATTTTCAAAACTTCCAGAATTTTATGTTTATGACAGAAAGTTGTGTACCTGCTTCCTTTTTGTGGAATGTTAACCTACCAGGGTTCCCCAGTCAAATTAGGTTCCGCAGAACCTAGGAGTTTTGCAAGCAGTATTAGGAAGTGGGCTATTAGGCATAGTTATAAAATATGTGGCTTTATCTAAGCGGTTATGACAGATGCAACGACAGACTGAACTAGTACATAACATGACCTCCTCCAATTCAACCAGCCAGTCCCTGCTCTCACAAGTTCACCTGACTGACAGGTAAGCGAAAAATGAGGAACAAAGGCACACCACAAAGGTTCCTTAGCAGCCAAAACAAATTCAGCTGAAAATCCTTTTCCCCCTTCACTTACACAGTTTCTCGTTTCTCATTCACACACTTTCTCAACAATAAATTTATACTGCACTTTGGATATACTGAAGCCACCACATGACATATGCACTACAGCAATCTTCAGCAGTGCTGCACAAGACATTCCACTGTACAATTTTCAGGCCCATGGCACCTTCCCTGAGATTACATGCTTTGACCTGACAGGAGCAGTCCCTAACACACAGCAGGAATAGTCTCTACACTTGGTGAAGGCTAGTGGGGCTAATAAAAACCGACAAGTGGGGAAGCTGTCCTTAAATAACAGAAGCTGTTTTGTGCACGGACAGCATGCTTGGCTTTTCAAACAATTTCTGTTTCTTGTTTGATGATTGTGTGTTTAAACTAACAGAGGACTTAAGAGCTTTGTAAGAATTTGCAAGGCAAGTGAAACTGATGATGCGAACTTTAAAACCATGAATAACTAGTACCATGTCACAATTTCTACAAAAGTAAAATGAACGCCGTAGAAAACACCGTATTAATTTTGATTTTGATCAATTATTGCAATATGTCGAATGCATGTACTGAACTAAAACGATAATGTTATCTCAAATAGATTTTTTAAAATAAAAAGTTCACATTGAGAAATTGCCCTCATATTGCGGTGTCAGTGCTGAAAATTTTATTTTTTAAGCAATTGCAGCATGAATGTGATTGTTTTACTTCAGTCAAAAGCACTCATTGTATACAATATTTGACAAATGTCTCAACACTTTAATTGCATCAGTTAATTTTTTTATGTTCCTTGACCAAAGTACGACGACAGATATAAAAGCTCAGAATTGGAATACTTGTCAATATTGTTACGTAGGAAGACACCGACGAAAAGCTATTTACAAGTATATTTACAAGGCAATGCGCCGCAGTTGGCCAAGAGGCAACAGCCCGCGCTAGCTTTTAATCGTCGTCGTCGTCTTCTTACTGCTCGGCTCTACGTCATTGGAAATACTATCCCGTAGCACTACCCCCGGCGGCAAAAGCGCCGTCCCGGAGCGACTAAAGGCTGGACTCTGAAGGAGTGTAGTAGGTCTTGAGCCTACTGACGTGCACGACATCAGTAGAAGCCAGAGTAGATGACGAGGTTGAGCTCACAGGAGCAATTTCGTACGTCACAGGCATCACGTGGCGCAGCACGCGGTAGGGCCCTGTGTATCGCGAAAGGAGCTTTTCTGAAAGTCCGACATGACGAGAGGGCGACCACAGGCGCACGGGTGCACCAGGCGAAAACTGTGCGTCACGGTGGCGGGCGTTGTACTGACGCTGCTGTGTGGTTTGCGAGTTCGTCAGTCGAGCAAGGGCAAGCTGGTGTGCATGGTCGGCGAGGGCGATGGCGTCGCGCGCATACTTGGTTGTTGAGGTCGCAGCAGGAGGAAGTACCGTGTCAAGGGGCAAGGTCGGTTCGCGACCGTAGAGTAGATAAAATGGAGAAAATCCGGCGATGTCGTGCCGGGAAGAATTATAAGCAAATGTGACGTAAGGAAGGGCAACGTCCCAGTCGTGGTGGTCCTTCGAAACGTACTTGGACAGCATGTCGGTAAGAGTACAGTTTACCCGCTCCGTCAGGCCATTGGTTTGAGGATGGTATGCGATAGTCAGCTTGTGTTGAATAGAGCAGGAACGCACAATGTCAGCGATAACTTTCGAGAGGAAGTTGTGACCACGGTCAGTAAGCAGCTACCGCGGGGTGCCATGCACTAAGATAATGTCACGCAAGAGAAAGTCCGCGACGTCAGTGGCGCAACTGGTAGGGAGAGCCCGCGTGATAGCGTATCGGGTGGCGTAATCAGTTGCGACGGCTACTCATTTGTTCCCAGAGGATGACGTGGGAAAGGGACCGAGGAGGTCTAATCCAACACGAAAGAACGGTTCCACAGGGATGGTGATCGGCTGGAGATGACCGGAAGGTAGCACCTGAGGTGTTTTCCGACGCTGGCAGGGTTCACAGGCAGCAACATAGTGTCGGACGGAGCGAGCGAGACCAGGCCAATAGAAGCGGCGGCGGACGCGATCGTACGTGCGGGTTACCTCAAGATGTCCTGCAGTGGGTGCGTCATGCATCTCAAAGAGCACAGTTTGTCGTAGATGTTTTGGCACAACAAGAAGATCAGGGCCATCAGGGAGGAAGTTCCTTCGGTACAGAATGCCGCCCTGGAGGACATATCGGTGAACAGATGCGTCAGTAGGTGTAGAGCGCAGACGCTCGATGAGTACTCGCAGCGATAGGTCTCGGTACTTACTGCTCATCGGCGAGGTTAGCGAAGGCAGACACAGAGAAAATGCCGTCGGCGGTACTACTGTCGGCGTCGTCAGGCTCGTCTACCGGGTAGCGAGACAGGCAGTCAGCGTCTTTGTGTAGTCGGCCAGATTTGAAGGTGACATAGAACGAATATTCTTGGAGGCGTAAGGCCCAGCGACCAAGTCTTCCTGTAGGGTCTTTCAATGAGCATAACCAGCAAAGCGCGCGATGGTCTGTGATAACGGAAAAGGGTTGGCCATATAGGTATGGGCGGAACTTCGCAACCGCCCAAACTAGGTCCAGACACTCACGCTCAGTGATGGAATAGTTGCGCTCCGCGGGCGAGAGGAGCCTGCTGGCGTAAGCGATAACACAGTCGTGGCCACGCTGGCGTTGTGCCAGTACTGCGCCAATTCCGTGACCGCTGGCATCAGTACGGACTTCGGTAGGCGCAGAAGGATCGAAATGGGCCAGAACGGGAGGCGTTGTGAGAAGGTCAATTAGAAGCGAGAATGCAGAGGCCTCGTTATTGCCCCACTAGATAGGGGCGTCTTTTTTCAAAAGCTCAGTTAGTGGTCGTGCTATGGCCGCGAAATTTTCCACGAAACGGCGGAAGTACGAGCAAAGGCCGATGAAGCTGCACACATCCTTGACACACTTTGGAACAGGGAAGTGCGTAACAGCATGGATCTTGCCTGGGTCCGGTTGCACTCCGTTCGCGTCAACGAGATGTCCAAGGACGGCAATCTGGCGACGGCCGAATTGGCACTTTGATGCATTGAGTTGCAGACCGGCTCACCGAAAAACGTCCAGGACTGCTGAGAGGCGCTCGAGGTGCGTAGCGAATGTTGGGGAGAATACTATAATATCGTCCAAGTAGCACAGGCACGTGGACCATTTGAAACCGTGAAGAAGGGAGTCCATCATGCGTTCAAAAGTGGCAGGAGCGTTACATAGACCGAACGGCATCACTTTGAATTGATAAAGACCGTCGGGTGTTACAAAGGCAGTCTTCTCGCGGTTGAGATCGTCCACGGCAATCTGCCAATAGCCGGAGCGAAGGTCGATAGAGGAGAAATAGCGAGCACCGTGGAGGCAGTCAAGGGCGTCATCAATCCATGGTAGGGGATACACGTCCTTTTTGGTAACCCTGTTAAGGTGCCGATAATCCACGCAAAAGCGCCATGAGCCATCCTTCTTTTTTTACCAGCACAACAGGTGATGCCCATGGCCTACACGACGGTTCAATAATGTTCTTGGCAAGCATTTTGCGAACTTCTGCGTGAATAACTTGGTGCTCAGCCGGTGACACTCGATACAGGCGGCAATGAATAGGAGGGGCATCGCCGGTATTAATGCGGTGTTTAACAGCTGTTGTTTCCGCCAAAGGACGATCGCTAAAGTAAAAGATATCTTGGTGGGAAATCAGAACGCGGTAGAGCGCACAAGCGTGCTCGGATGGCATGTCGGGTGCAATCATTTTCTGTAAGTTGGCGATGGTACAAGTTGCCGACTGCGATGGTAGAGGAGGATCGGCTGAATTGTAGCCTACTGAAATCGATGCTACAGAGTGATCCTCGCATGAGCAAAGTTGGGCCAGAGACATCCCGCGTGGCAGCACTTGTGTCGTCAAGCCAAAATTGACCACTGGCAGGCAGACGCAATTCGCCGTAACAGATAAAACTGTATGAGGCACTGCGATCCCGTGTGTAAGGAGGACGTCTTGCATAGGAGCCGCGATGTAGACCGTCGGGCACTGGTGGGGATGACACGAAGTCAACGTAAGTCAGTGCCGAAGGTGGCAAGCGAACGAAGTCGACGGAACTGAGGCGAGTAGGGTGTTGTTCAGCGGGATCCAGAACAGGCAGGTCGAGGCGGAGAGTACTGGCGGAGCATTCGATGAGAGCAGAATGTGCGGAGAGGATGTCTAGGCCGAGGATGATGTCGTGGGGACAGTGAGCGATGACTGTGAATAGCATGGTAGTGGAGCGATCGGCGAAAGAGACGCGGGCGGCACACATACCAATTACAGGGGCTGTTCCGCCATCGGCGACACGGACAACAGGCGTCGTGGCGGGCGTGATTATTTTCCTCAGCCAGTTACGAAGGCCAGCGCTCTTTACCGACAAATGCGCCCCAGTGTCTATGAGAGCAGATACAGGAACACCGTCAACTTGCACGTCAAGAAGGTTCAGATGAGTGGGCAACGTCAGGAGAGGATTTGGCGGCGTAGGCAGCAATGCAGCGTCACCTCGAGGCGCTGCATCGTCTAGTTTTCCGGCTGGGAGCAGCGTCCGAAGGGAGTCGGCGAATAGGAGTGACGGGGCTGGGGGGAGCGAGATTGTCGTCGTTGGGGCAAAGGCAAACGAGAATAGGGGCGGTTTGGCGCAGGAGAATCGGTGGCGGCATTATCTGAGCGGGCAGCATAGGGACGAGAAAGGCCACTTGGGGGGCGAGAGTAGGCAGTATATGTAGACTGGTTCAGGGAACTCTAGCGACTGCGACAGTGCCGAGAAATGTGCCCAATTTGATGGCAGTGAAAGCAAATTGGCTTGTCGTCTGCAGTGCGCCATTCAGAGGGGTTGTGGAAACGTGGTGGGTAAGAAGGTGCGGGACGGGGCGGAATCGAAGAAGCCGGGTGGGTAACAGGGCGATGGGCCGAGCAGATGGTGCGAATACCCATGTAGGCGAACTGCTGGCGGACAACTGCCTGGATCAGGGAAACAGTGACTGCAGGTGCATTGGAGGGGCTGGAGTCGAAGGCAGCCGGATAGGCGGCCTCGATCTCACGCCGGACAATCCTGGTAACATCGCCAGTGTTGGTACGAGGAGCGTCGGCACAGGAAGATGTCGCTGGGGTGTTGGGCAGACGGACAAACTGTTGGTCGATACGTCGGCTTTTAGCGAGTTCCAGGCGACGGCACTCTTTTATAACTGCATCCACCGTCACCACGTTGTTAAATATGAGCAAGTTGAAGGCGTCATAGGCAATGCCTTTTGAGGATGTGGGAGACCTTGTCGGACTCAGTCGTGTGCGTCAACTTAGCGGCACAGAGCCAAGACGTCCTGAATGTACGTGACGTAGGGCTCCGTTGACGTCTGCACGCGACCGGAAAGCGCCTACTGCGCGGCAAGTTGGTGACCGTAGGGGTTGCTAAACAAGTTGCGAAGCTTTTGCTTAAGCGAATCCCAACTGGTCAGCTCATTTTCGTGCATCCGATACCAAACTCGAGGTGTGCCACCGAGGTAAAAGACTACGTTGGCGAGCATGATAGTAGAATCCCACCGGTTATTGTGGCTGACATGTTCGTACAGGCTGATCCAGTCCTCGACGTCTTCCCCATCTTTTGCCAAGAATACACCAGGATCAAGGGGAGCGGAGAGAATGATGTAGGTCGTCGAAGTGGCAGCAGGTGTCGGAGCCGGCGGAGTCGAGTTGTCGTCGCCGGGAGCCATGAAGCAAGGCTTGATGTACCTTCCACTGCGAAGCTCCGGGACAAGGTACAGGGAACGTCCACCTCCACCAGATATGTTACGCAGGAAGACACCGATGAAAAGCTATTTACAAGTATATTTACAAGGCAATATGCCGCAGTTGGCCAAGAGGCAACAGCCCGCGCTAGCTTCCAATCGTCGTCGTCGTCGTCTTCTTACTGCTCCGCTCTTCATCATTGGAAATACTATCCCATAGCAATATATTTACACAAAACTTGCTGATGCCATGAGGAATGCCATTACTAAGCAGGTGCAAATTTTAGGATTTTCATTCAGACGAAGTTGTGAAAATTACAAATTTCTGACGTCCTGTATGTGTCTAATAAATAAATAAATTTATTTATTTATTTACTGGGTACTAGGTTGGTGGCCAAATAGACAGGCAGAACAAGAAGCAAGAAGTGAAGAAGTTGGCAACAGGAGCAGCCAAGCATGGACAAGAAGTTAAGTGAACTAAATAAAACCAGAGTGTGCATGAAGTGAGCAGTGTTGAGCTATACAGAAGTGAAGAAGGAGAAGTGGAGACATTTAATTAAAGATCAAAGAAGTTGGGGTGGGTGAGTGATCCAAGTTTTGAATATGAATGAAATATTACCCACAAGCTATTCGTATTCACATTTGAAAAGGCACTATTCAGTATTTTCAAATATTTAAAACTGAACAAATTTTTTGCAATACCAAATTTAAGACTGGTTACTGTTCTCCTTCTGCTAAACAAAGTATCACAAATCATCAGAAGTTAGAAAACTATAAATGTTTTTGAGGCAACGCAGAAACAAGATGGGTAATGCAAGCTTTGTTTTCGGTTTCTCGGCGGAAACTTACAAGACAGCCTGTGATTTTTGCTTGCACAGTAGAACCTTGTTCATGCTTTGGGAAAAGTGTACTAACAGAGAAAACATACTCACATGTCACAAAACATTTGGCAGACTCACATATATGTAATGCAAAGCATTGTACTATTTCTTGAAGCATGAGATGCTGACACGTGCCACGCTGCTAGAGACAAAGTGGTTCAAGATGCGCATTGTTGTTCTTGCGGGCTCACCAAGCTTACGTTTGCGTTACTCGAATTTGCAGCTTCTTTGTGTGGTGAATTTTGGCTAGAAGGTTTCTCGCCACCACTCAGCGGGAATCTTCGTGGCACAAGACGCACTTTGCCATTGTCCCATTGCGTAGTGTTTTAAGCCAGTGATGAGAAATGGAAACGAAATTGAGCTGGTGGGCGATGCCAGAGTATTGTCACGGAGATAACCAAGACGAATTCGCCGGAACAGAACAGCCTTCTTTTTCTTTGGGCCGACACCCAAAGTACCTCGGGGCACAACTGCGCCCTTCGTCGTCTTCTCCCTGGCGATCAGTGCCTGTAGTGGGCAGCCGACTTCTGGTGATCGGGACTAATAGTGGGCAGGTTACTTCGCGTCAATATGGTGCTGCCAGAATGAAACCCGATGCTCAGTTTGTGCCACCCACAACAGGCATTTCAGTTATCGCCTATTAAAAGTGTGCATTTTCAACAGCACTATGCCACACGCACTGTGAAACTTGTAGGTGAAGATGCTTATCACAATAGGGTTGGTAGCAATAGCTGTGAATGTGACATGTGACAACCCACAAGGAGATTTGCTTGTACTGGAAGAGGAAACTAAGCCCATCATGGCATTTTCAAGTAACATGGGTGGGCAACTCGAGTACTACGAGGAAGCTGCTGTGGCAGGCACCTATAGAATAATGGTGCTCTCGACTGCATGTGCCTCAGACCTTTTCTTGTTCACATATGCTCTAGCAGCCAGAAAACGTATGGTACAATCGCAGTTCAGCAATGTAACTGAACATTGGTGCCCAAAGATGCCATTTTCTGGGAACGTATTGTCACGTTGTAGTGACGGTGACCAACACAGTAGCAAAAACTGTGAATCACGAAAGTAACTCTTTATTGGACAAACCTGTTTCCAGAAGAAACAAGCAACACTCAAGCACAACGATAGTGGAAAGCACAATCAGCGGTCGTTGAAAACCTGATCTGTGGGTCAAGCACTTTGGCTTTTACACATGACTCATCGAAGGTTCCAGAGTAATCACTGGTGCCTGCGTGCCTTCCGGACAGTACTACACAATTTGTGTCACGCATACAATCTGATCACACGAGGGTCAGCGAGAACCCACACAACAGACACACGCTTCCAGACAGTACTACACAATTTGTATTGCGCATACAATCTGATTACACAAGGTTCAGCGAGAACACGCACAACAGATAGAATCAACACTAACATTTGAGTAAACTCCAATCATTGCAGGCAGGTCTTGAGCTGAGCGATAACTTAAGTTGTTAATGGGTGAAATGCAGTCCCTGAGAAAGGCACAAATAAGTACATGTGTCAATGCCATGCTCTTAAAAAGCATCGTCCTGGTACTACGAACACGAAGACAAAAATCTGAAGCGCTTGTAGTTAAGAAAAATAACAAACAAAAAGCAAAGTCTGAGAGTTCGTTATTGATGCTAGAAGAGCTTAAAAGGCGCACAGCATGAACTACTTCAGCTCGCGAGTGCCGCCGCTGTGTTTGCGTAATGCCGTCTAGCATGACCTCATAGTCCAGAGCGCCAAGACATTGGATGATCTTGTAGGGTCCGAAATAGTGTCGCAAAAGTTTCTCATTAAGTCCTCGTAGGCGTATCAGGGTCCAAACCCAAACAGGGCCACCGGGCTGGTATTCCATGTAGCATCGTCGAAGACTGTAGTGTTGGCTGTCCGTCCATTGCCGACTCTTGATGAGCAAGTGGGCAAGTTGTGCTTCTACGGGGCACTGCAGATAGGTGGCAACATCGAGATTCTCTTGATTGGTGATGTGCGGTAGCATGGCATCAAAAGTCATCACTGGGTTTCTTTCCTAAACCAGCTTAAGTGGCGCGATCTGCGTTGTTTCTTGCACTGCCATGTTGTAAGCGAAAGTTACGTGCCAAAGGACAGCATTCCACATCTTTTATTCGATGTCAATGTAAATCACTAACATGACGGTGTGCGTATTGTTCAGGCGTTCCATTGGACCATTCATCTACGGGTTGTAGGCGGTTGTCCTCTGGTGACTTGTATGGCTATACTACAGGATGGCTTGAGTAAGCTCAGCTGTAAAAGCCATTCCTCTGTCAGTTATGAGGACTTCTTGCGCACCTTGTCGCAGCAGGATGTTCTCAATGAAGAGTTTCACTACTTCATCCACACTACCTTTGGGCAGGGCTTTACATTTCCACGTAGCGAATAAGGTAGTCAGTGGCCACGAAGATCCACTTGTTTCTCTATGCTGACATAGGAAAAAGCCCCAGCAAATCCAAACCAATCTGCTGAAACAGTCAGCTAGGAGGCTCAATTGGCTATAGCAATCTTGCTGGCCTTGTCGATAGAGCCTTGCATGATTGGCAGTCTCAGCATGTCTTGATGTAATAGGTTACGTCGGCATTCAGGCGTGGCCAGTAATACCTCTCCTGAATCCTCGCGAGTGTGCAGGAAAAGCTGAGATGTCCTGCCAATGTATCATCATGAAGGGCATCGAGAACCTCTGGCCACAGTGCTCAAAGCACCCCCAGAAGGCAATTGGTCAAATCTTTGCTAAAGACTAGCGAGAAGCTTTTCTTTATGAGGATGCCATTTTGCAATGAAAATGAGGACAATCCATGCCTAAATAACCTTGAGACAAAGTTGGTCTCCCCTTCCAAGAAGTTGACAAGTCTTCTGAGCTCCAGATCAGCTCACTGCTGCTCAGCAAAGTCAAGGAAAGAGTCATAGTTCCGGTCATCTCCTGGTGGCGGGTCAATAGGAGCGTGGGAGAGGCAGTCGACATCAGAGTGTTTTCGTCCGGACTTCTATATCACGATGATGTTGAATTCTTGCAGTCGGAGACACCACCGTGCTAGGCATCCTGAAGGGTCCTTTAAATTGGCTAGCTAACACAGCATGATGGTCGCACGACTTTGAATGGCCTGCCATATAGGCAAGGGCAAAATTTCTTGGTAACCCAAATTATGGCACGGCACTTCTTTTCCGTCATTAAATAATTGGCTTGTGATTTCGACAGCAACCGGCTAGAGCAAGATATGATCCTTTCAAGTCCATGTTTCCTCTGGACTAGGACAGCACCGAGGTCTAAGCTGCTTGCGCTAGGTATAGATTTTGGTATCAGCGTCTTCGTCAAAGTGGGCGAGTACTGTTGGTGAAAAATGCCTATAGTGGGTACAGAGACCAGGAAATCTGCGCTCTGACTTCTTGTCGAAGGGCTGCGGAAAGTTTCCAAAGGCAGCAGTTTTCTGCTGATCAGGAAGGACTCCTGACACGCTGATGACGTGGCCTAGGAACAGAAGTCTTTCGTAGCGAAGTGGCATTTCTCTGGCTTCAGGGTCAGCCCAGATGACTTGATGCCCTTTAGTAATATTGCAAGGTCCTTCAGGTGATGATAGAAGTTTGAGGCAAAGACGACGACGTCCTCAAGGTAGACTAAACAGGCCTGCCATTTCAAGTCAGCCCATTACATGCTGGAAAGTTTCAGGTGCCGAGCAAAGCAGAGATGGCATGACCTTGAATTCATAGAGGCCATCTGGTGTGATAAAGGCAGTCTTCTTTCTATTCCTCTTGTTGACTTCAATTTGCCAGTAGCCCGCCATGAGGTCCATCGACGAAAATTACTTTGCATTGAAGATCCGGTTCAATGTGTCGTCTTTCCGTGGGAGTGGGCATATGTCCTTTTTTGTGATTTTGTTCAGGCAACAATAATCAATGCAGACATGCAGTGTTCCATCATTTTTCTTCACCAAGACTACAAGAGACCCCCACAGGCTTTTGAACGGCTGGATGATGTCGTCACGCAGCATTTCGTCGACTTGTCTTATAGCGTCACATTTTCGTGTCGAAACTCGGTAAGGGCTCTGGCAGAGTGGTTGAGCACATTCTTCGGTTATTATGCAATGCCTACCAACTGGTGTTTATTGAATTCTTGATGACAACCAGAAGCAGTCCTTGTATTGCTCGAGGAGACCTTTGAGCTGTGCTTGCTTGTGCCTTGGAAGACTCGGATCAACACTGACGGCTAGCTCAATAACATGGACCATCATTGTTGGTTCGGCTGAATCTGAGAGGACCAACGTATCACTGACTGCTGTAACTTCTTCCATGAATGCAATCTTCATGCCCTTATTCAGGTGTTTAAATTTATGACTGAAGTTTGTCACCATTACCCGTGTTTTTCCTCTACGCAATTGTGCGATTCCCCTTGCGACGCTGACTTCACAGTCGAGCAGCTGTTGTTGGTCACTCTCACCGATGCCTTCCATGTCTCCTGTGTCTTCTGTTCCGACAAATCATCATGCTTGTGCGAGATGGACTAGTGACTTGACCTTCGAGCACGTGCAAGTGATATCACTTGGTTCCTGAACAGGGTTATCGACTTGGATCTTAAGTCGATGACTGTGCCATGTTTGCTTAGGAAGTTCATACTGAGAATTACGTCCCATGAGCATTGTGACAAGATAACTACCATCACAGGGTAAGTCTGGTTATGCACTGTAACGTTACTTGCTGTGCCGGCATTATCAGGTGTCCTCTAGCTGTCCGGATTTGGGGGCCTTATTATGCAGTCTGAACTTTCTGTAACTTGGCAACGAAGGATTCACTCATTACAGAGTAATTGGCTCCTGTGTTGAGAAGAGTGAGGACCACGTAGCCACTGAGAAGCACGTCAAGGTTGGTGGTTCTTCGTCTTGAGTTACAGTTAGGTCGTGGTATCGGATCACAGCTGCGCCGCATTGTCCCGTTGTTACGTCTCGTTGTCAGGCCTTCTGTAGGCGGCATAGTCTTGGCTTCGATGCTTCGTCTTGATAGCAACGTGTCATTGCTATGTCATCAAGTAGGATGTTAAAGCTTCGGCAGTGGAGGCGGAGGATCTTTGGCATTTTGACGAACAGTAACCGAACCTTCATCTGTTGCTACATTTAGTTTTTTAGGTATGGGCTTACAGACTGGCCCCGGAGTGGGCCAGTATATGGTCGGCGCTGCGGAGACAGGTAGCATCCTGGTGACGCCGAATAGGAAGGACGTCAGGGACTCCACTGTGTTGCGGCGATGTAGTCGGCGACATCACGCTATCCACCTTGCTGTGGGCGCGGTGCATTGATGGCGAACCTTCGTAGTCTCATCTTGTGGTATGGGCAATGGCGATATACGCGACCCACTTCTCCACAGTGATAGCAGAGCAAACAGTGGTCGGGGGCGTGCCAGACATCAGTCTTCCTTGGAATGCTGCATGGGGCGTCAAGTGCATGATGGCGGCGGCGGCAGTGGACGATAGGATTGCAGCATTACCCGGCCCTGGTGTGGGCATGGAGGCGGAATGTGATGGTAGGCTACAGCGGTGTAGGTCATCGCTTCCAGCTGAGGCTGCGGTGATTTAGGGACTCCATGGAACTGCTGGATCTCCTCTCGGATGATGTCAGCAATTGAGGCTACTTGAAGCTGCATCAAAGGGAACATCCTGTGCAGTTCTTTGCGTACAATGGCTCTCATGGTCTCTCGGAGCTCCTCGGAGCCTAGTGCTTGGATTTTGCTTTTTGATGAAAGTACTTGGCGGTTATGTTGCTGAGTACGCATTTCCAGCGTTTTCACGATACTCGTGGCTTCTGTTAAGAATTCTGCTACGGCCTTGGGTAGATTGCGAATCAATCCAACGAACAGCTCTTGCTTCACACCATGCATGAGGAGGCGCACTTTCTTGACCTCATACATGTCCGGGTCGGTGTGGCGGAACAGGCAGGTCATCTTCTGTGTAGATCACAATGTTCTCATTTGGGAGCTGCGCACAGGTTTCCAGTATTACTTTCACCCTCTCTTTGCACATGATGCACAGTAAAGGTGTTCAAGAATGTGCTGTGAAGCAGGTCCCATGTTGTCAGGGTGGACTCAGAATTATCAGACCATGTCCTGGCAGTGCAAGTCTACATGTCACAGCTTGTCGTCAGAGTACCAATTGTTGAATGTAGCAACTCTTTCATATGTTTCCAGCCAGTTTTATGGGTCTTCAAATGATGATCTGTGGAAGGACGGTGACTCCCTCGGCTGCTGCGGCACGATAGGGGCGGGATGCTGGGGCTGCCATTATGGTTGTTGACTTGGCCTTGATTTCAATGGTTGTCTCGGGAAGACATCCATACTCCGGTAGCAATCCTTGCAGCCTGTGAGTAGCTCATTGATCCGTGGCAGCATTGGTGTTGTCTCCACGGTTCAGGCTTGGATTGTGGCAATGGAGGGGGGGGGGGGTCTGCTACATGAACACAGAGCACCTCCACCAGATGGCACATTGTAGCAATGGTGAATAATAAAGTTGTGAAAAATGAAAATCCCATAGGTAACTCTTTATTGGGTGAACCTGTGCCCAGAATAAACAAGCAACAGTCAATCACAGTCAGCAATCGTTGAAAATCTGATCTGCGGGTCAGGTGTGTCGACTTTAAACAGCTAAACCTCAATATAATGAAGTCGGTAAAACCAGCAATTTGCTTCGTTATATCAAAATTTCATTGTATCGAAATTAGACCTTTTATGCAAATAAGTACAGTTGCCAAAAGATTTTTCTTACACGGAAAGGGGCCACAGAGTTTTCAGAATTATTGGGCAATTGAAAAAGCAAATTTGGATGAGAAAACAATTCATTTTGAAAAATTTGGGCGCTGGCAACAAATGATACGGTTTCATCCAACGTACGTCAATGATATCTTCACATCGGTGGTACGAGTTAAGCGAAGCCAGCCACACTTTCGTGCGCACTCCGCCCCCGTGGCTGATACCATAGCCGCACTGGGACGACGCTATCAGGAAAATGCCGGCAGCGGGAAGCGAATGCTTTGTCTGCCTCTCGCTCCAACGGGTAACCAAAACTAGAGATTATGCAACCTCCTATACTAAACACGCGGGTAGACAGCTTACATGGTGCCACGCCGTCTCGGCACGCCCATGTTTTGCACAGGCGACAGCGGCTGCTTATGCGCTCAGCCGTGCTTACAGCCATGCGCAGGCACGGCCGAGACGCATGCCAGAAATCGAGACGCACGCCCACTTACCCACCATTCCGCCCCTTCCCCGCCCCCTCCTCCTCGCTCGCGCTTGATCGCTGTACCACGAGCTCGCTCCCCTCCCCCCTCCTTCCCTTTGCTCTTAGGGAAGGCGCCACTCATGAAGTCACCATCCTTCTTGCCTCGCTCTCAAACACTTTCACTCGCACCTAAAGCACACAGTGCGCGGGGCACATTAGAATCTTATCGCACATGGACTTTATATGGAACATGATGCGGCTTCCGCAGAAGTTTCCATTCATTGCCTCAACATTCCTTTGCTGCGGCAGTGAAATTTCGTTATGTTGAAATCACATACAAACACGCTTCGTTATATTGAGCTTCTAAATGCATGGTGTTCTATGAAGAGGCTATGAAAAGTCAAATACTTCATTGTATTAAGAATTTTATTATATTAAAGTTTGTTACATCAAGGTTTAACTGTATATTACTCATCGAAGGTTCCAGAGCAACCACTGGTGCCCGCTCGCATGCCTTCCAGAAAGTACTACACAATTCGTGGCGTTCATACAATCTGGTTACACGAGGTTCGGCAAGGATATACACAACAGATAGAATTAATGATAACATTTGAGCAAGTTCCACTCATGCAGGCGTGTCTTGTGCTGAGCGATCACTTTAAGTTGCTATCAGTTGAAATGCAGCCCCGAGGAAAGGGTAAATACGTACATATGTCAGTATTAAGGAGTATAAATGAAGCTTAACTGTATTTAGTCATTTTTTGTGTTCTTGGTCGCAAACGTTGGCAAAGGGAAATTGTCTGAAATGAAATTGTATCAACAAGGATCTACTGTAATCTGTCATTTAGTGCTCCTGCCAGTCTACTGATGTAACAGCTTTATTGTTTGCGGTACAACCTGCAATTTTTACCTTGCAACAGGCCCCATTATGTGTGTTTACAGCATACAAGTCCTTCAGCAGCTTTTTTTTTTTTATTCACAATTTCAATATATATATTTTTTTGCCACCATTTATTTACATTTTTTTTTGAAAGCTAGTCATAAGCAGCCATTCTTTTTTAGAAAGCTTGCTTGCAACCAGGCTTTATTTTATTTATTTTTATTTATTTATTTTATTTATCAATACTGTAAGCCTTGAGAGGCTCATACAGGAGTGGACATACAAACAGTACAGGCGCTTTGTTATACAGGGGGTTTGCAGCAAACTCAAACAAAAAAGCAATGGTTACAATCGACGCGCCAGGTCAGCAATAAGTAAATACAAGGAAACAAAAACAACCTATACAGTGCATATGCCATGTAAAGGGTAAGAAGCAGTTAATACAGGAAAAAATGCATTTGGGTGTGCCGTGCAATGTACAAACAGTGTCAAGTGTAATGTATATTATCAGACGTGCGCTAGAACCAAGCGCAGTGAAGTACGAAAGAGCATATGGACACCGGCGTGTGAAAGAAGTTGGGGCGTGGCAATACGTCATTGATAACTTTTGAGGATAACTTTTGAGGATGACCACAATGCGGTCATCATTCCGATAATGACTCGAAGTGCAATTCGACCACAATGCGGTCATCATTCCGATAATGACTCGAAGTGCAATTCGAGTGTCGACACGAATGAATGCACAGATTGTGAGCAAACGATGTCACTTGGCAGGGAATTCCACAGATGTATTGTTGAAGGGAAAAATGAATAGCCTCTCCACAGCCTACAGCTGTGGAGAGGCTGTTCGTGCACTTGTTTTAATGATAATTACTGATCTTGTGTTTAGAACTGATCCTTTGTCGATGATTGTTAGCTGTCTTTTTTACACTAGCCAGCACAGGTGTGGAAACCATATGTATCAAAACAGAATATCCCTGCTGTAAAAATATGCGTCTGCATCTGAGAATTCAATATTTAATTAGATACTTACTATGCGTATTTGAAGAAGTTTATATTTGCCTACTGTTAGATATGGCGCCGTTTCCTGAGGCTACTTCGAGTTCCCCAGACCACATCGGATGGCAGCACAGCTAATTGAGGAATGCAGAAGCAGGAAGCGCATTCCAGAGAAGCGGCAGAGCAAACAAGTTTAAGGCAACAAGTTTACGTGCCAACAAGTTCGTGCGCCGCCGGGATTAGCAGGTGGGCATCCGACAATGAAGCAGGTGCAGCCCTCCCCTTCTCTTTGTTCGAAGTGCATTGCCAGTCTGCGATGCAAGACCGCAGCAAGCCGCCAGGTGTGACACCACGACACGGGCGCCTACCATTGGCTGAAAGTGGCGTCATCGGAGTGGACTCTCCCATTGGTCAAACATGACGTGACTTGCAGTGCTCGAAGGGTTTATAAGAAGCCTTCCAGAGAGACCTGAGGATTCTGGGACATGCCCTGATTCCCTGATTCACCTCTCTCGAACTTCTTGCCGCGGGCCGCAGCGTCCGAGTTGCTGCCGGCCCGTAATGACTGTACGGCTGTTAATTGACGCTCACCTCCTTGTATAATGTGTAAATAAACCCTCCCAAGTTTGGGTTTTCATCCTGAAGTCCGTCCTTCAACCCCTACACTACCTCTACAAAAAGGCTTCCATTAAAACAGATTTCAATGTACGCATGAATAATTGAAGCAGCCACCACGCTTCCGTCCATTTACACTGCTCATCAGTATAGGGGTAACCAGAACCATGCCTGCACTTTTCGAAAAATGGAAGGTCACTTGCACACAGTGTGGTGCTAGGCATACTGCTAGTCTAGGTGGCACAGTTAACCTCTACAAAACAGCAAGTGATTATTGTACACACTAATCAGTAAGTATACAACAAGCCATTACAGCTTAAGAGTGGTATATCACAACTATGTTTGAACTGCTAGTACGCTTCAAGTGGGTACATGTTAACATGGTTTCACTGTAATAATGCTCATCCTATTTTTTTTTTACTGTTTCTTTATGCTGTGAATTTTCACTTATAGTTCTCCCAGGCCACTGGGAAACATAGTGGATAATGCTTGTAGATGTTGAACCCTTGCAGAACTAATTTACTGCAAAAGTCGTAATTCATCCACAGACACTAAACTGTGCATGAAGAATGGCTAAACAGGCTGTTATCAAACCTTGCTCAAACCAACATTTTACTAGTTTGTTACTGTTACAGTAACAAACCAAGGTTTGTTGCTGAAGTATACACACACAGCCATTAGTAAGCCACCTGTCGCCAGCTGCGCACTTACAATATGATACATGTTTAAGCAAGGTGTCCAAAACGTTAAAATCAAGTATTCAGCTTTTTTATCAGTTCTTCTGAAGGCAGAAGAATTTCCTTATTTTAATTGAACTTGGCAACCCACCTTCCAACAAATTCTTCAAGGAGCTGTCTGTGAGGTTCAAACGGCTCATGTAGGGGCCAGTTTCGACAACATGAACAAAAAGGAATGGCAGCAAGGCTCCAAGTGCCTTAATGAGATGCACCGAGTGTTGTTCTTCAGCTTGTGTAAGTGCAGTTGGGCCATCAGCTGATCGCAGTGCCAAGGCCTGCATTAAAGAGGCGCCAGGATACCCAATCAGAAAGCAAGCCCTAAGGTTTCCAAGAGAACACAAGAAAACATAGGACCGAGCCCCACACAAAAGAAGTCTAAGACCAAGACACATGCACAAAGTTCACATAGGCTCCAAATCAGTAGTTCCTATAAATGGTAGAAAAACTACAAACAGCCTGAGCAAACTGATTGATTCATGGGATTTAATGTTCCAAAGCAATCCTGCGGCTGTCAGAGACAAGGTAAGGAAGGGTTCTGGACCATTTTTTGACAATTGGGAGCTAAATTTATTATTAGGATTAAATCCACAAGTGTTTTTTGCATTTAGCCTTGCCCCCATCAGAATGTGGCCCTCTATCGCCAGGAAACGAACTACCACCCTCGTGCTCACCAGCCGAATGCCATAGCCATAAGTTCACATTAGCAACTCTTAGCCAGTATGGAATATGAAAGGCTGCTGGAGTGCATTCATGCATGCCTTGTCGTCTTTTTGTCATCAAGAGTGTCCTCAATATACTCACAAAAGCAGAAATACAAAAGCAATAATTACATTGTTAAATGTATTGCACTAAGTGAAAAACCAGTAAAAATTAACAAGTAGAAACACGTCACATTATACTGTGTAATTGCAGTCACTAGAGGATGATGCAGCCTGGCTATTTGAATTTTCCATGTATAACAACATTGCTTATCTATTGAAATCTATCCCAATAGGCTCAATAATAAAATCAAGACACACGCTTCCTTAACTCTTCATGACTGAGGTTAGATGTGGCAAAGCAAAAGCGTGCAATACAGTTTATTTTGAACCCAAGCTAGAGCGCAGGAAAGATTGTGAAATCATGGTTAAGCAGGTGAGAAGTGCACCACCATGTTTCCAGCTAGTATCAGCATTTTTGGGCACCCAATTTTTAAATATACTGCGAAGAAGCACCAGACGTTATCACATTACTCATAGGACAAGCACAGCATACCGTCTCCAGACTAATGGGCTCACAGAGCGATATAAGCGCACACTTGGTGATATGCTCTCGATATATGCGGCATCTGATCATGGTAACTGGGACCGCATCTTTCCATTCATCACATTCGCGTACAACACCGCGATCTAGGCCACTACGGGATTTTCACCTTTCTTCCTCTTATATGGCCACGAGCCTATGCATACCATCGACATGCTCCATCCATACCGTCCTGATGCCTCCGAGTGTCTACCTGTGTCCGACGTCGCCCGATAAGCTGAAGAATTCCACCAGCTCACGCATACCTTTATGGTACAACAACAGCAGCGCCAGAAAGAAAACCACACCGACTCACTTCCAAACACCATCTACGCTCCAGGCTTTCTTGTGTGGCTGTCTGTCCCTTTTGAAACGCCAGGACTTTTCTCAAAGCTCATCCCAAAATACGAAGGGCCTCACCGAGTCTTGGAGCAAACATCCCCGGTGAATTTTCTCATTGAGCCAGTATCATCACCTGACGACTTGCGCCGGCGTGGACGTGACATTGTCCACGTCTCGGGTCTCAAGCCCTACCATGACCCTTCTGCCTCCCTATTCTTAAGTCGCCAGGATGGCTCTTTTTGTCCGGGGAGAGAGTGTTAAGAAGAAGCGTCTCGCTGAACAGCCGCATTGCAAATGCGCGGCCCGGCTCCACTCGTGCTGCTTGTTGCTGGCGTCTTTTTGGATGGTGCATTGGGCTGCCTTGCCGTTCTCAGTAGCTGTGCCCTTTGCATAAGGAGCCGCTAATAAACCTCTTCTCAAGATTAATAAATGGATTATAGCTTAAGCTAGGAAACTTTTGCAACTTTTAGATAGCAGACTGAAATATATTTGAAGTTGCACAGCACTTGTGTGCCCATTCTTTTTTTTTTTCAGATTTTTTACTGGATGTTATGTGCATTTCTGAAAGCAGTTCCAAGCTTTTTCCAAAGTGCATCAAAGTTAATTACTGTTGACACTTTAGATTTAAATGATATTAATTACTGAACATTTTACAAAGTTTCTTGGTGGAAATATTCAAACAAAACAGCTATGCTAGTTATTGGTTTCGCATTTACAGCGCTTATCATTTCCACTAGAACAAACCTTGAAATAAATACTGAAGTCTTCCGAATCAGAGTTCATTAAAACTCTTGATCTCTGCCTCATTAAAAAACTGTGTGGACTTCTTCCATCGATCTGTCTTGTTGGAAAACAAGAAACAAGATCTTGAAAATGAGCATATGCAACACTAACAGATAGGCTTTTGCCACCTGTCACACTAACAAAAGCTACCATGCAATTTTAGTTTAACCAACTTCTGTGTAGACAGCACGACCATTACACCGGGGTTTTACGTTCACAAATTATATCAAGCAGGGCAACAAGTTTACTCAGGCACGATCAGGGGTGTGCACAGGCACCAAGGCAAATCAACTGGGGCACAGCCCTTGGGGAAGCAATTATTTTTTCGTTTGTGTCCTAAAGAATATAGCCAGGGTAGCTTTGTTACGCTCTGTATCTTTAGCAGGGCTAAGGAAAACTACCAAGGTGATGCGCAGTGTTCTTTTCTTTCAAGGAGAATAAGCTTTACATTAGGGTGAGAGAATGGGACAGGAAGACCAACAAGAGCTCGCTCGTCAGTACTGACCCCACATTAGTCATGGGAGGTGTACCAGACGTCAGCCAAAGATTTTATTGCCTCGTAACAGTAGCTGTGAAGGAAGCTCCCAGATACATCCCCAGGTTGTGAGATCTAGGCCTTGCTGCTTCCTTATGAGATAAGGATCTGCAGATGCAGATAAACCTAGCTGTTTAGCTAGAAAACAACTCTCACAGCTGATTTTGAGGCCTCTCATGTGCCACACAATTTTCTTGGTGATAATTGTGCTTCACAACTTCAAGTACAAGCCAACAAACAACGTAAACCCTTAGAACAGCCAGCACTATGAAAGATGAACCTTGCTAATCCTGTATTCCCATTTCTCAATACGTAAACATTGAAGAAATCAAAAACCAAGGTTAAAATGAGCAAGCACATAATGTTAATATTATTTTCCATCATACAGCTCCATACATTTGCTTTAGTTTATTTTGGAACAGAAGGTATCCCAAGGAAGTTTACCTTTATATGATCTTCAAGAAGTTTAATCAGTGTGGAAAGCAGCGTGTCCTCCAGGTGGCCTATTTCTAGTGCCCACGATGCAACAGAAGGAAGTAAAACAGTCTGTGCCACCTCAGCCATGCTTGCATGTGCATCAGCTACTACAAGCAATGCCAGGTCAACTGCCTGAAAAATCACCAGTACAGTTAACAGTCAACAGGTCAACTGCAAAAAAGTTTACGGTAGTGTAAGAAGGTGTGTTCCCAACAGGATGGATGCAAATGAGGCTCAGTATAAAATTATCCACTTAGCTAATGTGCTAGCAGAAGTCAATGTTTTTGAGATAACATTGTCAGCAAACTTAACCCCATGACCCAATGCTCAACAGAATAACAGAAACACTGAGCCATTGTGGCTACATGTGACCTGCCACCCCCCTCCCCCCCGCCCCCCGTCTTCCTGACAATAGGTTCAACTCCTACCCCTGTATTCAGAAATGCAACTTAAGTCGAAGCCCATGCTTGGCTTGATTAGGTTGACGCCTGGCGTTGACATGCCCAAAGGCGCTCAATGCGTTTCCATCGACGGGTTCACGATTGGCGTCACTTAGATCAAGCTAAGCATGGGCTTCAACTTAAGTTGCATTTCTGAATACAGGGGCTAGTCTGCACAGTGAAAAATGCCTTTTTCTTGGTGCATAACCAAGGTTCAAGCCTTGACTTAAGCATATCAATGTTATTTAGCTGTTTACATTCACAACAGGATTACCTTAATTTCTTTTAATCTTTTTTTTATATTAAAGGAGTACTGACACATATTTTTGAAGTTGTAAAGTTCTACCATGCTTCTTGCACATAAAAGGATACACTTAGCATGTATGAAGTTGTGGATATTTGAATATTTGGATATTCAGACAGTGGAATCTCAGTAAAATGAAATTTAAATGGAATTACTGCTTAAGCAGAACAACAGCCTTATGGTTAATTGGTTTTGCATTAGGGCAATGCAAAAAAAAAGTTTGCTAAATGGAACCACACTTTTTTCCTACTCACTGTAACAGAACTAAACATATTACCGAAAATGAAGCTGAGCGGCCAATCTCAGCTGCATCACAACAGGCATCATAGTTTGTGTCTTTCTCCACTTTCAGGTTTTCTCACTAGTTCTCTAACTTATCGTGCAGGTGGCTTTTATACGAGAGATTCTTTCTCATATTTGCCCGACCATCGTGTGTGTGCGTTATTTGCAAGAGAGAGAGAGAGAGAAATAACTTTATTGGGTCCAACCAGGTCCCAGCCTAAACGGCAGTTTAGGCGCGGACATGACATTTTTGAGTCAGAAAAATGTCATGTCAGTAGCCCTCTAAAACACAATTCACTACAGTTTTAAGGTGCACATCTGCTCTCTTTTTCTTGATAAGCCTCCTCTAAACAATGAGCAGATTTGAGAAAACGCATATTTTCAATTCAGTACCTCTTTCAGGACACACAATATTGATAACTGGACAACCGTAGAAGCTTCCTAAAACATTCAGGGAGAAGAAAAATCAGATAATCTGGAAAAATGCATGATCTAAATAGTGTATTTTCAACGTACAGTAGGCGTTCGTTAATTCAACTCAAGCTAATTCGAGTTTTAGATTAGTTTGATCCCAACTGAAGGTGGGAAGTGGTATACATTTCTATGAGCCAAAGCTTTCATTATTTCAATTCTAAAATTGGCCCCCCACCAGATCGTTTGAATTTGACTGGTCGGCACGAACAAGCCTGATCCCCAATGGTGACCCCAATTGTAACCCTAATGGCTACAATGTCCATCTTGGCACCATTAGGGGACAGTGAATGTGGCAAACATACATCATCTTCTGCCAAACAACCCTATTTTTGGTTTCGTCATTTGATAAATGCAGAATATCCGACGAAAATACGGATGGTGCGGTGGACGACGTATTGTGGCCCACAGACAGCTTTAAAGTGCTGTCCAAGAACGATGACGATTGAGATTACATGTCAATAAATTTCTATTTTGTGAAGGTAAAGATGGCCAGTTTTGTCTTTTTCTGGTAGCCAGAATCGGAGGCATGCCATTTTTCTTGATGAAAAAACAAGTGCATGTTAGACTTCTACATTGTTCAGGATATCTAGTGTGATTTCTATGTTGGTTTTCAGTATTGAACACATAAAAACTTGGTGTGCATTATATTCAGGGCTGTCTTAGAATCAATCAAATATTGCCAAATGACATAGTGGTGTGCTCTGTTGTTATTTTTTTTGCCTTTCATATAATTTGAGCCGTTCGACAATTCAATAAATTTCATCATACCCATCAGGGCCAAATTAACGGAAGTTGATTGTACTTAGCTTTGGGTGTATAGACCAGAAAACAGCATGAAATGGTAATGTATCAGCAAGGCTTCACTGTATTTGACATCTGCTTCGTACGCAAGCTCAGTTTGTGAATGGGTATGACAACCAGAAAGAAAACCAAAAAAATAGATGGTTGTTGTATCACCTGAGAAAACTTATCTTGGTCATCCACGTAGGCTAGCAGCACAGCTAAACTATGTGCAACCCTTTCACGGATCATGTCCTCTTTTTCTTCCTTGAGCATCTGTTGTAGCATGGACAGCAGCAGGGAGCTACGAATCTCAGGCTGTAAAAAAAATTTTTTTTTTTCACACAATTTTGCCCTATTGCCACCATCTGCAGTACAGTCACAGGCTCAATTTCTTGAACAGCACATTTTTCAGACATGCTTGATCATTCGGACTTCCCCACAGCCACTGCCACCTACTCTATACAATCAACAAACATAATGACAACTAAGATTTCTGACGCTGTAGAGTGTCGCTATATTTTTCTGACATGCAAGCAACAACGCAAACATAGTGGTCCTGAACACAGTTGCCACCATTTGAGTTGCAGCCTTTCAACGGGTTCAACACGCTATTTCTTAGCTTTTCAAACGCCATTTAGCTGCTACAAAACAACTTAGTAGACCAGCACGAAACTGTAATTTGGTTTGCCACTACTTGATAGAGTTGTACTAATGAGAGATAGCAGCGTAAGCGATGTGGCTGCGACAAAAAAAGATCCAGTGTGATGGCAGATCAAAAGTTGTGACGGGAACCTTGCTGCTATTATGTTCCTACCAGTTGTCTTCATCACTGATCAGGCCTGAGACCATATGTACAGGCTAGACAGAAGACCCGAAAAGCAGCGTTTGGGTCCACAGGCAATAAGATGTAAGTGTGTAGCATGTTCGTCAGTGTTCTTATGGGACAGAACAAGGAAAGCTAACATTTAGGCAAGGAGTTCCATAATAAATTAACATATTGTGGCCTTAAGTGCTAGCATGGTGCAGTCAGTGTTGCCATCTTCACCACATAGCATAAGTAATAATTTGTGACACACATTGGGCAAATGCATTGGCTGATGGGTGAATACCGAAATGCACCCAACCATCACGAAATATATATACAGTCAAACCCACTTATAACAATAATCAAGTACCACAAAAATTCCATTGTTATAACCGATAATTGTTATAACTAGGTTGCATGAACAAATAAAAATAGGGGGATGGCAGAGCTGTTGTGAGAAACTTTTAATGGCGGGGACGCCAGTGCCCCTCCCCACCACCTTCCTCCATATGGCTGCTGATTGTGTTCACACGTTTAACTGCTTCCTGGGCACTCCGATCACGTGTAACAAGCCGCGGCTGTCGGCGTTAAAGAATGGAACTGCTATGACAACTGGAAAGAGGGTTCATGAGTGGCAAGCAATCTGCACGCACCGCCGAGGCATCGCTTTGGTGGCCCCACAAGAGGCCTTTTAAAAAATGCGAGAACGTTGCCGCAGCAGCCTGTCAGCTTGAGAAATCCAGAAGAAACGCTGAGGCAAGACCGCCACAAGCATCTCGCCACGTACTTCTCACTGGCTTGCACGAGAAAGCCCTATGTCCGTCAGCCTAGCATGCTTTACGCGAAGCTTTTCGACATCCTTCTCCAAGGCATCCAGGTGCTCCAAGTATTGCAGGGGAAGGTTCTTCGCAAAAACGAAGCCCCAGAGGGACTGAATCATCTGCCAGGCCTGCTGTGAGGACAACATTGAGGCAGCCTGCCCTACTACGTCATCGCTGCCGTCGCTATCTGATGCAAGCACGTTCGCGATGATAGCCTTATCGGTTAGAAGCGACGTTCTTTCTTTTCACTGGCAACGTCGTGCATTGCCGATCCTTAGTGAGCGGATCAGCCACCTTCCATTTCGGCAGCGAGAAATGGCGTGGCCAGGAACAATTTCGACGCAACCAACAAAGACGAATGCGAGCGATTAAGCTGCTTGCAGAACTGCGCTGAATGAGGAGCCAATCTAAGTCAGCGAGCAGCGCAGTTGGCATGGTCCATTCATGTTTCGGAGGGTGGGTCGGCATAGAGCTGTGGACGCAGCCCACTCTTGTTCGGAGGAATGGAAGGGCAAAGAGAGAGAGGCACACGGAGATAATCAGATGGCTGGAAAATGAGCGTGCGGCGGCTGTTGTAGCAGCGGCCTATCGTGCAGCGGCTCGAATTTCTCATTTTCTTTTTTTCTTTTCAAGGATTTCGCATTTCACTACTTTTTGGCTCTGACACCCAGCAGCCAGACTTTATTGCTATAACCAATAATGCGGCATCGGGGCACTGTAGTAAACGGTTTATTTCACCATGAAAAACACACAAAAAGTTGATGGTGCAGCAGCTACTCATTCTTATAACCAATATATTGTTAAAATCGGTATCGTTATAGGTGGGTTCGACTGCAGCAGACTTTACTTCACTGAAGCACAACGCTGGGCAAAAATCTGTAACCTATTTTACATACTGCTGGTAGTGAAATAAATTAAAATATCTTTTTTGGTGGCCTAGGCCCAGGCCACGAATTTGCCGGATTGTTAATAAAGTTGTTACCATTACCACCACCTTTCCCCCCAAAATTTGTTTTTTCAGACTGCCTCCATTTCAGAAGCCTCCATTTAGGAGAAATCAGTTGGCAACTGTATTCAGCTAGTTACAAGGCATGCTTGCCTTTTAAACTGCTACTGAAAATGTGGGCAAACAAGATTTGGTTTCTTTGTTAAGCTTCAGAACCCATAACAACACTGCAAACATAAAGCCAAAGCCTTTACATATAGGTTTCTGTTCAGGCCAATTTTCAGCTCTGATCTTATTAATTAACATTTCTATAACTACCTTCTAAATCTAATCATTTTTCTACATCAAAGTCTTGTCAATATGTAATAATTAGCTAAGAACCATATAGCTGCAATAATTTAAGCTTTAAAGACACCATAAAATAATTAATCTAACTACAAGCACACAACTAACAAGACAATTAGATCTTTCAGTAATCTTCTACAGTCTGGGCAGTAGAAGAGAGCTACATTCAATGTGGGGTGATGAGAATAACAGAAATTTGCATGAAAATTCTGACTGAAAGTACAGTTTAAGGGAAAAAAATTAATTGCATAAAATAAAAAAAAACACAGTGAATGAAACAGGTGCAGCTGTTTTTTAAAGGGCCACTAAAGAGAAAAATTGTTTCTTCTGTATCAGTAAATTACCCTTCCACAATATCAAAACAGCACTCTTACCACAATAAAATGCTTGGTAAGCCAGAAAAAGCACAATCACAAAATATGGGTGGCAATGCATCCCAAAAGTTCCCACACCAGCTTGCTGCAACGTCATGGATTTTGAAAGCATCTTCTAGGGCCTAGTTAATGCTTTAGTGGCTAAGGTAGACTACATTGTGCAATCAAGGAGGGAAAAATTGAGCATGGCAAGTTTCTGGAACTTTTGCAGAGCCAACACAGCCTGAATACAAAAAGATACCTTGAAATCTGTGACGTCACAGTGACATACCGGCTTTGGAAATTCAGCGCAAAATTAAAGAACTGAAACTTTAACCATCATCTTCTCTTCTAATAATCAACCTATTATTTCGAAATTAACGACAACAGAGTTTGAAAGAATGCTTTATCTGTCTAAGCTGATTTAGTTTTTTGCTTTAGTGTCCCTTTAACTGTTCTAATACAATGTACAAACATCACTAATATTTATTGCTGCCTGTTGTCTATGTGCAACAGTGTGATATGGCATAATTTGGGAAATAATGCTTCTTTGAACATGCACAATAGGATGCAGTTCAATGTAAAAAATTAGAGACAAAGTGAGACACAACTGGAGTGAAGCTACTACATAAATATATTGAGATATAGTGATTATACTCACGGCTACTTGCGATGCCAAATAGCCACAAGACTCTGCCACCAGAAGTCTTCTTTCCAAGTACTTATGGTTTATCTGCCATAAATTTCATAGTTTCATTAGTATGCAAGCATGGAAAAGATGAATTCATTATGAAAAGCCTATAAACAGCAGAAATGTGCCTTCTGTGAACAACAATCCAGACATATACGAAACTAACAAAGTTGGTGCTGCTAGAAATTTATCAAGCAATAATCATATGTATACTTTTGTCATGTTTTCACGTACCTTTGCTTTTCTGCACAGTAATGCACCATGTGAAAGGAAGGCACTAATACCTTTTCTTGAAGATCTAAGAGCCACATGCTCTTATTTAGCTTTGTGTCCAACGAGGTCTCTGCCACACTCCTACTGATTTCTATCCACTTTTCCTGCGGCACAATTTCCTAAGCAGATGCAAACCCCTAATTCATCTTAAGATATTTCCAGTGAAAAAAAAGGCGATTTGGAAGTGACATGGGAATCTTGCAGCCTGATACCCTGGCATTTACATATACAGCCAGAGATACACAGAACACCACTGTTCTCTTGGTATTCCTATGGACATTTCCACTCATGAAAACTTGGTGGGAGTGAAGTTGCTGACCAACTATGGTGCAAAGCTATATTACACGATAAAGGCAATATAAATAAAGTAGAATGTGCATCTATAAGCAGCAATAGAGCTGTCTTAGTTGTATTCACTTTAATTACACTTGAAGCAACTGTGACCCACATGATATAGCAATATGTATTAATACAACCTCGTTAATTAAGATTTAATGGGACTAGAAAAATATCCGAATTAATTGGATGTCAAATTACAAAATGTATTAAGAAAGCAATAAACAAATGTTTACTACATAAACATCACATTACTAACTAAAGAAATCCGCGACCTTCATTTCTATTTTGCACAAAATCAGTGTGGAAGCTGCAATTCTTATCATCTCATGACTGATGAGTGCTCAAAGCGGCATGGGCCTCGAGACATTGTTAACAATGCAGCAGTGGCACAAGACGTGTCTTTATTCAAGTAGACATGCATTTCACTACCATGCTTATGTAGCTATCATTTTGTCACCGGTGAGCTGGTTGGCAACAGATCGTCCACCGCAATGTAACCAATGAGTTTGACGGCAGAACTTAGCACCTTTAACAGCTTCCACAGTGTCAGTGACATAGCGTGTCTAGCAATGAATCAAAACAAAACCACTGCTCACAACAATAGTTGCAGATGAATCTGTGGTCACTATCGTCGCAATCATGGATGGCAACCATGCAGAGTAACAAAGGCAATTCGCTTCGTTCTCCACAAATATGATTGTGATTATTTGCTAACCCGAGCTTTCCAAATGTGAACTTAAAATTTCTTTGTGTATCAAGTGCAATAAAAGCAGCACACACCGCGCATGCTTTAGACAGAGCAAACAGATTATGTGCATTGCAGTGCATTGGAATTCACTGTCTCCACTAGTTCATGTGTAAATACTGGATGACAGCTCAACAAAGCGTGATTGTTTCTCCCACACCTAGCAGATCATGTAGTGTTGTAAGAGCGAACCGATACATTTTCTTATCACTACTATGCTGATTACTTAAGACTGTTACATTCAACTGTTAATACAACTCGGTGAGTCTTTGACACCAAGTACTGTACAACTATAATAAGCAGCTCATCTACTAATTGCCATCATGACCTCAATACAGTAGACTTCCGTCAATTCAAGTCTAGCTAATTCAGTTTTCCAGTTGATTCGATCCCAACCGAAGGTTCTGGCCAGCGCCTATGGGCTGAAAATTTCATTATTGCAATACTGAAATTATCCTTTGCAAAATAATTCGAACTTGGCTGGTCAGCACACATGTGCCTGAACCAAATGGTGACTCCAGTGGTGACTCCAACAGTGTTAGCATCTGTTTTGGCAGCACTTAGGGTGCAGCGAATGCATTGAACACACATCATCTCTCGTTGAAAGTATCTATTCTCAGCCTGCCTTGACAAAATTTTATTGCGAAAGTGGTAGCTTACAATTATTAAATACAGTATTTACACAATTCTAACTTGCATTCCTTTTTTTGCCAGTAAATTTGTAAAAGCACATTCAAACAATGTTATTGTGGAGAATTGCATGCATTGCAGAACGAAGTAGTGATCAGTCTAAGCATAAGCCACCATCCGGTTCGCATTTGTTACAAAGTTGTTTGATAAATACAAAATATTAAACACAGTATGGACCATATGGAGGACAACATGTTGTGGTTTTTCATAGTCAGCGATAAAGTGCTGTCTGAGAGTAATGTTGATGGACATAAAGAAAATGAATTTCTATTCTGTGATGGTAAAGTTCACTGGTTTTGTCTTTTTTTTATTGCCACAATCAGAGGCATGCTACGTTTATAATCAAGTGTGTGTTCAATTTCCATTTTGTTTAGGAGCTCTAAAGCCACTTTTACATAAGTTTTTATAAGTCTCATCAGGGTCAAATTAACAGAAGTTAGCTATACCACCTTTCTCCTACTCTCAAACAAATATGTTCAAACTCATTTTTTTCTCTCATTTTATTGACATTTGAAAATCATTACTTGAAACCACTCAATTCTTTTTATTGGCAATGTTTTTGAAAACAATTAATAGGTGATAAAATCTTGTACATTTCTCATAACATTTTTGGTTTCTTTAAACTGAGCTTTTGCACAGTAAAGATCCCCTCATAGTCAAAATTAAACCAGAGACCCCCCACTATGGCGTGCCTCATAATCAAATCATGGTTTTGGCACTTAAAACCCCAGAATTCTATTAAATTGAGCTTCTTGTTTAGTAAATGCCATAATATTTAACACGTTGCTTTCAAAATGAATTTTTATTCTTAAATTAACCAATGCTTGAACTTGTTTATAATGAATACAAGCTTTTGAAATGTTTGTTTTTTCTCCACTGCTGCCATAGCCAAATATGGCTGCAGTATGTCAAAATAAATTAGTATATCGAATCAATTACACTCGTACATCTGTAGTACTTTTTGCTTGGTCTGTACATGGAAGTCGTAAAACATTTTTCATGCATGCCCATTTTTATGTTGCTTTACAATGCCTTACAGCATTTTTGGTTGTGCTTTTGACAGTGGTAGTGAAATGCTATTCTAATTGGCTGTGATTTGTTATTAAATACTAGTACAAGTGGCATCTCATCAGCATTGCATGAATGATGAGCACTCATCCAGATCACTGTTCCTGCCAGCTTCTCTAGCACCTTACGCATTGCCTCAAAGAAGAATGGCACAAACGAACAGGGACAAGATAGAAAACATGGTTAAAGGCAGACTAGCAACAATGTCCGTGTTTTCTATCTTGTCCCTGTTCGTTTATGCCATTCTTCTTTGAGTATGGATTACCAACATGACCAACAGTTAGTACTTCTAAAATGCATGGTCTGCTCAGCAAACTACTGAAGCCTGCCAAAATGTTTCTGGTACTCACCATTAGGGTGCAGCATATCAACACCCTGATCATACGAAAGGCAGACTGCATAAATAACTAGCCTTTCTTCAAAAGAACAGACTGGTGGGCTAGTTGGTACTGCATAACTTGAGGTAAAGAGCAAAGGAGCACACAGGACGCCAGAAAGGGACGAAGACTGAGTGCAAATGTGTCTTCGTCTCCTTCCATCATCCTGCATGCTCTTTTGTGCTTTACCTCAAATTAACCTTTCTTCTTTTGTACTCAAACCTCCCACTTGAACATGTATTCCTAAAGGTCCGACAGGCACTTGAAAAAGGCAGGTAATCTGTTCCGTACAGCTGTCAACAATTGCCTGTCACATTTACATTCCACAAGACATACGGATAGTATAATGCAAACACCACCCTGCAAGTCTAACACCACCAACACAAACAACAGTTCATGTACAAACACATGCACATACTCACTCACTCCCAATCATAAGCAATAAAAATAGTATGCAGATTATTAGGACATACTTGCTCCCAGCACTGTGGCAGAAGCTCAGCTTCAACTCTTTCAGGGCCCAAGCACTCAGCCACAGACAGGAGCCCAGCCAATATGACTCTGCGCTGTGCATCATCAGGGCGCTTCGTTAGGTTGAATAACAGATTCAGAAGGACATCACGTTGAGCAGCATCCGGATGCAAATTGATGGCTGCCAAGAGCAGGGGAACCAGCTCCTGCAAAACGTCCATAAAGTAGTCAAGAAATTATTTTTAAAAAGCATACAACAAAGCACATTCATTCAAATTTCACAGGCATGTTGAAAAAAAAAATCAACTTAAATTTGACCTAAGAAAATTCTAGGAAATATAACCACATTTAGTGGTAGATAGACAAGGGTACATATCATTATCATTATAATCATGACCATGACTTATTTTACCTTTATTCTTTTCAGTGTCAGGTTTTTTTGGAGGTGGCACATCTCCAACATCACATTTTTTTTCTCAGATATTATACAACAAAGACGAGGGTTTATTTTTGGCTATGCAGAAGGGCAAAAATAACATGGATAAGGGAAAATGCTTTCTCGGTATGGCCCTCGCATTCCTATCTGATGTCAGTGACACAGTGGGACAGAAAAGCAAAAACATACCAGTACGTCAGTGACACTGAAAGGATTAGTTTCTTTGAAGGGGTATCACATGAGCAGGAGGAGGAAGAAAAAACTTTATTTTGAACAAGGAATTTGGGACTTCCCAGGCCCCCTGGGTCCCTGCATGACCCCACTGCACTCAAACGTTCATGTTTAACGTATCCATGACGCTGGCAGCTCGGCTGCCGGCGATCTTCTGCGTTGCTGGGTCTGTGAAGCGTAGCGAGATCTCCCAGTCCTCCCAAGTTTGGAGTGGCACGGGCCCACTGGGGGAAGGAGAAGCTGGGCAGGCCAGGAGTATATGGGTGAGGTTTGCCTTCGGTGCATTGCACAGAGGGCAAGAAGGTGGGATGGGTCGGTAGTGGGAGAGGAGGGATGGAGTAGGTAGGGTGCGCATTTGCAGACTGCGCCATAACTGTTGAACCCTGGTAGTGAGGGAAAAGTGGGGAGGGGGGGGGGGGTATATTTGCCTCTCGGCGCAAGCATGGGAGGTTCGCCTGTGCCCGGTTATTCAACCCTCGGACTAAAGAATCGGTGGCCTCACTGCCGGGGTTTTCCCGAGCGCCCAGGCACCCAAATGAGCTCAGTGCTGCAGGAGAAGGGAGGGCTCTGGGTCAGTATGTGGAAGGTGGCAGGGTGAACTGTGCCCTTAGCACAGTTCAGTATTTCACAGTTCAGTTCAGTTCAATTTGGCAGTGCAGTTTTAGAATCCCTCAGGATGTAGGTAGCACTGGAGCTGCCGAGCCCTAACATTACAGCAATCTCTACCGTTTCCTCTGGGTCTGTTGCCGGAGGTAATTCCTTTTTAAAGGAGGGGCGTTCAATGTGTAAGCAATCGCTGTGGCTCCGTGCTGATCACATGCAGCATCTACCCATGTTGCATTCTGTCCATTGCCATACCATTTATGAAGGGCTGCTGCTCTGGCTTTTTGTTGCTCGCGGTTTAGGTCAGGACGCATGTTATGAGGGAGCAGTCGAATGTTTAGCGTTTGACGAATTGCCATGGGTAGCGCTTTTAGGGAGTCATGATTAGCAGGAATGCAAATTTAGAGTTTAGAAAGTATATGTGTTACGGTAGGGGTGCTGGCTAGTCTGAGATATTGTGCCTGTAGGTGTGCTTCAGTTAGTTCTTGTATGGTGTTATGCACACCTAACTCCACCAGGCGTTCGTTACTGGTGTTTTTGGGCAGACGGAGCACTGCCTTGGTAGCTTGCCTACTATAGAATTTATTGTTTGGGTTTCAGTTACATTGAGGTTGAGGTAGAGGGTAGAATACAATACTCTACTCTTGGTAAAGGCCTATACCACTTGCAGAGTATCTGCTTCACGCAGGCCGTGAGCTTTATTTGTTACTCTGTGCATTAGCTGCATGGTGGCTGCTAGCGTGCTCTTTAAACGTTTGATTGTTTCAGTGTTTCTGCCATCTTGTTGCAGGTAGAGGCCCAGGATTCTAATGGTGTGGACCACTGCGACCTCCCTATTCTGCACGTAGATTCTGATAGGAGTACGATACGTTTTACCCTTTGGTGGAATCAAGAAAAGTTCAGATCAAGAGTTCAGATCCAGAAGTAAAGGTGAGGCCTACCTTGGTGACCTCGACCTGTATTACCATTGCAGCTGTCAGCAGTGTTTTTTCGGTTTGGGCGTGTGATGCATATGTAGTCCACAGGGTGACATCATCCGCGTACAGGGTATGGTCAAGATGGGGAATTTGCTATAGCTTCCGTGCGAGCGGAATAAGTACTGCATTAAAAAGGAAAGGGGACAGCATGGAGCCTTGCGGTGTGCCTACGTTTGCTAGTGTGTCGCGGCATGTGCGAAGGTTGTCTACGCACATGCTGGCCATTTGGTTTTGCAGGAAAGCCCTTATGTAGTTGTATGCTCATTGGCCAACGCCTAGGTCTAACATGGCTTTTAGGATGGCCTTGTGGGTGACATTGAAGGCCTTCTTGAGGTCAATCGCCAGTACAGCTTCGGTGTGCGTAGGTATGAGTGGGTCCAGAATAGCTGTCGTTAGTTGAAGCATGGCATCCTGCGTAGACAGGCCAGATCGTAATCCAATCATTGAGTGTGGGTATTGACCGGTGTCTTCCATGAGGCCGTGCAGTCTAGTTAGGATAACTTGCTCGAAGAGTTTGCCTAGGCTAGAGGTAAGGGAGATGGGGCACATATTTTCTGGTGTAACTGGTTCATGAGGTTTAGGTATTAGAATAACCCTTCCATGCGTCCACTCCTCTGGCAGTGTGCCTCTGTCAATGCTTGTTGATACTGGTAAGATCTCACAGGGAATTATCGAGGTTCCTAAGAGCGGTGTTTGTCATGCGATCTTGGCCTGGCATGGTGTTGCGGAGTCTATGAAGTGCTGCTCGGACTTATTGTATAGTTATGTCCCTGTCCAGCTCAGTATTTGGTGGGCCATTGAACTCCAGTAAGGGATTCGAAGGGCCCGGCGAGGTGTGTAGGCTCTTGAGTGTCTGTAGTAGCGCCTGCGTGTCGTATTTATGGTCGTGTGTTAGTCGAGCTACAATATTTCTAGTATGTTGTTTACTTTTCACGGGATAAATTAGATGTTTTAAAAGATGCCATGCTCGAGCGGTAATGAGATTACCTCTGAGACCTTCACATATATGCTGCCAATTCTGCCTACTAAGTTGTTGGCTATAATCCTGAATTTGCTTTGCAAGCTCAGATATCTTGTTTTGGAGCTTCTTATTGCATTTTTGCTGAACATATCGTTTCATGAGACTTTCATGTGCTTCTATCATATGGGCCAGTTTTGAGTCCATAACTGGAAATTTTTGTTCTGGGCTACATTCCTTGGTACACGCCGCTTGGTCCTCGAGGACCTGTGCTGTCCAGGTTTGCGCATCCACCAGCCCAGTTTGTTGATTTGTTTTCCGTTGTTTTCTAAATTTATCCCTGTTGATTAGCTTATGCTTTATTTTCGTTCGAGACGTTTCGGGACCTGAGACTTTAACTTCGATAATAAAGCGGTCACTGCCTAAAGTATGTGTTGTTCTATTCCATTCCAGAATGTTGATGCATCTGCCCATCGTGAGGTCCGGACTTGTGTCCATCATTCACGGTGTACCTTGTCTGGTGGGGCAATCAAAATCATTGTACACCGTGAGCTGAGACTGTTGAGTCTGTGTCATCAAAACCTCCTTTCTGCCAGAAGTTTTCTGGTATCCCCAGTCCATGTGTGTGCAGTTAATGTCTCCGGGCACTATGATTGATGTTTTATTTGCCGCTGCGGTTATTTGCACTATTACGTTAGCGTAGCGCGTTGCTGGCATACTCGGTGGATTATAGATATTGGTGATGAGTAAGGAATCCTGTTGAATGTTGACTGCGATTACTTCAAGGACTACGTTCTGGACTTTGTGTGGGAATATAAATTGTGTGTGCCTTATGAATAGCTTGATAAAGGTGGACACAACTGAAGCACTATCATTTGGTGAGTGATAAGCAGTCTATCCCAGAAGTGATATACTAATTTTAGGGTCCTGTAGCAGAATTAAGTCTGGTGGGTGTTCCTCATTTAGTACGAGTTGGATTAGCGCTTCTCATTTACAACGTATGCTGCAACAACAGTTCCAATGCCAGAGTTTTAAAAGGGGAGGAGTAGTCATCGATTTAGATCAATCACCTGCCATTTTGCACGCCAGAAGTTTTGGAAGTGGAGGGGGAGGAGAATCCACCTCACGATAGGCCGATGCATCAACAGGGTTGATTTGAGGTAGGGGTGCCACCTGCATTTCGTTAGTTGCCTCCGCCACCATTAAGCTCATCTATAAGCTGAGCTGGGTACAGAAAGTATCTAGTTTGTGCTCTAAAATTTCAAAGCGTTTCTCAATGAGGCAGTCGATGCGAGTTTCGAGTGTTGGAAATCGAGCCTCGGGTATTTGGAGGCGATTTCCTAGGAATTGCCGAAATTGATCGCACAACTGCTGATCGAAGTCTGCTAGTTTCACTGTTATTTTGCCTCAAGTTTGGCTTCAAACTAAGCCTCCGTCTCAGCTGTTTTGTCTGATGGTTCATGCTCAGCTATTTTGTCTGACAACGGAGGAACTTCTTTTCTTTTTTGTTGGTGGGGTGGAGGTTGAGGTTTCTGCGGGACATGAACTCTGAGTGTCTAGCGGTAAGGGGTGACCAGGAAGTGGGTGGAGGGCTGGGTGATGGTTTTGGTAATGGGTGAGGCGTTGGGTTGGGTGATGGCCTGTTGTAAGCATCTTACCTCCTCTCGAGGGCAGGCCAACTCCTCAACCCGGGGGTCTGATTTGCAGGAGATTTGTTCTGCCCATGTGAGCTCCTCGGGGGCCTTCGTGGGGGCTGATGGATTCCACTTTGGGAAATCTTCTGGGTGTAGCTGCAGTCTTCCGGTTTTGCCTTTGTTAACTGAAGGCCCCGTTGTTTGTTGTCGTTGTGTTGCTTTGCACTATCCTGTTCCTGTAAGGCGCTCTCCACCACACAGGATGCATCGGGGCATGCACAGACGTATTCTGTCTTTGCCGAGATCTTCACAGCATCTTGGACATCTCGGTATTTTCTATTGTGAGCCCACATCATGTATGTGTCCTGCGGCACGACAGTTCGTGAAGGCCTCTGGTCGCACCCTATATGGCATGCACAGGTGCACTTCCCCATAGTAAATAATTCTACAGGGGATGGGTCCCTGAGCAAAGGTGATAAGGATGGACTTGGACTTGCCCATGCGTCTTGCTAGTAAGATGCCTGTTCCTGGATTTCTCGCTTGCAGATCTTGTAGAAGCTCTTCTTCCGTTTCATTTCAAAAAGCATTGGAAATCCCGGCTCCCACTGTGTCCGCTGCACGGACTATGTACGTTGCCACCCCGTACGCTTCTGCGTTCAGGGTAATGCTTCTGATTTTAACTAGGTTAAGGGCTACTTCCTGGTTTGTGGTGGCCACTGCGCACGCGTTGTTCGATAAGTGCACACGTAGTTGCACTTCTGCTCCTATCGCTATCTTCGTCGCTTCACAGAGGCAACAGAGCAGCAGCTGCGGCTGTATTTTGGGTAAGAAGAGGCCTCCCTGTGAGCGGAAAACTACCCTTAATCACATGCTGCGGCAGTGGAGCCACTTGACGACTTCTGCACGTGACTTGCTGCATTTCATGAATCTGCGCCGGGTCTGGGCGGTACCTCGGATGCCACATCGATGCGGGGAGCGTTGCGGTGCGTCCCTCACATGTGTTGTTTTCCACGTACCCCGTTCGTATCCTCCCTTGGGGATTTTGACTGGGACTTGCCTTGATAGGTTCTGGTGATAGTGGTCCAGTCTGCTGGGTTGTAGTCCTCTTCCCAGAGAGTAGTTCCTTCGACTTGTACTTCCATCATTCTGGGCTCTCAGTGTTTCACCGTGCTACAGGTCTCGCTCCTGGCTTGGTACGGCCTGTACGGCATGTCAGTCTTCTCTCGCTGATAAGTAGGGTTTGCTCGGTGATAGGGTCACCAAACTTGCAAAGTGGCCTCCATGCACCTTCCGGTAGCTGTACGGCAAGACTGGTGAAACTAGGTGATGATTTACTAAAGCGGCAGCATCGGTTTTACGGAGCCTATGTGGCATGCATCCGCTCCCGCCAGCCGTTGACGCATTCCCCATATTGCATGAGGGGGAGCATGATCCACAAAGTACAGCACTTGCTCGCTAACCTAAAGAATAAAGCATAACAAATGAAGAAAAAAGACAATTCAAAAGCAGCGTGGTACAAAAGTTGTAAAATTTATTAATAAATTGTTCGGTAAGTGTAATCAAACAGGAAGGGGATGACAATGCAATTAGTTAACACACACACACAGAAAAAAAGCAGGGTACAAAGAGCAACCAATATCAGGAAAAAAAAAGCAAACACCACCTTAAATCAAACAAGAAATTAGGATTGGAAACAATCATCAAAGCACAGAGCTAATCCCTTTATAAATATTAAGGGATTGCATTCAGCGACAATTTGGTTGTATATTCGATTCTGCTATGGTATTGGGCAAAAAACATGTTAAATGCACTGGTAACACCATAGCGACATTGAATTCTCAGGGAATTGAAAAGGTTCCAAGAACTGCGCACCAAAGGGAAAACAAGAGTACCAGGCAAATTTTGAATAACATAATATATCTTGCAGAATAGGCAGAGTTGCACAATTCTACAATGCTAAAGGAGGGAGACTGAGGAAAGATTTGATGATAGTAACACTATGGTCGTTATCACAGTTAGAGGACATAAATCCAGCTGTTCAATTTCATATTAACAAAAGGCAACTCTGGTGTGAATTCCAAATTGCTGCTGCATATTCAAGCTTTGTCTGAACAAACATTTCTTAAACTGTTTGGCATATGGAGGGAAAGGACAATGAGAGATTCCTTCTGAAGAAGCCGTGATCTTGAAGCGCCCAATGCAACCGTTGATGTGCTGTGACCAGGTTGGTTTGTTGGTGATACAAACGGCATGATACCAATATTCTGTCGCACATGATAAGGATGTCGAGTACAATGAGTACGAGTGGAGGAAGTTAGTACATTTGCGAGACACATGCATGAATTTACATTTTTGGAACATTTAGCTTCATCATCCACTGCAAATGCCAGTTTTCTATTGAAATCATATTGTAGCTGTAGTTGTTTCTCATAGCTATTAATGTGATGATAGAGGACACAATCCTCAACGAAATTATGATGAGATGATGAGATTTTAATGGGTAAGTCATTAAAGGCCAACCGCAACGAAATTTTCGACCCATAGAATGCCTAGTTTCAGATAGTTTAGACATGCAGTAGCCTCTGTGCAAAATCTTACGCTTGAAATGCAGCTCAATCCATCACAAAGAGCTCACAAAAATGTTTTTCATATTGAAACTGAAAAAGATGACGCCATTATCACCCGGCGGAAGTGACGTACAATGAAGAATGTGGAGAACCAGTGCCCGTGCTGTCTGCTTTCCTTGCTTGTATTCCGTTCCAGTGTATCGGTAGTGAACAGGTCCTGCACGTCTGCTTGTCAGAGTTAGTATACTTTCTTAGCTGCTTCGTGCACTGTGACAAGGCTGTAGCACGCCTGCGATGTTCTTTTAATGCGAAGAATTCTCCGAGTCCAGCCAGTTTTCTTTATTTGGCTGTCTACGTTCACCAACAGGGCCTTGATGCATTCTGTCTCCGCTCAAAGAAGAGCATAATGGGGTGGCCAAGCTAAAAGTGCAGTATAGCCCAGTTTAACGCAAACACGATCCACGCATGGCGCAGTTACGCTAAATCAGCAAAAATTGGACGCTCTACAGTCTTGTGTGGCTGTCGCAGGAATAGAACATGTCCTATCTCACGCCAACCGCAGCAACTGGAACAGGGTGCACCGTGCACTAGCTTGGCTGACCAGCAGCATGCTGTTCAGGTTCACTGAAGCGATCATGCTACGTTCGCGCCTTCAACAAAAAAATTAAGCGATAGCACTGCGGCAATACCTGATCAATACCCGGTCACGTTTAAAGCACAGGATAAAATTTTAGCGCTCTCACCGTCTCTGGCATTACGTATCCGACTTCACCGGCCGCTGCCTGGCACGTTGGAAGTGCCGGACTTGTCGACCGATCTAGGGAGCTTACATGCAAGCAAAAGTTCTGTTTACAAGTAGGTCCCTAGACTGATCAGACAACTATCGCCATCTGTAGTGAAGGATGATAAGTAGCTGAGACTTGACACGGCCAGACTAGAGGGGCTCGGTGCTAAGTGTGCATAAACTCATGGCCAGACAGTCCAAACTGCGGCCGTGATAAATATTCAGCCATTTCGCTGTGGCGGCATTGAATTCCTGCATGGCTTGTCGCCGCACCTACACCATGGCCGCCGCATCGTGTTCTTCATGACAAATGCAGCATGCGGTTCCTGCTCCTTTTCTGGCACTATGTCAGAAAGGATTTCCTTCGTCTGCTTCAATGTGTCCGATGTGGTGACGCACAAAACATGATGATGTACTACCGGAATTGATCGCTAGAGAATATTGCCCTTGAATACAACCTACCTTTGAACGTTACCTTTGGTTTTCGGATGCCATCGTAGCATAGAGTCAACTCGAGAAAGCGTTTAGATCTTAATGGGTAAGTGACTGCGCTGTTGAAGTGCAGCTTCGTCTACTGATGTTTACATGCTTTGTGTACATTGGCTGGTACGCGTCACACTTGCCTGCCCTGCCATGGTGCACACTTGCACTTGGAAAGCTGGGACAGGAAAGATGCATTCAACTTTCCTCTACTCAGCATTGTGTTCTGCACAGCCATTGCTCGTGGCAGACTACGTATTCGAGCGCCTAACGGCCACGCAACGCATCGGCATTCTTGCAAGAGCTCAAATCACAAGCGTAACAGGGACAATGCATACCGAGAGAGATGCCCGTCAACTCACAAATGACGAGCGAACAATGCGCCTGGCTGCCTCGGCGCAACTGAGACATCAACAGTTGCGTACCATTCTTCAATATACGCTATATCAGCATCGCTACTGCTTTGTCGCCAGGTGCACGCGTCGTCTGCACAGGCGCTCTTTAATAGCTGCTAAAAACAAAATTATGTGATTCCCAGCTCTGCGGTTTTGCCAAGATTACTTTGAGAGTATACGCTAGACATTTACAGTCAATTAAGCCCAAGTGACATTTCGTTGCAGTTGGCCTTTAATGAAGATAATAAAAAGCAGAGGACCAAACATAGATCCCTGAGGGACACTGGGTGACACTATTGTTGCTGAAGAATGCTGGCCTTCTATAACAGTGAATTGCAATAGATCTGTTAAGAAGCACTTTATCGATGATAAGGTTAGCAGATCAAGGTTAAGGCAAGCAATTTTGATGAAAATTGGCACAAATGTTTAGAATGTCTCCCTGATGCCCCCATAAAAGTTTCAGAGTGATACCTTGAGCACAATTTATTGAGCAGAATTCTTGTCCCTTGAACTTTCTGGAGGGCCTGGGAAGCTTAAAAAACACAATGGAAGGCTTGTTGGGTATTGATAGCATAACTATATGCACGCTGAAGGTCTTGACGGCCTCGCTTTTTCTCTTTTTTTAACAACACAAATTTTTGGAGTGTCATTTTTTTATGTTACTTTCGCATCAAGCACACTTTCGGGGTAAATGAATAGCCACATTATAAAAAGTCAAGATAAAGAAGCGAGACTGTAACAACCTGCACTGTAGCCCAAGGAACATGACAAAAAAGTGTCAAAATAGACTAAACGGTAACAAAGAAATCAGCTCCAGAAACTGAGCAGAAGGGTAAAAGAACAGTTTTGAGAAAGCGGCTCCCCAAGTTTCACCTTTTCTCAGTTCTATAAAAGGCAGAAAATTTCTAATCTTTGGTGTGTTTTGAGATGTGGGGCTTCTTGGACATGTGGCCTCTGGTCTGGTGTGCCTTTGTTCACCCCCCTCTCTTCTTCATCTTCTGTGTATGGCATTCTTTGCTGCTGCTCTACATAAAGCATGGTGCCTGGGTTTCAAAAGAAGCGAGGTGCAAAACGCAGTGTGAGCATGAATAGAGTTCCAGTGTTGTACCTACAGACTGCTTCATTGATAACAGTCTCCAATGCAATCAGTGAGGTGCTTTTTGTGTGCATGTGTGTGGAAGAATTGACCATGTTACTGAATGAAGGCTTTCAGCAGCCTTCTGAGTCATCTTTCCTTGAATATGGCTGCAAACCTTGGTATCAGAGAGCTGTTGATAGATACACTGATGCTAGGTGCTTTCCAGCTTGTACTTTCTTGTATGATGCCTCACTTCTGCAGCCAGGTGTCTGTGCCAGCCCAAAGGGCCCAGTAAACAGAGCTCATGATGAGATTTTTTTTATCAGGGGTGGTATCATAGATATTGTTACGTGCAGAGAGACAAACAAAGGAACTATTTACAATCTATTTACAAGAGCAGTGCAGCCAGAGACCACGATGGAAACCTGTTCGTGCCAAACCCAGTTGCCCATTTTCATCTTAATTTGCGCCATGTCTCTTAACATTCATATAGTTACACAACACCGCGGCAGCAAACGCGCTGTCCCAGTGCCATCAGATATCGGTGGCAAGCAGAGAGTTAAGGCTTGAGCCTGACAACGTGGACAATACCACTGGTGTTCAGAGCGGAGGACGTTGCAAGGCTGGCTAGAATGATTTCGTAGGTGACATCAGTAACTTGATGAACCACGTACTACGGGCGGCCTTCATAACAAGAGAGGAGCTTCTTGCAAAGGCCTGCTTGACGGGAAGGTGGCAAAAGCAGCACTAAGGCGCCCTGCAAAAAGTGCACTTGATGGTGACAGAGGTCGTAGCGAAGCTTCTGGTTCTCTTGTGACACTGATAGGAGAGCACGTGCAAACTGTCGAGCTTGGTCAGCATGAGCTACACGGGCATATTTACTTGTTGAGGTCGTAATCGGTGGTAACAAGGTGTCTAATGGTAGCATGGGTTCACGACCATACAAGAGGCAGAACGTAGAATAGCCAGCAGTGTCAAGGTGAGAATAATTATAGGCGAAGGTAATGGAAGGCAGAACAAGGTCCCAATTGCAATGATCAGCTGAAACATATTTTGCCAGCATATCTGTACGGGTTCAATTCAATCACTCGGCCAGGCCGTTGGTTTGTGGATGGTAGGAGGTAATAAGCTGATGCCGGATAGAGCAGACACGCATGATGTCATCAATGGCCTTGGACAAGGTTCGGCTTCGGTCTGTGAGCAGTTGACATGGAGCTCCATGCACCAAGATGATGTCGTGTAGCAAGAAATGTGCCACATCAGCTGCGCAGCTGGTTGAAAAAGAGCGCATGATGGCATATCTGGTCGCGTAGTCAACAGCGATAGCAACCGACTTGTTCCCCGACGTAGATACCAGAAAAGGGCGCAGGAGGTCCAAGCTGAGACAACCGCATAGCTCTACCGGGATTTCAAAAGGCTGCAGGTAACCAGCGGGAAGCAGGGATGGCTTCTTGTGGCATTGACATGGCTCACAAGCTGCGACGTAACGCCATACAGAACGTGCAAAACCAGGCTAGAAGAAGCGGTGGCGTACTCTGTCATAAGTTCGAGACATGCCGAGATGTACAGTGGCGGGCGCGTTGTGAAGCTCCTTTAGAACGGTCAAACAAAGGCACCTCGGAATGACAAGAAAGAGATCGGGGCCTTCTGAATGAACACTACAATGGTACAAAGAACCATCCTGGAGAACGAAGAGGCATAAGAAAGCGTCGTCGGGCGCTGAGTCAAAATGATCGATGACCGCTTTGAGTGAGACATCACAACATTGCTCGTCAGTGTTACAGAGGAGCTGTGACATGGAGAAAACGCAAGCAACCTTCTTGACACCAGGAGTGTCTGAGCTGTTGACAGGGTAACACAACAAATTATCTGTGTCTTAGTGCTGGCTTCCGGACTTGTCAATCACAGAGTATGAAAACTCTTGGAGCCTCAAAGCCCACACCAAGCCGGCCCGTGGAATCCTTTAGGGAGGAAAGCCAGCAGAGAGCATGACAGTCAGTTACTATGGAAAAAAGAGGGCCATGAAGGTAAGGACAGAACTTGGCAACCGCCCAGACAACAGCAAGGCATTCCCATTCCGTAATAGAATAGTTGCGCTCTGATGGTGAGAGGAGGTGGCTGGCATAAGCGATAACGCAATTGTGGCCCCGCTGACGCTGGGCTGGTAGGCACCTACACCTTGACCACTGGCATCCGTATGCAATTCTGTTGGGGCATTAGGGTCGAAGTGGGCGAGGATAGGTAGTGAGGTCAAATGCGCCATGAAAGGAGAGAAGGCGGCAGATTGTGGAGGTCCCGATGAGAAGGATATGTCTTTCTTCAAAAGGTCAGTAAGAGGCCGAGCAATAGCTGCAAAATCTTACAAAGCGGCAGAAGTAAGACTACAGCCCAACAAAACTGTGAACGTCTGTGGCTGACTTCGGAACTGGAAAGTCTCGCATGGCACGAATTTTGTCTGGGTAAGGTTGTACTCCAGAAGTGTCGACAAGAAGGCCCGAAACTGTAATTTGGCAGCGGCCAAAACGACATTTCGATGGGTTGAATTGCAGCCTGGCCTTACGAAAACATCAAGTATGGTTGAAAGACATTCAATGTGAGTATCGAATGTTGGTGAAAATACAATAATGTTGTCGAGGTAGCACAGGCATGTGGACCATTTGAAACCCTGAAGCATGGAGTCCATCGTACGCTCAAAAGTGGCCGGCGCGTTACATAATCCAAAGGGCATAACTTTGAACTGGAAAAGACCATCGGGTGTTATAAATGCGGTCTTTTCTCTGTCCATATTGTCGATAGCGATACTGGCTGTCGATAGTAGTGATCACCATCGACAAAGGTCAATAGAGGAAAAGTAACTGGCACTGTAGAGACAGTCAAGAGCATTGTCAGTTCGTGACAACGGGTGCACATCTTTGTCAGTCACTTTGTTCAGATGGTGGTAGCCCATACACAAGTGCCATGTCCCATCCTTCTTCTTAACCAACGAGAGGGCTCAATGATGTTTTTATCGAGCATCCTGTTAATCATAAACATGAATAACCTGGTGTTCCAATAGAGATACTCTATATGGTCTACAGTGAATAGAAGCAGCACCACCAGTAATAATACGATACTTGACATGAAGCGTCTGGCCTAAGGGGGATATTGTCAAAGTCAAAAAAACCCCTGTACGAAAACAAAACACGGTAGAGGTCTTCAGCTTGCGCGGTAAAAGGTTCATCGCAATCATTTTCTGAATCTTGGGATCAGCACAAGAAACAGACTTAGGGTGCCTGGTAGGCTCAGACGGATCGTCGGGTGAGAAAGCCACCCTGTGATAGTCATCTAAAGGCTCAAATTGGGTGAGGCAAATTGCTTGAGACACAATCTGCTTAGTTAAACCGAAGTTTATGACAGGAATGCAAGTGTGGTTGGCTGTGATAGTCAGAACTGTGTAACGTACGGTGACATCATACTGCAGTGGAATGTCAGGCAGCAGAGTGATGAGATACTCTCCATCAGGAACGGGTGGGAAAGACAATTCAATATTTGATAATGATTTGGGCAGCAGTCAAATGAAGCTGGTGGGGTTTAAGGAGGTGGGGGTTGCATCATAAGTATCCGAAAGAATAGGCAGCTCTAGGAGGTGGGGGTTGCATAAGTATCCGAAAGAATAGGCAGCTCTAAGCGGAGGGTGCTGGCAGAGCAGTCGATCAGAGCCGAATGCGCTCATAGGAAATCAAGGCCGAGAATTAGGTTGTGTGGGCAATGCAGCTGGCAATGACGACACATGCCGACAGGAACAGTACCGTCATCCGCAACGTGGACAGCATGTGTTGATGCAGGTGAGAGGAAATTTTTAATTCGTTGTCGGAAGGCAGCGCTCATAATGGAGAGGTGGGCACCTGTGTCAATCAGCACAGTGACAGCAATGCTTTCAACATCAACTTTAAGAAGGTTCTGGTTTGTGGGCAAAGTGAGCAGAGTATTTGAGGGCAAGGTTGATATTGCAGCTTCACCTCGAACGACTGCAGTTTCTAGTTTTCCAGTTAAGTGTGGTGGAGAATGGACAGCGACAAGAAGCGGGTGACGGCGATCGGCCGTAGCAAAGATTAGGAGCAGGGGCGCCAGCAGTAGTATGATCCTGGTGAGAAGCATAGGGAGCAGTAGGTGCAGAGTTACAAAAATATGCACTGTTACATGTCAGAGACGGAGCTGGCCATCGTTTGCGGCAGTGATGAGCGATGTGGCCAATGCGACAGCAGTCGAAAAATAGGGCCTGTCGTCAGAGGTGCGCCATTCAGACAGGTTGTGGGATGTGGCGGGAAAGGAATGTTGTGGACGAGGAAGGCCACGAGAGAAGTGCTGCATGCTGGGTTTGTGGGTCGACGAGCACACGAAGTTGAGATTTATGTTTTCAAATTCCTGTTGGGCAACGGCTTGGATCATAGCAATCGTGGCTGGTGATAGATTGATGGGCACCACGGAGTAGGATGGCGAATAGGAGGCCCCACAAGTTTGTGGCAAATGACATGAGTTTTGTTATTGTATGGACGGTCCTCATAAGTCGACGTAGCAGTGGTATTCAGAGGCGCACAATGTGGGGCATGACATGCCGGCTCTTGGCTTGTTTGAACCGGCGGCATATTTTGATGATGGCGTCAATAGTAGAAACATTGCCAAAAACCAACAAGTTGAAGGCGTTGTCTGCGATACCCTTTATATGCGCACCACTTTTGTCTGTTTCAGACATCTTGTCATCAGCTTTGCGGCAAAGAGCTTGGACATCTTGTATGTATGAGACGTAGGGCTCTGCGGGGCTTTGTGCACACGTAGCAAGGGACTTATTTGCTGCGACCGTGCACTCAAAGGGGTCGCTGAACAGTTCACAAAGTATTTCTTTGAACATGTACCAGTTTGTTCATTTGTCTTTGTGGGTTTGGTACCACACGCGTGGGTTGCCGACATTAGCATGCATTATGGTTGGATCCCATCTGTCATTAGTGCTGACGAGTTTATAAAGGTTGATCCATTCTTCAACGTCAGTGCCGTCCAAGCCAGAAAACAGACGAGGGTCGCAAGCCGGGGAAAGCGTCACGACTGGAGCAGTCTGACGAGTCATAGCCGACACTGATGGAGTCTCCTCTCCAGGAGGCATGCTAGTGAGCTTGATGTAGCGACTGCTGCGGAGCTCCATGGTGAGGACGGGGATCACAAACCTCCACCAAAATGTTACGTGTAGAAAGACAAACAAAGGAACTATTTGCAATGTACTTACAAGAGCAGAGCAGCCAGCGAATAAGATGGAAACCAGCTCATGCTAAACCCAGATACCCGTCTTCGTCTTCCTTTGTGCCATGTCTCATAAGCAGCTGTTGTATCGTAACAATATGAAAATAGAGTCGGCGCGCGATATGCTTAGTCGCAGAGTCCGAGGTGCCGAGGCACGCAATGCCTAACCACAGGCTCGAGAAGTCGATGCTCGAAATACTTAGTCGTGCAGCCAGAGGCGCCTACGCATGAAATGCTTAGGCGAGGGTCCAAGAAGTCCACGCGTGATGCGCTTTAACGACGAGTTGGGGACACCTATGCGTGAAACGCTTAGCTGTGGGTCCGAGGATTGTGTGTGCAATGTGCTTGGTCGTGAATTCCGAAACACCGAGTGCTGAAAGGCTTAGCCACGTGTCCAAGGATTCTGTGCCCAAAACTTGGTCACAAAGTCCGCATCGCCGATGCTCGGAATGCTTAACAGCGGCTCTGAGCCGTCCACAAATGGAGGGATCGGCCCCGCTACGGCGATATCTGCTTCGCCCCCTTTTTGACGCTCATCGAGATTACAAAGAGCGGAGACTGTCCAGAGATCGCTAGGTGCAAACAGCCGAGCAGACAACATGCGTCGGACAATAGCGAACTGTGCCGGAGTCATGTGGGGGGCACAACCAATCACAGATTCCGGCACGGATTTCAATAATTTCCTTTTTGTCTGCTTGTTTCTGTACAAAGGAGATAGCCTGGCCAAGTCGTCAGCTGCGCCTGGAAGCTGACAACTCAACGCTGCCTAGGCCAATCGCACGAGGCGAAACTGAACGCTAATTGAACATGCGTTTCGAACAATGATCTCTGATCGCGCCCCTCAAGCAGCAAATTTTAAGACGGAGAAATGCACTTTCCGATGAGGCCAAGATGACGGCACTCGGTTGCGCCGTTCTGGAGATATTGTGTCATGAAAAATACCTCCACAAAATTTTCGCCACCTTGGCTAATACAACAAATTTTAAAGCACTTCTATGTGGTTTTCAGTGAAGATATTGTTACAGGGAGAAAATATATGTATTTACAACATATACAGTTACAAGGTCATAGCTCAGTAGTGAGGGTTAACACCATCTACCGATCGTCGAGACACTACAACCTCCTCTTCCCCTCCCAACGTCCTTTCGTCCACAGCGGCACAAACTTGTACGTGACAATTTTTTGGAATCAAATAGAGAAAGTTATAGTAGCTAAAAATTTTATTTTCAAAAATCTATTTTTGGCCATTTTTCGCTCTGCAAAAGCCGTGTCCCTTAATAGAGTGTTGTCATGACCCTCATTTTCTATGTTTAGAATTCTTTCTGATTTGGTCATTATTACTATCTTTTTCACTGCTACTGAATTCAATGATGAATTAATGATCCCCTAGCACATTGGACACTTCCTCTTTGTCACCACGCTCACAATACAACCATGCCACCGCCATCATCATCATCATCATTCTATTTTATGTCCACTGCAGGATGAAGGCCTCTCCCTGCAATCTCCAATTACCCGTTTCCTGCGCCAGTTGCTTCCAAATAGCTCCTGTGAATTTCCTAATTTCATCGCACCACCTAATCTTCTGCCATCCTCGACTGTGTTTCCTTCTCTTGGCACCCATTCTGTAACCCTAATGGTCTAACAGTTGTCTAACCTACACATTGCATCACCTGCCCAGCTCCATTTTTTTCCTTTATGGCAATTAGAACAACGGCTATCCCCGTTTGTTCTCTGATCCACACTGCTCTCTTTCTGTCTCCTTAACATTACGCTTAACATTCTTTGTTCCATCACTCTTTATGCAGTCCTTAACTGCATAAAGAGTGATGCCATGCTGCATCCATTTTTTACTGCTTCCTCAGTCTTTCCCACATTATAATTTCGAATATCCCTTACTTTGTCCTTGTTGATCAGTTTTGACAGTTCTGAGAATTCTATCTGATCTCTTGAGTTGGACACTTTCATACTTTGTTGTTTCTTTATTAGGTCCTTCGTTACTTGGGAGAGCTTACCTACTGGCTGCCTTGGTGCCTTACCTCCCACTTCAACTGCTGCTTCTGAAGCCAGCCTAGTTATGGTTTCATTCATTACCTCTATGTCATCTTCATCTCTCTGTTCTAAGGCTGCATATTTGTTTGCAAGTACAGGCCGGCATTGGAATATGAACCTGGCAATGTTTAACGCTAGAATGTTATCTAGTGAGGAGAGTCTAGCAGTGCAATTGGAAGAATTAGAGGGCAGTAAATGGGATAGAATAGGGCTCAGTGAAGTTAGGAGGCCAAAAGAAGCATATAGAGTGCTAAAAAGCGGGCACATCCGGTGCAACCGGGGCTTAGCGGAGAGACAAGAACAAGGAGTCGGATTCCTGATTAATAAAAATATCGATGGTAACATACAGGAATTCTATAGCATTAACGAGAGGGTGGCAGGTCTTGTTGTGAAACTTAATAACAGGTACAAAATGAAGATTGTACAGGTCTACACCCCTACATCCAGTCATGATGACCAGGAAGTCGAAAGCTTCTATGAAGATGTGGAATCGGTGATGGGTAGAGCGAAAACAAAATACACTACTGATGGGCGACTTCAATGCCAAGGTAGGCAAGAAGCAGGCTGGAGACAAGGCAGCGGGGGAATATGGCATAGGCACGAGGAATAGCAGGGGAGAGTTATTAGTAGAGTTTGCGGAACAGAATATGCGGATAATAAATACCTTCTTCCGCAAGCGGGATAGCCAAAAGTGGACGTGGAGGAGCCCGAACGGCGAGACTAGAAATGAAATAGACTTCACACTCTGCGCTAACCCTGGCATCATACAAGGTGTGGACGTGCTCAGCAAGGTGCGCTGCAGTGACCATAGGATGGTAAGAACTCGAATTAGCCTAGACCTGAGGAGGGAACAGAAGAAACTGGTACATAAGAAGCCGATCAATGAGTTAGCCGTAAGAGGGAAAAAATTCCAGATCAAGCTACAGAACAGGTATTCGGCTTTAACTCAGGAAGAGGACCTTACTGTTGAAGCAATGAATGACAATCTTGTGGGCATCATTAGGGAGTCTGCAATAGAAGTCGGCGGTAACTCCGTTAGACAGGATACCAGTAAGCTATCGCAGGAGACGAAAGATCTGTTCAAGAAACGCCAATGTATGAAAGCCTCTAACCCTACAGCTAGAATAGAACTGGCAAAACTTTCGAAGTACTATAGCGCCAAACAGACGACACAAGAAGAAGAGACACGGACGAGCGCTTGAGACACGATAAGCGCTTGTCCGTGTCTCTTCTTCTAGTGTCGTCTGTTTGGCGCTATAGTACTTCAGTAATGCACCAACTAGCCCAACAAAAAGTTTTGCTGGAATATCTTTCTTGTACAGTGGGCCCTTCAATATGTGTTTCCTCCTCTACGTCAAATTTGGCAGCCCTCGTCACCCACATCACATGGTAAGCGCTCGTCCGTGTCTCTTCTTCTTGTGTCGTCTGTTTGGCGCTATAGTACTTCAGTAATGCACCAACTAGCCCAAAAAAAAGTTTTGCTGGAATATCTTTCTTGTACAGTGGGCCCTTCAATATGTGTTTCCTCCCCTACGTCAAATTTGGCAACCCTCGTCACCCACATCACATGGTAAGCGCTTGTCCGTGTCTCTTCTTCTTGTGTCGTCTGTTTGGCGCTATAGTACTTCAGTAATGCACCAACTAGCCCAACAAAAAGTTTTGCTGGAAAACTTTCGAAGTTAATCAGAAAGCGTAAGACAGCTGACATAAGAAAGTATAATATGGATAGAATTGAACATGCTCTCAGGAACGGAGGAAGCCTAAAAGCAGTGAAGAAGAAACTGGGAATTGGCAAGAATCAGGTGTATGCGTTAAGAGACAAAGCCGGCAATATCGTTACTAATATGGATGAGATAGTTCAAGTGGCTGAGGAGTTCTGTAGAGATTTATACAGTACTAGTGGCACCCATGACGATAATGGAAGAGAGAATAGTCTAGAGGAATTCGAAATCCCACAGGTAACGCCGGAAGAAGTAAAGAAAGCCTTGGGGGCTATGCAAAGGGGGAAGGCAGCTGGGGAGGATCAGATAACAGCAGATTTGTTGAAGGATGGTGGGCAGATTGTTCTAGAGAAACTGGCCACCCTGTATACGCAATGCCTCATGACCTCGAGATACCGGAATCTTGGAAGAACACTAACATAATCCTCATCCCTAAGAAAGTGGACGCCGAAGACTTGAAAAATTATAGACCGATCAGCTTACTGTACGTTGCGTACAAAGTACTTACTAAGGTAATCGCAACTAGAATGAGGAACACCTTAGACTTCTGTCAACCAAAGGACCAGGCAGGATTCCGTAAAGGCTACTCAACAATAGACCATATTCACACTATCAATCTGGTCTTGGAGAAAGTGCGGAAAATAACCAAACCTTACATATAGCTTTCATTGATTACGAGAAAGCGTTTGATTCAGTCGAAACCTCAGCAGTCATGAAGGCATTGCAGAATCAGGGTGTAGAAGAGCCGTAGGTAAAAATACTGAAAGATATCTATAGCGGCTTCACAGATACCGTAGTCCTCCATAGAGAAAGCAACAAAATCCCAATAAAGAAAGGCGTCAGGCAGGGAGATACGATCTCTCCAATGCTATTTACAGTGTGTTTACAGGAGGTATTCAGAGACCTGGATTGGGAAGAATTGGGGATAAACGTTAATGGAGAATACCTTAGTAACTTGCGATTCGCTGATGATATTGCCTTGCTTAGTAACTCAGGGGACCAATTGCAATGCATGCTCACTGACCTGGAGAAGCAAAGCCGAAGGCCGAAAGTGGGTCTAAAAATTAATCTGCAGAAAACTAAAGTAATGTTTAACAGTCTTGGAAGAGAACAGCAATTTACAATAGGTAGCGAGGCACTGCAAGTGGTAAGGGAATACATCTACTTAGGGCAGGTAGTGACGGCGGATCCAGATCATGAGACGGAAATAATCAGAAGAATAAGAATGGGCTGGGGTGCGTGTGGCAGGCATTCTCAGATCATGAACAGCAGGTTGCCATTATTCCTCAAGAGAAAAGTGTATAATACCTGTGTCTTACCAGTACTCACATACGGGGAAGAAACCTGGAGGCTTACAAAAAGAGTTCTACTTAAATTGAGGACAACGCAACGAGCTATGGAAAGAAGAATGATAGGTGTAACGTTAAGGGATAAGAAAAGAGCAGACTGGGTGAGGGAACAAACGCGGGTTAATGACATCTTAGTTGAAATCAAGAAAAAGAAATGGGCATGGGCAGGACATGTAATGAGGAAGGAAGATAACCGATGGTCATTAAGCGTTACGGACTGGATTCCAAGGGAAGGGAAGCATAACAGGGGGCGGCAGAAAGTTAGGTGGGCGGATGAGATTAAGTTTGCAGGGACGACATGGCCACAATTAGTACATGACCGGGGTTGTTGGAGAAGTATGGGAGAGGCATTTGCCCTGCAGTGGGCGTAACCAGGCTGATGATGATGATGACCACCCTGAATTGGTCTGCTTTACCCTTACTGTATCTAGGCTGGCCTGTTTCTTGCTGACCAATTTAACTCTTTCTCTCTTAAAATTGAGGTGAATTCCAGACCTCACGAACCTATGACCACTGCACTTTACTCTACCGAACACTTCAACATCCTTCACTATGCTGGGATCGGCAAAAAGTATGACATCTATTTCATTTCGTGTTTCACCATTACGGCTTTTCCATGTACACTTTCTGCTGCTATGCTTCCTGAAGGTGTCCATTGTTCGCAGCTTATTCCTTTCCGCAAATTCTACCAGCGTCTCTGCTCTAGCGTTCCTAGAATCGACATCGTAGTTGCCAGTTGCTTTTTCACCAGCCTGCTTGTCCCCCACTTTTGCACTGAAGTTGAACATTACTACAGTATACTCACTTTGCACTTTCCTCATTGCTAATTCGACATCTTCATAAAACTGATCTACTTCATCATCGTGACTGGATGTTAGAGCGTAGGCTTGTACTACCTCTAATCTATACCTCTTATTAAGTTTGATTACGGCTACCGCTACCCTCTCATTAATGCTGTAGAATTCGTCAATGTTGCCCGCTATGTCCTTATGGATTAGTAATCGTACCCCATATTGCTTCTTATCTGGGAGTCCTCTATAGCAGAAGACACGGCCATTATTCAGCAATGTATAAGCCTCACCAGTTCTTCTAACCTCACTAAGGACAATGATATCCCAAACAATGCCTGATAGTTCCTCAAAGAGTCCAACTAAGCTGGCTTACTGTAGTACAACCTCCCCTATATTTATCTACCAAAATAGTTATTCATTTTCACTATTCTTTAAGATGCGCTGCATGTGCCAACACCAGCATCAACATCGCCAAATTAAAGCAGCAAATTATTACCAGGAATGACTGTGCCAGAACAACAAGTAGTTGGTTGAAACCCAAATGGCATTGCCTACAAGCAACCTCATGCTAAGTACATAAGGTGTCCTAACTGCAAGATGTTATGCTTCTTCCAACCACCACAATCAATAAGAAAAAAAAAGAGAAGAGTGAGCTCACCTCTCGTTTTGCCAGAAGGACATTAGGCACAATATGTGGAAGACACCGAGCGAGCATCAGAACCACCTCCTCGCCTGATGAAGCCACCGATGTCACATCTTTCGCAAGGCGTGAGTCAGACAGCTCACAATGAGGTCGGCATACATTCATAAGGGCCTCAAGAAAGGCTGGACACGTCTTTCTGCACAAGCACAAGAAACACACACATAAAGAAACCAAACAGCTTTGCAAATTGAGGTGGCTTCTACATTCATGCCCAACTAGTGTAATGCTCATGGCAATACATGTATACCTTCATCACAGGAGTAGCCATGAATGGTTATCATGCAATGAATACATGCATACTGCACAGATGGTTAAATAAAAAGGATGCTTCTGCCACTAGGTCACCCTTCCCGTCTCACCCCAATGCTGCAATAGAGGTGGTTTTTTTTTTTTCATTTACCTGCAACAAGAGGACTCTTCTAAAAAGCATGGCAAAATAGTTGGGAACCAGTAACTGACGCATTTCCCTTAAGCCACAGAAACTATTTCCGTCATGCCAGCACAAAGCCAACGACATTAACACACACACACACACATGGAGAAAAAACTTTTTATTGTGCAATATAGCGATCTTCAGGGCGGTTGGGGGCTCCTATTCTAGCACCCCGCTGGCGTGAGCTCCTCGGGCTCACCTGTAGTATGGGCTACCTCCTTCGAGCTGGAGAGCAAGGCCTCCTATCCCTCTCACGTTGTAGTTTCATTAATCTTTTCTTGAGGCGTCTCGGTGCATTCCCACATTATGTGGTCCAGCGTGGGCTCAGCCCCGCACCATGGGCACTCACCTAGATATCTCTCTTTATCTATTTTGTGTATGAGATGTTGGTGGGGGTAAGCTTTAAACTTCTAGTTTGCAACCTTCTCCAGATGACTTGTTCCGCTTTGCTTAGTTTCCAATGGGGTGCGGTGAACTTAATTCAAGCCCTCCTGTAATGTTCGAGGATTGAAAATCGGTTCCAGTCCACTGGTTCAGGTTCAATTCTCACATCACTGCTGGGGTGGCACTGATATGTTGCATGCGCAGTTGCCACCATGTGGGTAAGTTCATTTCCTCTGATGCCAGTGTGACCTGGTATCCAGACGAGTTTAATTGTGCTGAGGTCCTTTTTATTTATTAGCTTGCAGATCCTACCATTTTGGTAGTTTCTACACACCTGCATGGTAGTGATGGCTATCTCTTTAGCCTCGTTGATGTAGGCTCGCTCTTTGGTGCTCATGAGTTCTCTATGACTGTTATCTATCACTGTGGCTGTAAACCATGGTATATGTGTTCTATGTACTGTGGCATCAGTGTAGTGTGTGTTATTGCTGCCCTTGCATGTTTTCTTGTAGTGCCTAACCCAATCTTCTCTGCGTCCCGGGCTTAGGATGGGGTCCATCCCTTTCGGGATTGGGGCAATGGCGATTTTTTCCCTCTGGGCAGTTGTGATGTCCACCTGTCTGTTTTGGAGTTCCTCACAAACTCTGAAATCCAGTCTAAGTAGGATGTCTCATCCCATCGTTGACTAGGCCATAAGGAATTCCATTGAGGCCATTTGAGGGCACTGCAGCGCTGTTTTGTAAGCTCCCCACAGAAAGGTTTCCATGGCATCTTTTTCTGTCTTTACCAAGTTGTAGTACGGAAGACTGTATAGAATCCTGCTTTCGACCAGACTTTTGACAAGCCAAATTGTGTCACATTCTCTCTCATGCCCACCTTTGTAATAGTGACCCTTCTGATCCTTCTAGACACTTGTTTGACGGATGTCTGAATGCAGTGGAGGCTGAAGGCGTATCTTTGGTTTGACTGAAGCCACATGCCCAGGATGCGGATGGTGATTTTCTCCACTATCTTAGTCCCAACTATGTAGATCTCTGATTTGTGTTGTATGTACATCTGGTCCGATCGATTGCCCTTGCCTTTCCATATCCTAATTAATTGTTATTTTTGTGAGGCACATTGCTTGCGACATTCTGTTATGGATGTCTCAGTGAGGCTTGCAGCTTCCTGCAGCCTCTCTTCCTTTTGCCCCAGCGAGCCTGTGGTAGTCCATACCGTGATGTCGTCCGCATACATGGCGTACTGTATATAGTGGCTGGTTCTGGAATGCCCAAGCTACGCCTAGCATGGCTGCGCTGAAGAGGGTTGGAGATATTACTGCCCCTTTTGGTGTTTTGCGATGTGGCACTTGCATTAATCTCGACTCTAGAGTGCCGATCTTGATTTCAGCCATGCGATGACTCAGGAAGGCCCTAACGTATTTGTCGATTCTTTCCCCACAGATTGTGTCGATGAGGCCATCGAGGATCCCCTGATGGCTCACGTTGCCACAGGCACCTTTCATGTCGACTGCCACGACAACGCGCTCACATCGCACTTTGGGTTGTATCAGCAACTCCTCTTTTAACAGAAGGAGGACGTCCTGAGCTGAGAGGTTGGGCCTGAAGCCAAAGGTGTGCGGCCTCAGGTCATTGTTTTCGAGATGGTCCTTGCAGCCGTTTCTTAGCAACCCTCTTGTATAATTTGCCTCGACATTATGTGAGGGAGATCGGCCGCAGGTTTGCTACCTCTAATTTCTGGCCAGGCTTTGGGATTAGGATTACCTGGGCATGTTTCCACTGTTGTGGGATGGTACCTTGTGCCCAATGCTTGTTAATGAATCTTGTAAAGGCCGTGATCAAGCAGTCGTTCATGTTTTTGATGATCACATTAGTGATTTTGCCCCCTCCCGCTGCCATATTCTTTGAGATGTACCCAATGGGCGCGCACACCTAGAAATCACTAATGGGGGCGTCCAACATATAATTGGGTTTTCGTTGATACTGAACGTCGTAGGGTGGTGGTGCTATGTCTCCGCTAAAGAATTTTCCCTATGCCTCGGCCAGAATTTCTCCTCCATGCCTGTGTACACATGGCACAGGCATTCTAGTGCCTTATTGTTTTCGCCCTTAGTTTTGGCCGGGTTCATGATGCCTCCAAGTATTCACCAGGTTTTGCTCGTACTCAGAGTTCCAGCTAGACCGTCACAGAATTTCTTCCAATTACTTTCAGCCAATTCTAGGGCATAGCCCTCTACCTTCTCTGTGATTTCAGCAAGGCGGATTTTGAGTTTCCCATTTAGTTTTTGCCTCTTGCACCATTTGGTGAGCCCTCTCTGGGCTTCCCATAGATGGAGCAGATGTGGATCGACACCTGGAGCTTCCCCCCTGGTGGCCACCTTTTTGGGGACCATCTTTTTGTGGCTGCAGAGGTTATCACACCATTCATCCCGGGTTCCTACATCGAGATCCATATCTTCTATATCCATATAGATTGCGCCACGTCCGTCCACGTCCTGTCCTTCCTTAATATCGTCTGTGTAAAACTGAGCGTAATATAACCATATAACCATGATCCATATCTGTTGTGCATTCCTTCTATGCGCACCAATCGGTGACTTTGGCCGTGCGAATTCTGTGCAAGGGCTGTATCAGTAATGAATAATATTGTTAGTATCGGCAAGTCCGTGGCAATAACACAGCCATATCCACTTTGAGGGGACAGAAACAGAGATGGGCATGCTTAGCTGCCAGTGACATAGAAACACACGGCGGGTATACTGCAGAAACTGCGGCACTTGTCTTCACTACTATCCTAATACAGCACGTTTCCGCTAAGGGTGGACGAATATCTTAGCCGTCTTACAAGCGTCGGCGTATGAACAGGGTACACTTCTAACGTATCAGTGTAAATGTGGCTACTATCATTGCCGCTCACAATTTGTTTCGTGCCCACAACTGCAGACGATAAGAATCGAAAGGCGCCTTTTTTGTTGTTGACCACAACCATTATAAAGCCCACAAATAATAAAGCCAATGCAAGTTTGGTTGTAGCTTTTTTTTGTTTTTTTCATGGAAGTGCAGAAAGTGATGAAAGGAATGAAATGGGGCATCTGCTTAAGAATTTTTGGTGTGTGCAGACTAATTGGTATGTCTTGAAGAGTAGTTCACTTAGCATTCGACAGCATTCGACAGATGGTAAGCACGATCATCATTAGCTAGACTTAGCACACCACCTACCGCTGCGGCAAGTTCCGGGTGCGATCATTACACGAGAAAGAAAAAAAATGTAATTTTGATGACAAAATTCAGGGGTGCGACCATTACGCGAGTGCGATCATTATGCAAGTAAATATGGTATATTTGTTGCTATGGCCACTCCTCAGGAGACAAGCACCATCTTCAATTCCAATGACTCACACTTGTCTCCTCAGGTCCTGAAGAGGCCCTGCAGCACATAGTATGAACAAAACTGCAAAATACACTTTGCAAGCAGGGCATCACTTCAGGAACACCCTCCAAGGGGAATTTTTCACAAGTGTTTTCAATAAACAAAAGTTACGAAGAGAAAGAAGAAACTGACAGAGAACTGAATTATGGGGTTTTACGTGCCAAAACCACTTTCTGATTATGAGGCACGCCGTAGTGGAGGACTCCGGAAATTTCGACCACCTGGGTTTCTTTAACGTGCACCTAAATCTAAGTACACGGGTGTTTTCGCATTTCACCCCCATCGAAATGCGGCCGCGGTGGCCAGGATTCGATCCCGCAACCTCGTGCTCAGCAGCCTAACACCATAGCACTGAGCAACCACGGCGGGTGGGGAAGAAACTGACAGAGCTTTTTTTCTTTCCCTCATCCTATAATAAACAAATCTGCAGCTCTACAGGCAAGGGTCACTTTAACAGTGTAGTCTCATAATGCTGCATTGTCCTTTGTGTTTTAGTTTTAATGGAGCAGGCAACACAATAAACCTAGTTGTGTGACTTTTTCAATTGATTCTGCTCCTGCTGTCTCACTTCAAAGTGCACAGTACTACACAGGCTGCAACTTCCAGCAGTGAAACAGGAAAATGGGCTTGTACTAAAGAACCATGGCAGTTGAATAAAAACAGCCCTCTTCTGATCACAAAGAGCAAGGTCAGGTGTTGAGGTGTGCTTCTGCCATTTTTTTCCAGCACTTTGTTGATGTCATTTTAAGTGCATCACACCTTTCACAACAATGCAAGGGTTTCATGTAAACATGCTAGAGGTGTGCAAATGGTAATTCTTGAAACGAAATCGAATAAATACTTTTTTTTTATTATTAAGACGACTTCTCTCAATGCAGTGCTAGAGTTGTGCAACACCTTACATGAAACATCAATAAATTTCAACCAAAAAAGAAGAATGTCAGAAGCTCTGCACTGAAATAAGCTTCTATACAGCAGTGACTGTATTAATTAAAATGCTGCTTTATCACTATTTCTTGATAAAGGTCACATATTAAAACTAAACAATATGTTTAGTAAAACGGCAGCCTTACAAGTGAAGTCACAGTACCGAAAGTATCGCCATAGGTATAGTCAACAGAAGACTCCACGATAGAATGTGGTAGATAAGCAAGGGCCCTAAATATATGATAACATCAGATTGATCCCACATAGCATCGGTGTCATGCGAGCTTTAAGCAGGAACATTGCCCCGACATTAATACCGTAACTACAGTGGTATTAAAGCTTATGCTACGCATTAAAGTTACTCCAAGGATGGGAATGAGAAAAATCAACCTCTCACTGCTTAATTTTGTTCTTTTTCAAGCGATTTCGCGTTGGTGCTGATTATTTGAAAACTATTCAATAAATATTCTGTGTTTTGAAAATCAGCCATTCAATTTGAGCATTGGATCAAATAGAAGTACAGTTAACGCTCGATATAACAAAGTTGGTAAAATCGGCAATTTGCTTCGTTATATCGAAATGTGACCTTTTATGCAAAGAAGTACAGTCGCCGATCAATTTTTTTTTTTACATGTCGGAAAGGGGCCGCAGATTTTTCGGAATTATCGGGCAAATGAAAAAGCAAATTTGAATCAGAAAATTCATTTTGATAAATTTGGGAGTTGGAGACAATTGATACGGTTTGGCCACGTACGTGGACGATATCTTCACATCGGCGGTACGAATGAAGGGAAGCCAGCCACGTTTCCGCGTGCACTCCGCCCCCGCGGCTGATAGCGTCACCCGCCCTGGGACGGTGCTATCAGGAAAAGCGCTGGCAGCAGGGAGCGAATGCTTCGTCTGACTCTCGTTCCAACAGATCACCGAAATTAAAGATTATGCAACCACCAATACCAAACACGCGGGAAGGTAGTTTACATGGCGCCACGCCGTCACGGCAGGCCCACTCTTTGCACATGTGGCTGATTGTTTCTACAGCAGGGTGCAGGGCTGCGTATGCACTCAACCGCGCTCACTACTATGCACAGCCATGGCCAAGACATGAACCAGAAATCGCGAAGCGCCAACTTACTTCCGCCCCTCGCGCCCGCGCTCAATAGCGTTAAGCTCAGACCACACATATGCTTGTGGATGCGCGCCCACGCATGCGCAGATAGTACGGCACGGCTCATATGCGTCGAAACGCGGTGCGGACTCGTTGAATAGCTCCTCTCTGTTAAGCCGAGACCACACGTGCGCTAGCGGACGCACACAAGCTGGCGTCCGCGCCCCCAGCACCTGCCGCGTCTTGTGAGAAATGGCGGTTTGCATCCACAAAGACGCGCGACAGCACGCTAAGTGCGCGCTCACTGGGCTCACTCAAAATGCCCTGGCAGACGTCACTTTGTACTTTGTTACTGACAGTGCTTCAAAATGCTTCGATATCTATAACCGTAACTGTTATATTTTTATAGCTGTTAGATCAGCACAAAAAGGAAAGAAGCACCTTCTTGCATGATATAAATCTGCTTCACTGAGAGTTGAATGTACAGCGCCATAGCTGCGAGGTACTGCACCAAATGTAACACGCCGCGAGGCAGCCAGAGATCAGTTGTTCACCGAGATCGCGCCACGTTTCAATGCATAAGAGCCGTGCCGCACTGTTTTGCGCATGCATGGGCGCGTGGACGCGAGCTTGATGGGATGACGCTATCCGGAAAAGTGCCGGCAGCGGGAAGCGAATACCTAAAGCCCCTTAAATTTCGTAATGTAGCGACACTCTCCTCCTGAATTGAATTGCAAGCGGCTGCTTGCAATTCAATAATCTGACAATCTGCGTCCGCGGAAGTATCCATTTACGGCATTCCTTTGTGGCGGCACTGAAATTTCGTTATATTGAAATTGCATAGACACACACTTCGTTGTATTGAGGTTTTAAATACATGGTGTTCTACAGACAAGAGGTTATGAAAAGTTAAATACTTCGTTATATCGATAATTTCGTTATATTGAAGTTCGTTATATCAAGGTTTAACTGTACTACGGAATAAGCTTGCTCTCTGTTCATGTTTCATGGTGTCGAGCAAAAGTGTTGTGGTCATGACTGCGAAGTTCTCGGTTCAATTTGCGTGCTTGGTAGGCTTTTATTCTGTTTTTATCTTGGAAATATCACTACATTATTATATCATTTCCCCCTTTTACTTGTGCAGTACATGTTCTTTTTTCTTGTACTTCCCCGCCAGACCTGACATGGAGGATTCCTACAAAGGGGAGCGGAGACCTGGTGCACAGCGCGGTAAGGTAGATGCCGCTTTAGTGACCACAGAGCAATCAATACTGGCACAATGTTACTGCGAATTCATTTTGTTGTGAAATATTCATTTGCAGGTTATCCTGAATGTGCGGGGCCCGATAGGATCTTATCGCGCTTGGACTTTATATGGAACATGATGCGGCTCCACTTCGGTGGTCGTTTACAGGAGCGTCTACAAGCAGCCGCTTATATTCAATCATTTGACAATCTGTGTCCGTGGAAGTTTCCACTTACTAGAGAGTTTTAGAATAAGGGCCCCAAACGTTTTGGGGTCCCAAAGAAATAGCGTCAAAGCCACTGCGCATGCGTGAGCCTCAAACTGCATTTAGGTTTTGCGTTGGGCACACTATTTCACTGATTTAGCGGGAGCCCCAAAAGCTGCCCAAAAAGCTTTGTGTAACAAACATAGTGATGCAACGGCTCTAACCCAGCACCAAACTGGGCTTGATTCCTGGTAACGCATGAAGTTCGTAAGCTAGGAGAAGGACTGCGGTTGTCACTTTCTCTCAACTAACGCGTGTAATGAAGATTGATTAATTAGACATCGCTGATTCTGAATTCAACTGTCGACTTAATGGCTCGTAAGCCTAACACGGCTTAACTTGGCTGATGAAGGCGCGTAAAATAGGTTATTCAAAGCTAAGTGCAACAAATTGCTTGCAGCTACTAGAATAACCTCTAAATTGTAATGAAATGTGAAACACAAAAGTCAATTACTCTTATCATAAAATGGCATATTTTATTTTATTATTTAAAATAGTTTTTCTTTGACGCTGTAGTGGCCTTGCAAGCGCAAGACACTATCCGAAAACGAAAAGCCCTATTCTAAAACTCTTCACTCCTGTGTGCCCCAACGCTAGCGCCCACAAAGCTCTTCGGGCCCCTATTTAAGAACTCTTTATTGTCTCAGGATTCTTTTACGGCGGCAGTGAAATTTCGTTACATTGAAATCACATACATACTTCGTTATATTGAGGCTTTGAGTACACAGTGTTCGATAGACAAAAGGTTATGAAAAGTTAAGTACTTCGTTATATAGAGAATTTTATTATATTGAAGTTTGTTATATCAAGGTTTAACTGTATATCTGATTCGTTATCCAAAATTTTCGAATATTCACTCACCCCTAAAATATGCAACTACCTCCTGCATTTCAGCAATGTGGTGGTGTACGAATGTTCTGGCTCATATATATCTTAATTTAAAAGGCTTGTCATTTGTTGCTCCTCCTGTTCATGACCTACACTCTTAAACAAAATTACACCCTATTGCCACACAACAATAATCGTCATCTGTCTTGTCCGCATTTCCTTTCTTTAATGCGGCGAGCCCAGTACTTCCCAGTAACGAACGGCATGCGCGTTATCAGCATGACATAGCATTCCCAACAGGAAAGTAGCGGGCGCGGCGTTTTCAAGAAAGGAAACGCAAGCAAGGCAGATGACGATTATTGTTGTGTGGCAGAGATACACCCCAAAGGGTGTAACTTTGCCTAAGAGTATAGTACCAATTGGTTGTTGCCACCAAAGCAATCCAGCTCATTCAGCCTTTGCTTTCACCTAAGCCCATGTTGTCACAGAAATTCACATGATTTCAAGAAAGCTGTTGAAAAGGACAAGCAATCTTTTGAGTCACACTGTAGGTTCCCTACTAAATGAAAGGGAATCATATTTCACTGAGATACTCATGACAGCATGAGCTAGTGATTGAACAGTTATTTATGAACTACAAAAAGTGTTGGAATGATCCCCTTCAGCCATCAAGTAGCATTCAGCCGTCAGATAAAGAAAGTACAGAACAAAAATGGATGCTGCAATTAGTTTATATCATAGAGTTTCTAAATAAGTACCCTAGAGGAAAATGTGGCGCTAGTGTCTACGAGGGCCCTCCTGAGCGTTGCCTCAACCTACATGGGAATGATTGGAAGTACAGGCTTTGAATTGACTTCGATGTTTAGACTAGCGGAGTTTGCTTGTGGCGCAGTAAACGAAGCTATACTCAAATATCATCACATATAATCTGATTTTATTTCTGCAGTATCTTATATAATGCCCAACACATTGCATAAGCTTTGTATGACTTCGAGATTGAAGCACGGTTTGCCACCAGGGCACACCAGGGTATGCATTCTTCTGCATTTCTGTTCCCGATTTACTGCCAGAGAATAATTATTTATTTATTTTTACAACAGCAATAACAACCGTGCATGTACTTATATAAAAATACTCATTCAGTATTTATGGAAATAAAAATTTTTTATTGTAAGAAAGTGTTGCACCTTTGAGAGGAATGCTACAAGTGTTGTCTGCTATGACACCTGCTCGCTGCGAACGCGATATTTTTCTCACAAATGACAGGCACTTGCGAACTCTCTCGCTCTTCCAAAAGGCTGCATCGACTGTCACGATTGCTGAACGTCTTCAAGTACTTTTAAGCACATCTGCTGCAGTGCTAGCTAGGACGTTTGTGGCCTCCTACGAGTATGCTTCATTATGCTTTATATTGATGTACCGCTTCAGAAGCGGCCACCGGCAGCTGCTATGGTGTGGCTTTGCACTTAACCATTTTGCGACAGCAGACTACAGCCAGGAAGCAGCAACCTTTCATACCACAAGTAAGTTTGTGTTTCAAAGTCCTAAAACACACATTTCAATGAGCACATAAACAAGCAATACGTAATGAAGCCCTCAATAAAATTTGATTGTCAAGCCAATGGAAGTACAACTCTCAGTGTCTTGTATCAGTAGTGCCTTCCTTTTGCTCTTCTGAAGTTTCATAAAGTACATAACGCTACAGTGCCAATCTAATATACTTAACAAACCAAGGTCAAAATGGTGAAAACACATTCTTTCAACGTTCACGATACCGTCGCTTTCTCGTCAGAGCTTTGACACCACACCACGACACAAACATCGGCCCAGCCGCTGGCCCAACGCACTATCGCCACTTCGAGCAACAGAACAAAGGCGGAGAGCTTTGTGTCACACCATCCCACTGCGCTTAGAGCAAAATCAAAACTGCCAAAAAATAACTATAGACTAGTTCGCCAGTCAACAAAATACCAATCCGTAGCCTGTACTTCCCATCATTCCCATGATGGTTAAAAGATTGCAGTGCCAGATTTCCCTCTAGTTATAGCAATATGAAACTCTATGGTTCAGACAGTGTTTTGGGCTTAAAAATAATACTTCACTACGAATGTGCAAATACTCAAAATTTCAGATACGAATCTAATCATCCTTGCTATTAAGGTACATACTCGATTGAACAATTCACTAATTGAAATTCTTAAATATTCATTCTTGCTTGAATATTATTCTGCTGCAGGGGAGCTGCAGTTGTTATATAAAAGCACAAGTTGCTTAACAAACGCATGGAGTGTCTACTTACTTCTGTTCAATAACTTCTAGTCATTCAATAAGGATGCCTTGTCTTTAGACAGCTTAGAACTTTGCTTTCTCAATTTCAGGGGAGACGAGGGTTCTGAAAACTTTTTTTTTTCGACATACGTTGCTTAAATTTTGTGTGGAGATATATTGTAGAATGCTGATTTCAAATATGGGTCTAGATTTAAAATATCTCACTTGTAAAAGAAAAGATATGACAGAATACAATACTCTTAAATAGGTCGTTTCTTACAAACCTTTTTAATAATTTCTCATTAAAATAAAGTGTTTTTAAGCATATGTAGGCATTTCCAAAGGCCCACTGCATATCCTAAAGATAAGCAAACACCAATAAAGTAATTGTGATTATCACAAATAAATCGCAAAGTTCGGGGGAAAAAACAATGTGGGAAGCAATTAGCCTACATTTGATCTAATTAATAATCTATTACATTTAAGAAGAAACTGAAAGCGTTAGGATATAGGCGAGATATTACTAAACAAATTATACCTAGCTCACTGAAATCAGTTGATGTAAACATCATCAAAACTTCCGTAAAACAAAAGCACTTGACGAAAAAAGGAATGCTGAGAAAATTACATTTAAAGTTCTTTAAAGTTTTACTGCCACTAGCTCTTTTGTCTATTGAACAAATGGAAAACCTTAGGGCTCTAACACGTTGCCCAGGTGTTGCCGGGCACAAGAACACCAAATTTACCAAAATCAATTCATGGAAACATTACCAAACCTTTCATAAGGCAAAGGGACTTGACGAAAAAAAAAGCACCCAGAAAGTCACTTTCAAGTTTTTGAATGCTCTCACAAGTTCACACAAGACCTGGGCAGTAGAGTGTTGCATCCTGTCAGGCTTGTGCTTCTTGGCCATTCTCTTCATATTTTCAGTCTCTTGTTGACCTTTCTTAGACCTGTAAAGCCTCTGTTTATCCTTTTCAAGGCTCCTTCGAATGAGGGAGCTGCCAGGACTACAGCCAAGCTGCACTGCAATAGCCTTGCAGGTTTGTGTCATTCCCTGATTGTAGCATGACACTGCTTCAGCAACACCCCTTTCCACAGCCAGCAATGAGTCTTGTCTGTTTTTGGAGCTTTGGGTGCAGATCACAGAGTGCAGGAACTCAATGGCATTTTGTGTCATGCCATCACTGCAACGCTGTAAGAGGGTCTGGTCACCTAGCCTTGCAAAGACTGGCTCTAATGCATTGTGAATAAACCTTGGCACAGGGTTTTTATGCGGTGGTGGCTCCTCTTGGTTGGCCAGGGCACGGCTGAAGAAGCACCAGGAGTCGTCACCTTCAAAGGACAATGACTGTGATCAGGGGATTCGTCCGTTGAAGTCATGTGCAACAGTCTGGCCTGCACTGCCTTCTGCATTGCAGGAACGTCATGCCTGTGGCTTCTTAGAGCATACCCATAATAGTTTGTTATCTTTTTTATTTTATCCTGGGTAAGTCTGCCCTTCCCCCCAAGAGCCTCTTCTTCGGCTTTTTTCTTTTCCGCCAAGGTGCGAATCCCAATAAAGAAAGGCATCAGGCAGGGAGATACGATCTCTCCAATGCTATTCACGTGTTTACAAGAGGTATTCAGAGACCTGGATTGGGAAGAATTGGAGATAAGAGTTAATGGAGAATACCTTAGTAACTTGCGATTCGCTGATGATATTGCCTTGCTTAGTAACTCAGGGGACCAACTGCAATGCATGCTCACTGACCTGGAGAGGCAAAGCTGAAGGGTGGGTCTAAAAAATTAATCTGCAGAAAACTAAAGTAATGTTTAACAGTCTCGGAAGAGAACAGCAGTTTACGATAGGTAGTGAGGCACTGGAAGTGGTAAGGGAATACATCTACTTAGGACAGGTAGTGACTGCGGATCCTGATCATGAGACTGAAATAATCAGAATAAGAATGGGCTGGGGTGCGTTTGGCAGGCATTCTCAGATCATGAACAGCAGATTGCCATTATCCCTCAAGAGAAAAGTTTATAACAGCTGTGTCTTACCAGTACTCACGTACGGAGCAGAAACCTGGAGGCTTACGAAAAGGGTTCTACTTAAATTGAGAACGACGCAACGAGCTATGGAAAGAAGAATGATAGGTATAACGTTAAGGGATAAGAAAAGGGCAGATTGGGTGAGGGAACAAACGCGAGTTAATGATATCTTAGTTGAAATCAAGAAAAAGAAATGGGCATGGGCAGGACACGTTATGAGGAGGGAAGATAACCGATGGTCACTAAGGGTTACGGAATGGATTCCAAAGGAAGGGAAGCATAGCAGAGGGCGGCAGAAAGTTAGGTGGGCGGATGAGATTAAGAAGTTTGCAGGGACAACATGGCCACAATTAGTACATGACCGGGGTAGTTGGAGGAGTATGGGAGAGGCCTTTGCCCTGCAGTGGGCGTAACCAGGCTGATGATGATGATGATGAAGGTGCGAAGGGCTGCCCCATTCGCTTTTGTACATGGTTCAGACAGTCTTTTTTTTCAATGTCTAAGTATCCGTAGGTACTGTCTTGAGTCAGTGCATGAAAAGTGTGGCTATCGCCATCAGACAGAATCGTTGTGTAGCGCAGCCCATTCTTCTGCAGGGACTGCCTGAACAGGATAAGTGCTGCTTCCATCTCCATCCATCCGGCATTGAAGTCAATGTTTTTTTTACACTTGTGGGTCATAGCCCAGTCACCGTAGCCATCATCATCGGGGTCAAGTGCTCCTTGGCAGCCACGGCAATACCGAGAAAGGACAACATGGTCCAGCACCAGGCCTGTGTAAAGTTCAATAATGCACCCCACAGCTATGTTAGAATTGTGGCGACGGGTTTTCCAGGTGCCATCAAAAATAACATCCACGTTTCCTACAGGGTTGAGGAAGTCCTTGTAGAGGGTTCTGACTACTTCCACCTAGCTGCTTCTGTGGCTGTAGCTACTGTCCGGCAAGCTCACACTATGATTTCCATGTGCCCCCTGAAGGTCTTGTGGTGAAGGCCCCTGTGGGAGAGGTTCAGGGTGGCACAAAAGTCCGCGACGGCAGTCACTCCTTTTCCTGTGCTTCGTACGCCTTTCATTGCCCTGAGGTTAACCTCAAGGGGTGTGATGTTTGGTGCTCCAGTGACTCGTGGCGACGAAAAGTGCCGCTCCACGAAATCGGAACTTCAGCACGTAAGCAGTAGCCTAATCGCTAGGCCGTACTGTTTCTGGATAGTAGCCATCCCACACTTGCTGCACATTGTAGACGCAAATAGCATCTGCAAAACTTTCATGTCCACAATGACGTACTCCATGCCGCGATTGTTGTCATCGCTCACTGCGCTGACGCCTAAAAGCTCGAACTTCCGCGAAGTCGCACACTTTTTTATCAAGGAAGACTTCATGTTGTCTGCACGTTCTTCACACTCCACACACTCAGCCTCCGTGTAAAATGACATGTTCATGCGATGCGCACGCGAGCTTGGTCCAGCTGCACCCACCGGCGATGCCGAAGTTGACAGTCTCGAGGAGCTTGAAGCAGCCGCGTCGACCCAGAGTGCCGTGGCCTGCGCCAACACCGAAGTTCACGAGGAGCTTGGAACAGCGGCATCGATCTGTGGTACGATAGCTTGCAGTAACACCAAACCTGACGATCTGGATGAGTCCGGCGCAGCAACCCCGGGGGACTGCGGTACTGTGGCTTGCAACTACACCGAAGTGGCCGTTCCCGGTGAGCCCGGCACAGCGGCGTCAATAGGTGATACTGTGGCTTGCAATGACACCGAAGCTGCCGTAGTTCTTTTCGATGATGCAGTTATCTTGTTCTAAGCACGTCTCCTTTTGCCGACCACTTTGCGCGTGCTTGATTTCAAACAAGAGTCCCGCCCCATCAGAATAATAGCACAAAAATATGCACGCACGGCACGGCAGCCTGGCTAATAAACGTAGTACGGAAAGTGCGAGCTAAAAGAGAGCGAATTAACTATGAAAATATTTACATGAACGATGTCAAAAGAGGCTGTGGGGCGCGAAACACTGCACAACAAAGAGCCTCAGGCGCACGCAGACGACGCGAAGGCACCGCACCGTCAGCACGCGGCCGCGCCACCTCAAGAAGGAGAGGAGGCGCGCGCCAGAGCAAATCTGAGGGCTGCGCTTCGGAAAAGTGCGCGCTTCATCCAATCAGCGTCACTCTTTCCGAATTTCACCTTTCGAAAACATCACCAATGCCGTCGCTCACAGAATGCCTTCGTCGTGTTGAAAGGCGCCAAACTGAAGTACTGGAAACCAGCTTTCAAACGAGACCAAGATGGCAGCGATCGCCCTGCATCGTCCGGTGCTTTGGCAGCTTGAAATTAGGGCAAATTTTCGAGCTGGGCCTTCAATTCCGGCCTAACGATGCTCACAAATTGTCGTTCTTTTTTAATACTTCGAGAAGAAATTGAGCAATAATACTTTGTGGGGTAATACTTTGGACAGTGAAGACTTCAAAATAGCGATTTTTTAAAATTGGCGTCTTTTTCATGTTTTTCGATTTCAAGACCCACATTGCTCTTTAAGCAAAACATCACCACGCTTGCACCATTTAGAATTATGCATGGTGCTATAGTATTACCCTTTGCTCCTTCAATAACTACAGCATTCTGTGTGCATCTGGTGACATGCTGTTCCTTTGTTTCCTTACTGTCATTGGGATGGTGCTCCAGATACATTTATTTTCCAGTTGCTGCTGATTGACCCAGTTGACCCAGTTGACCAAACATCCAGTAGGACACTATGTGCATCAGATAATGCAAGTAAGCTCCCTGTCATTTTTAACTTAACCAACTCCACACAAGCTTTATATTTCGCTTTGGTTAGAGATGAGAAAATATTCTGTGTTCGATTTGATATCTAAAGCTTGTTTTTCTCTCAATATTCATATTCGATTCAATAAGGAAATTTTGCTTTTCCAACAGCCCTATTTGTACAACAGTGTTCCCACTTGGGGACAGCGGCACAATACTAATGCTATGTGCCAGGCTTTCTTGTGCTGCAAAGAGTGGCATGCAGTTTCTCACAGTTGATAGGCTGTGCAATGATAACCACAGAGAAGCCCACTGCATTTCTTACATACATGAGCATGCTCTTTTTGCACACTCTGGTCTTCCTCTAGGTGCCCTTTCAAACAGCATGATGCCCCTTCTTTACTGAGAAAGGCAAGAAAATGCACTGGATATGATCTGGTCACATTCATATTTATTACGATCTGCGTTGTGGGGGTTCCACTCTACGTGCGGCTAGGGCTGAAGGCGAGCTCCGGAACTAGCCACACGCAGTCGCTTCGTGGTACTCCTAAGCCGTAGCGCGGGAATCATGGCTACGTCGGGTTTGAATGAATAAGGCAACCAGTGGCGTCAACTGTAACAACGTTTATTGCTACCAGCAATAACGAACACTCGCAGAGGGACGTCCTCTCAGTAAAAGTAATAAATAGGCTTGCCTCGTTGCCTGGGTGGGTCCAGCAAACGAAGTCACTCACGGGTCGCGGCAGATGGCTTCGTCCAGGCGGTGCAGGTGTCTGGCGTCCCAAGAAAGCGGGTCTCCCCCGGTCGCGCTGTTTTGTACATTTTTACCTGGGCGAGGGGAATGTCCTCCTTGCCCGTCAGCTACCTGCCCGCGAGTGGGGGAGAAAGGTTGCGCACGCGTCGCGAGAACAAGGGAGAATCGGGAAAGGGCATAGTGCGCCTCTCCTGTGTCTATGCCGGTTCTCGACGCAGGGGAAGATGGGCGCGTATGCTCCCCACAGCATGCACATGAGACGATGTTTTCCCAACCTTGGCAACCGTTCTCAATCTTAGCTGCCATTTCTATCATCTTCACTACCGATGGAGACGCCAGAGGGGGCCAGACGGAGCAGATGTGCCTCACATCAGCTCCACCGAAACCCAACTTACACCTGTTCCAATGACTGTAGGACAACAACCAAGATATCGATTGGACTCTACTAAACGAGATCTACACCTGGATATCATTTTCAAACCGGTAGGCGAATTTCTTACCTCAATATCGAAGTTTGAGTATTCAAAGTGGGAGCAGCTGCGTCGGGTAACAAATGAAGCAAGAACACTCACAGACACGCACAGCGTTCGCTACGCCTAGGCGGGGTCTGTGAGACCGCTGCTGCCTCAACGATACAGAAAATGTCTAAGAAGGCTTCTCAAGAGGCAATGACAGCTACCGGTAGAGCACTGGCACCAATGTGCTCCACCTCAAGGCACTCACCGAATGATTATAACGAACAATCTTCATCCACCGAGATGGAACACGAGTTCGATGAGGATCTGATTGAAACCGACCCGACAAAGACTGACCGCAGTGGCGGTAGTTGGCACATTGTAGAATCACAAAAAGCTAAGAAACAATGTAAGAAGAATGAAAAAGTCAAGGAAGCCCAATCTCCAAAGCAACACGGCTGACCAACTCACGCAAACTTCACGAAAGGAGAACGTGGCGACCATCCATATGGTGTGACAGACAACCAAGGGAATAACTTCCACCAACCAAAGTGCAAACCTCTGCCAGCACTACCAAAGGATGATGTAAAAATAATAATGCGTCCAACAAAAAGATTAACAATCAAAGACATACTAATACCAACTTTGGCAAGCGCCATTCTCAAGGCAAGCCAACCAATCCAAGACAACCTCAGTAACACTCACGATGGACCCATGAAGCGAGAGAGAATCACAGGTGTGGATTTCATCCTACGCACTCGCCCCGGATCAAACATTATAATTTTATCAGTGAGCAGCACGGAAGTGGCCAATGTACTCCACCGCATCAAGCAACTCAAATTGAACGGATGCATGCACCAATTCAACACATACGTAGCTAACCCCGACAACTGCTATCGAGGTGTGGTTCACAGCATTCCAGCGGACACACCCATGGAGCATTTAGTAGCCAACATGCGAGTACGGACACACGGAGTCCAAATCGAACAAGCTCAGATGCTAGGCAAGTCATCCATGGCACTCATCACATTCACTGGTGACTCCCTTCCCAAATGTATTTATTACATGGGAGGAGAGATGCGACTACATCCATACAAGCCCACTGTTCAAATATGCATAGAATGTTTCCAAGCGGGACAACGACCAGATGTGTGCCCCCACCTGGTCAACATCTGCAAAAAATGTGGCCTGGAGGATGCCCCCGCCCCTGGACACAAGTGTGATCAAAAGCACCGTGTGCGAAGCGGCAGGCCATGAGATTGGCAGCAACCAATGCCCTCAGAAACTTAAGAACATTCGTTCCAAGAACATCAATAATCAGTCCCGCTCACGAGAGCAAGTGGGTCAGCTCAGAGGATGAGGAAGACAGTCATCGACACAAATCCACATCTCCTAATGGCAAAAGAAGTAGGAGCCCATCCAGGGAGCCGTCCAGGGCCGCACAAGCGCCAGTGCCCCCGCAGCACCAGCAGTCACAAAAGCCTCAGGTGAGCTGGGCGACGGCTGTATCTACCAATGCTCCGCAACACACACCAAACACACAGCAAGATCCCTGTTGTGAAATACTTAAACCGGAAAACGCGCAGCTACGTGCACAACTTTAAGACGATGAATGCAAACGACAGCGATCCGATGAGAAAATTAAGAAGCTGGAGGAATGTCTCACATGAAAAATACAACAGCTCGAATCAGATCGTAGACAATCAGCTGCAGAACCGACACAAATCACATCAAATGCTAACACTTCCACACATAGCGAACGAAAACCACCAACACCAACACCGCAAACACCAAATACCGAAGCACCACCCGCAATGGCCCAAAGCCAATTATTATTGGCAGAAACCACTAAATCACTAATGCGCGAGATGATAACCCTCGTGAATCAGAAACTCGTTGATTTCCAGTCACAAATGCTGGTAGAATTCGAGAAGCACAAACAAGAAGTGGTGGAGCAGCTGAAAACCGCTGCCAAAACCACAACTACTAAGAAACGCGCTATAGCTGTCAGCGCCGGATCGGCCAAAACCAAGACGACCCACCGTATAATTGATACGGACAGCTCAAACACCGAGATATCAAAAGCATAAATAACGAGTAGGAACCATGGCCTACCACAGTTAAGTAGAAAACAAAACCAAACAACCCGAAAGAATTAGAGATATGGCAATGGAACTGCTGATCTTTTGCCAGAAAGGCGGCAGCTCTCCAGCACTTTATTAAAAGCTCTCAGGTAGCTCCGGACATAATATGCCTTCAGGTCGGGCCCAAACCAGCCTGACTACAGGGCTATTACGTTCTGAGCGACCCCCAAAATCCTAAAGTTGCCACGCTGGTGAGCAAGTCAATCACGGCACAAATGATATTCCTCCCCCAACGTACCAGGGAAACCAATTCCGCAATGATCAGCGTGCTACCGTGGAAAAGAGGCAAAGCACACAGCATCATAACAAGCATTTACAGCCCTCCCAAAAGCAAACATCTGGACATACCCCAAATTTTATTGGACACTAAGACCATAGCAGGCACCAAAGACCGGATGGTGATATTGGGCAATTTCAACACGCCACATCCCCTAAAGGAGCCCTAGTTGAGCAATCAGTTGAGAACCTTGGCATGCAGACAGCAAACCACATAGGCATGCCCACACACACACAGGTAACAGTGGGAGCAAGGACACAACATTCGATTGCGTGTACACACTAAACATCAAAGATGCACAGTGGGCATCGCTATACAAAAACTTGGGGAGTGATCACGATTTGATTCGCATTTCACTCTCCACTCCCAAATTACGTAGAACGATTGGCACAACGAAATTAACTGACTGCTCAAAATACAGGGAGCTCCAACAGAACCTCGACACAGCAAACACTCCCTTGAACATACAAGAATGGACAAAACTCATCTGGTCAACACACAAAGACACTACCAAAACCACAGAGCGCATGTCAGAGGCGCCCATGGCAGATTCCCACTTAGTAAACTTGTGGGACGAAAGACACATATTAGTTAAGCGTTTGAAAAAACAGTGCCTCAACAAACAGCTACATGCCCACATAACACTTCTGGCAGAGCAAGTGCAACAACACGCTGATGAATTAGCGAAAAACGAGTGGGCTACGTTCTGCGGGTCCCTCTCGGGGATCTTGGGAACGGCTGGCACGTGGCGCATCCTTTGTGGGATGCTTGACTCGGATAGCACACGCACGGAAAACAACAAACGACTCCAAATCATATAGGACAGTTTTCTAGGCACAGACATGGAACTACTAGAGAAACTGAAAAAATGAGACATAGGACCTCCACTAAACACAGACACTCCAAACGAGACGCAACCATACTTTGGGAAGGCCAATTACAAATTAGGTAAACCTTTCACATATGCAGAAGTCTGAGTCAGCTCAAGCAGCCACCAAAAACTCGGCTTCTGGCCGTAATGCCATCACAAACACGATGCTTCAAAACCTGGACGCTAGAGTCCTGACTAAAATTACAGAACTGTTCAACGGCAAGAGCTGGCTCAAAGGCCAATTGCTAAAATTATCATGATCCCAAAACCTAAAAAGACCCCCTCAATAGGCGCTCTGAGGCCCATTTCTCTCACGTCCTGCCTGTGCAAACTGTACAAACGAGTAGTACAAATAAGACTGCAGCGGTACCTTGAAGGAATAGGATTCCGAACACCATGATAGGGTTCCGTACGGGCTATCTTGTCAAGACGCATTCTTACTGATCAAAGAAGTTATAGCTAACATCGCCCACGGAGAGGAAAGACTAGTGCTCGCACTAGACCTCAAGGGAGCATTTGATAATGCTTCGCACAAAACAATATTGGAGGAACTCGAATGGTCGGGATGCAGAGAACGTAAATACAACTACGTGCGGGCTTTTCTCGCCAACCGCACCGCCACAATAGGCATTGGCCAAATCACTTCCCAAAAGTTCAAGATGCCCAGTAGAGGAACACCCCAAGGAGCAATTATCTCACCTTGGCTGTTCAATGTAGTGATGTGTTGTCTGGCGCGACAGCTGGACCAAATACCCAATTTGGGTTATACACTGTACGTGGACGACATAATGCTGTGAGCAGCAAGGGGCCCTCTGGGACACAAAGAACAAGAACTACAACAAGCAGCCAAAGCAGTAGACAAATTCTCAAGGAGCAGTGGCCTCAAATGTGCCCCCGAAAAGTCGTAGGTCATTAGGGTACACTCGCGGGGCTACATATCCAACGGACCTGTCAACATCGTTATGGAAGGACACACGGTCCAAGAAGTTACGGCAATGCGGATCCTAGGTTTCTGGCTCCAAAGTAGCGGGAAAACATCCCACACCATCAAAACACTGAAAACCACCACAAATAACATTGCACAAATGATCCACTGCATAACTTATCGGAAAGCGGGCATGCAAGAACACGACACACTGAGGTTCGTCCAAGCACTAGAGATAAGATGAGTCACGTACAGCCTGCCCTATCACTTCTTTAGTCATGAGGAGGACAGGAAGGTCAATATCATAGTAAGATCAGCATACAAAGCGGCCGTCGGACTACCCAAGGGGACGTCCACAGACGTCAAGGGGACGTCCGCATCTGCTACCCTTAGAAGTACACAACACATTCAAAGAGCTAAAACAAACCACACTAATCCCTCAGAGGGAACGCTTGAGCTACACTCAAGCAGGATGGGCTTTACTGACAAGGGCACGTATTTCCCCACACCCACAATTTATCAGCAAGCATGTATTACCACTACTGACCTCAACATGAGCTCAAATAACAGTGGCCCCCCATACCCAAAAACATGCACCCGGAATACAATAAAGCAAGGCGAAAAGCATGTGCACAACATATTAGAACAAGGCACGAAAATAATCCCATGTACAACATATACACAAATGCAGCTGTGTATCCGAACGTACATTCGAACACCAGCAATGCCCAAAGGAACATCAAGGGGTACGCAGTGGCAATCGTCAATACGAAAGCACAGCAACAATTTACGGCATCCGTCAGGGCAGGTACTCTGGCGGCTGCCGAAACTTTCACCGTGGCAATGCCCTCGCTCACGCGGAACACACGCAAAAGAGCGTCACCATAATAACAGACTCACAAGAAGCATGTCGCCTGCTTCACAGGAGCCACGTGACCAAAACATCTCATTCAATAATACTGACGAAATTCGCCCATCATCACCGGATCGTATGGTGCCCAGGTCACACAGGCCTTGAGGGGAACGAACTGGCCAATTCGCTAGCCCGAGGTATTATTAACCGGGCCGACTCGACTGGGACGGTCCCAGGAAGCCACCGTAGTAACCCCAATCCAACAAATGCCCCGAAGATTCTCGCTCATCAGCGTGCAACCAGAAAAAAATACCCTCCCCCTCACCCACAACTCAGTGGAGAGGAAGCTGCCAGCTGGCGCAAAATTCAGACTGGGGTATTCCCCCACCTTGAATTACAAAATGCCATGTTTCCTACTTGCTACAGGCCAGACTGCCTGTGGTACGGCGGCATACCAACACTACAACACAATACATGGGATTATGAATTGTGGGGTCTGATGTGGGGCTCTCGCCGTACTCTTGGGACAAAGGAACGACAACACAGTAGTGCAAACAATCACAAGGGCATTTATTGCACCTTTCACACAACAATGCCTGCTAGCCGAGTTGCTATCCACAAAACATGCCGATGGGCGCGCGACAAATCTAGAAGTCGGACTCACCGCGTCCTCACGAGCGAATATGTTCGCTCCATGCTGGATCCCAACGCCTGGTCGTTCGCGTGTATAGTCACGCGAATCGTGGCGCGTTAGAAGGCGGCCACGCGAGGCGGTCTCGCAGATGCATCGGTCGCCGCGCGCGGGGAATGTCCGCGCTGTTCGGCGACCCGCCGGGGAAGAGGGTTGCTGCACGCGCGGCACATCCCGTGCTGCTCGCTGTCTCCAACCCAAGAGAGCAAGCGCCTTCCTTTCGGCGCCCAAGTAACCTCGCGGCAGCACAACACTAGCGCCATCTCTCGCACTGCGCCTGTACCACTTTGACCGCGCGGGCGTCACGCAGGCCACACGGCGAAGCGGGAGCACAGGAGACGCGCTATGCGGGAGAAACATCAGGGGAGGCGCGAGGGTCGCGCATCCCCACATCCCCCCAACCTTAAATCACTTCTTATTCCGGCGAAACATGTGACACGGTCTAACATTAACCCGTGCTTCGCGAACAGGGTGGTACATGCAACAGTGGTCGCGCTGAGGAAATGTCCACACGCTGTCCATAGCATGCAAGCCGACATTGCCCTTGGGTACACCGCTGGCGTCCGCCGGTCACAGCAGCGGCTTTGCAGCCTCGACGGCACGATCCCAGGCCAGGGCTCCGGAGACGACGACGCAGTAGTCGGTACGAGCAAGCGTCGCTCGCGCCGACGCGCCCTGCTGGGAAGAGCCGCAGTAGCTGTCGGTGACCGCCGGCTCCTTTGTCCGCCGCCGATGGTTGTGAGCTGGATGTAGGAGGCCGCCGAAGTCGCTGCGCCGAACTGGCCACAGCATCACCATCGCCCGGGGTGACTCGATCGTAGTCCGGGGCAGCAGCGTAGACGATGTGCAGGTGACACTAAGCCAGGGGTGACTCCAATCACGCTGCGTACACTCAAAACACTCGGCAAACACTAAAGTAGTGCAAGGGAGAGGAATTCAGCATGTGCATCGCCCACGTGGTACGATGTTCAACTCGGCTAGCAAAAGATCGGGCAGCTACTCAGATGCTAAGTTCACGTGAACGAAGCTCGCTTCCTTGAGTCGAACGAGTAATTTCAATTCGTGCGAGGTTAATTAGAATGAGGGAAGCAACTTGCAACACCTCAACGCCACGGTCCACCAGGTTGTGTCCCTCCACGTGCGACAGGCAGCTTCGTAAAGCCTTAGGCCTAAAGCGTCGCTACTCAGACAACAACCGGTATCCAACAAACAACACCCAAAATGGGCGCAAAACAGGCAGCCGCGAGGAGACGTCAGCTCTGTGAGGAGGTCCTACTCCGCTCGTTGCACACAGCATCCGAGTTGACGGCGCCCACCGTCCCAGACAGTGTCGGAGCGCCCGGTGCCAGGCCGCAATACCAGTCAGCCCGTAGTGGCACCCGCGGCCCGCGGCCACCCGGCTCCCAGAGCCGCGACTTCATCAGAGTCAAAGAGATAGAAGAAGCTATTTACATAAGAAATTCGGACCACCCACGAGGCTTCCGTACTCACTCGCTTCAGGCTTGCCACTGCTCCGCGGGCGCTCAGCCTCGCTCTCCCAGGATGCAGACCACGTGGCTCTCGTACTGATGAATGTCATTAAAAAAAAACACTTGCGAAAAGGCTTAGCATGTTGACATGTTCAAACACACTGCAGCCAACATCGCCTCGCTCAAGAAAGCACGCCGCCGACGCTAGCGATCAAAATTCACGCTAGGCCTACGCTTCGGTTCAAACAAAAGTCTCGAACGAAGCAAAACTGTTAAAACTATCGTCCGATGCCCCAAGAGCTCCACGTTGGGCAGCCAGATGTGGGGTCTGATGTGGGATTCTCACACCGTACTCTTGGGACAAAGGAACGACAACACAGTAGTGCAAACAATCACAAAGGCATTTATTGCACCTTTCACACAACAATGCCTGCTAGCCGAGTTGCTATCCACAAAACATGCCGATGGGCACGCGACAAATCTAGAAGTCCGACTCACCGCGTCCTCGCGAGCGAATATGTTCGCTCCATGCTGGATCCCAACGCCTGGTCGTTCGCGTGTATAGTCACGCGAATCGTGGCGCGTTCGAAGGCGGCCACGCGAGGCGGTCTCGCAGATGCATCGGTCGCCGCGCGCGCGGAATTTCCGCGCTGTTCGGCGACCCGAGAGACCCAAGAGACCAAGAGACCAAGCGCCTTCCTTTCGGCGCCCAAGTAACCTCGCGGCGTTAGCAGCGCAACACCCGCGCCATCTCTCGGAGTGCGCTTCAACCACATCGACCACGCTGACGTCACGCAGGCCACGCGGCGAAGCGGGACCACAGGAGACGCGCTATGCGGGAAAAACATCAGGGGAGGCGCGAGTGTCGCGCATCCCCACAGAATCACACCTGCTTGATAAAACACACCACACAATGGAGCAATGGGAGGCACAGCTAACCAGCTCTGACGTGGCCTGACAACAGTCCTTCATAAGATAGGTCTAGCGGGCAGCTGAGGTCAGCGGGGTCTTGGACTAAAGGGGCTCCCACCATTGCTTGTAAATCCTTTAAGGCAATAAAAGTTTCTCTCTCTTTCTCACTACCTTTTCTTAGCACCATTTCTAGTGCCTCCTCTAAAGCCAGGGACTTGTGCTGGGGTATCTTTTGAACAAAGCAACTGTTTCTTTTAGCAAAAAGCCATCCACAAAACTATTTATTTTACACAATGCCACACATTCTTTCCAATTATTTGCACACTGAGAACTAGAGACCACACATCACACGATTGTCACCATTTGGCAACGATTACAATCACCTTAACAAACAAAGCTGCACAGCACAGTTGAGCTTTCACTAAGCTTCACTTAAACTTTCCTTTCCCAACTGTTCCATCAGGTGCACAAAAGGTTGTCTCACCATTAACAGTTGAGGCTCTCAATGCCACCAACAAATGTTCCAGCTTCAAAAGAGCAACACAAACAACAACACACAGGTCAACTAAGAGTGCAACAAGAAACTAACTTCACTGCATTTGTTGTTACTGAAGAAGGACCTGTACTAAAAATTTGTATACAAGCATTTTTATCCACATTGTACAGCTGTTGTGAATCTGACAGTGGAAAATGCAGAAGACAGTTTTGGTTTCAAAATGACAACATTCGTTGATACAGATTAATGTCTGTATCAATCAGAAACTGCAAGTAAACATGCAGCATATTACTGAGCATTCAAACTTCTGATCAATACTTTTTCAACAACAGTCTGTTATTAAGCATGATTGCTAGAATGTGAATAATCCAAATTTCAAAATGGACCAAATAGTTCTAGTTATTCAAGATTTATGAATGTTTGTTTATAGTGGATCAGAATAGTTATAGCCTAGGGTAACAGCAACAAGGCTGCATAATGTGTCCATTCTCATATCCATCTCCACACAAAATACATGTACATTCTGAAGAGCATGCTGTCTGCTGAGCATGGCGTTGAGAAAGATGCATGCTGTGTCAATACCTTTAACTATGTATCAGACATTCATTATGTTGAAGACCATTCTTCGTGTCCAGCAATTTCACGACAGCATCCAAATGTGACTGCAGGTGTGCACTAGCATAGTTGATAAATTCAGGAAGAAAAAAAAAGCAGACTTGTGGGAAAGAAAAGTATGGACCATTTACCGCTTGTACAGAGAAAAATGAATCTCGAAAAGCCTGTTCAAGGAGAAAGCTAGTTTTGTATTTAAAAATAAGTAATTAAATCCTGCGGTTTTACATGCCAAAACTACCACACGATTGAATGGCACACTGTAGTGGAGCACTCCGGATTAATTTTGACCACCTGAGGCTCTTTAACATGCTTCCAGTACATGGTACATGCTCATTTTTGCATTTCACCCACATCGAAATGTGCCCGCTGTAGCGGGATTCGATCCCCCGGCCTCAGGCTTAGCAGCGAAATGCCAAAGCCCCACCCCACTACCCCACCAAGGCGAGTGGATTTTGTATTTGACCCTGCAGAACCTGTAGGGCCACAGAGTTAACACTGTGGCCCCAAGGGCATTAGCATCAAATACTAACAAAGTTTTCTCCCTCATTGCAACTCTGTGGCCCTACAGGTTCTGCAGGGTCAACTACGAAACAAGTTTGCTCCTTGCACATGCTTTTCCTGTTTTGCTTGCTTCGGCTTGACAACAAGAAAAATATGTTAGCCGCACAACAATGCATGCATCAAAGATTTGTTATTGTTACCTTGTACTCTTAAGGACTTCGGATTCTTCTGGTTTGCTGACACTCTCACTGCCATCAACAGCCATATAACATGTCTTTTCATCACACACTTGATCAGCCACACATATTGTAAGTGCCTGTGGCATGTGCTTTTTTGCTGAGTCGTCCTTTTCCTCTGGCAGCTCCTTGCATGGTGAGACTACAGCCACACTTGGGCTCGGGGTACAGGGTTCTACAGCATCAGACAATGTGTCAACTGCCACCTCCAAAGGCAAATTGGGCTTGAAGGACAATTCTGCTCGAGAACTGCGCACAAAAGACATAACCAGCAGAGTACAAATAGATCAATATTTTTAAAAAACAAGACGCCTTCAAAACAAGAAGCAAAATGAGAGCTGTAAAATTGAGAGGAACATAATCCTTCTTTTTTAATTTGGGTATATATATGGGTAACCTCTTGTAGCCACACATCATAAAAGGGCTGCAGTAATAACAAATTGGTGACTAAACATTGCATATACAGCATAGACTGCCTATAGCTTAAGTGGCTGGACTCGCAAATATCCGCGCTTTAAGCAGTGCTGCACTATACACGTAGTGCACTGCCAATAAAGACCCCGCATGACCACCTAGCAGGCACGTTCGAATGTATGCTCGAGAGCAGGAGCAGACAACAACAATTTGCAGCAATGATGGCTGAAGTTTGCGGCTGCAATTTCTCCTTTGTTCAGGTACCAGACTGCTTTTTCTGCGGTGACAGCTGCAGGAAAGGCACGGGCCTCTATGATGACCGCAGACATGCACACAATGTTACCAGAGTTTGCAAAAAAACAAGTCCGCATATGTGCCAGATGCATCCCGCAGACAAGCACAATGAAGCTTAGTTGAGCTCATGTTAAGTAGCCGCTTGGTTTTGTTGACTAATGAGATGTCTCAATCATTTCTCTTTTAATTCTACCTTCGCCATAATAATGTTTCTGTACCTCAATAATAGGCACACGTTGTTGGTGTACTTATATCTCAAACAACTCCACACAAAATGATGCCTGCAGACATTGTAGTGATATTTATGCCAATGAATACACGTGACATCACCAAAGACGTGCTGTCAAAGTCAACCCAAGAAAAGTAAGTGCGAACTTGGAAATGGTAATGTGTACACTAGTCAATGAAGTCACCAAACACATGAGCGAATGAAAATGTGAGTTAGCGCTGTACCGCCAATGAAATTCCACTGCGTATGTCGATGAACTGCCCTTTCCACTACAGTTTTCGCAATCTGAAGTTCCCTTAGTGACCTGCTTGGAAATATGCAAATCAAAAGTCTTACCAACTTATGAGGTTGTTGTTTTTTTGTTATTTTTCCCCCCCAAGTATTACCAAAGAGAGATGCCATATGATATATTTAAAGGCACAGCAACACCGGCCAAGGTCGATGGGCGCTGGCGGCAAGGTCAGGTTTAGTGCTCTGCGGCTTAAGCATTGCACTCCTATGCCACAAAAGATAAGAAAGAATTCAATTGAGTAAAAAATGCACGCACAGAATGGGACTACACTGTGAAACAAACAAAGCACTCTATGTGGCATGTCTGTTCAGATAGCATCAAGGCATAAACACTTCCCAAACGTGACACGAACTTTTCAGTAAAAATCTAACAGCAACCTCACCCTGCGCTACACTGAAGATGTCCTCATGCGAAAAGAATAAAGCTGTTAAAGAAGCACTTGCCCTTAATCATTCCAATAAAACACAGCTTGACTTACGGCCCTTACAAACAAGGCAAGGCTAAAACCTTGCACTTAGAAGAAAATCAACAATTCTGCATCAAGCAACTGTCAACATTCACACATGTGCGAAGCCACGCTTAAAACAGATCCAAAAACAGGAACTCCATGATAGCTGGTGCGACAATTTAATGGGCTGCATAAAGCCAACAAAATCAGTCCTTGCAAGCCTATGCAGCTTTAACATACAACACAATGCACTTGTGCCATCATGCACCCTAGCTACAGCAACACGGTAAAGACGTGGTAATCAGTATAAGCAGCAAGCGGCATTCAGAACCTAAGCAAAATACCTTTACCAGCATGCTGCACTGCAGATAAACTGAACAAAACATGGGTAGAACTTGATTAACTTCATCACTTACCAATGTAAACATGACTGATTGCAAAAAATACTGAGATGACAAAAGAAAGCATGAGAACAAGAAATTTACCACAGAACGGCAGGGATCCATCACCGCCACTTATGTGGCCTCGCATGGAATGATTAGAACCGTGTCACCGGCAAGTTCTTGCAGGTATTTGAGCACCCCACCACACAAATATTATTCTTCAACATGCCCTCAAGCTTTGGCCACCAAACACATGGGTGTTGCTTATTTTGCTCCAAAACTATGAATCAAAGAGAGAAGAAGCACGAGCAAAGGCGCTGAAAACTACAGCGGATAGCGGCCTCTTTTTCCGAGCGCACTTCGCAAAGCCGCCAGCAGTTCCGCGTCCATTGGCGTAAACTACACGTAAGTGAAATCTCGATATAACAAACTTCAGAAGGCCGTAGGAAATTGTTCATTATTCTGAAATATTGTTACGGTGAAAGCCACAAAATTAACCATTCTGCCCATCAACCTATCAGTTCATAAGTTGTCACCACATGAGCTATCCACGAAAATGTCGCTGTTGGCTCTCGCACGTGCTGTTGCTATTTTCCATAGATTCCGCTGCCACGAAGCACCACATAATAACAGTGATGCGTGCAAAACAGACATTGAACACGAGAAAACTACCAACAAAAGGGTAGCTCCATGTCACCTCTAAAACGCAATGTTCCTTGCTTTTTCTTTGTTTTTCACATTTCTTGCCATGGACACTAATTTCGACTCGTTCTGAACACTCAACTTGCCTCGAACAACAAAAAACTCAAGATCAGACCACATGCACACTTGCCAGCGCACGCTCACTCCTGGTTAAATGCCTTGGCGGACTTCTTTTCATAATAAGCTTCCAAATGTGCAAGTTGGAAGTTGAAGGTAGGTTAAAACTGCGCGAAAAATGAGGACAGCGAAAGAAACACACAACATACTACGAGCGCAGACTGCCAGCTGAAGAAATTGCTTTTTTGGAAAGCCACTTGTGAGTTCATGAGTTCAAGCTGAGCTTCATCATATATTAACGTGTTTCATTACTCTTCCCTCATGCCATTTCACAAGTTTTCAGGTTTTAATAGTTTAACCTTTGCCTTTACTTCAGTTAATTGTTGTCTTTTCATTCTGTCATCTTCGTTATCTTTTGTCCTTTTTACGTCACTCGTGTTGACCTAATTGTAACCATGTTTTACAGGTTCCATCACGCTTTCTTATTCCCTCACTTATTGCCTACACTTCGGTTACTGTTATGACATGTGCAGTCTTCATTTTTTGATCGCTCAATGTTTGTGCGCACAACAGATTGCTTCATCTTTTTTTTTTCCCCAAGTGTTTATTCGGTACAAACTGTGTTACAGTTAGTCTGAAGATTTCTTTTATGTTATCTGCACAAGTGTGAGTGACGGTGTGGTCCTGTGAGCGCCAAGGATCCTGCTTGAAATAGCTTATACTCTGATTACATGAATTAACAGTTGGCCGTCTGCGCTCGTGCTGTGTTGTGCGTTTCTTTCGCTGTCCTCATTCTTCGCGCAGTTTTAACCTACCTTCTAATATTAACCAACTAGCCCTCAAGAACGTCCTACTAAAGTTGGAAGTGGCTACTATCCTGTCAATCAAGCTAGTACAGGACAAAGTTGGCCTGCACAACATAGCCCATTCAGACAGGAGCACATGAGTGCGAGTGCACACTCTAGCCCTGTTGTGCACAAAGCAAACTCTTCAGTTGCATGAAGCTGCGGTCTGCTATGTAGCATAGATACCACGGCCGCCATGGGGTGCCACGATGGGTACCGTCATGGGGTGCTGCGAATTTACAGGCTGATCAAACTGCGGCTCACTGAGGACAACCGTGTTTGGTGCGTCGGACGTGCCAAAATCAGAAATAGTGCCATCTATGTGAACATCCAAAATCAAATTTGAATTGCGCACCACGGTGACATTCAGTAGGCGAAGCGTTGTGGGCACACCCCGCCCTGCTTAGCCTTCGCAGCGCAAATCATTGAAGAAGGAGCGGAAGCACCGCGAGCGGTGTGTTTGATTGCCAATAATGAATTGAAGAAATTTTTTCTGAAAAGTATTTCTGAAATAGTCTAATTGAACTTCAAGTGCATTTCTCAATTTCAATAAAATTGGTTCAGGGCCCTTTTAAATCTACGAACATTGAAAAGTTTATTTCCGAGGACCCATGGTCTTCGCATGAAGCAGACAATGTAAAGGAGAAAAAGAAAATGTGGCATAAAGGAAAGTAAGTTGCTGATTAAATTTTGAGACCTGGAGAAGTATTTTGCAAGTGTCCATCTAGTAGACATGTCCATTTCGTCTGCTGGGCAGGAGTACACGTCAGAAGGAGACAGGCGACCCCAGTCAATTAGCACTTCAGCAGCAGACGAAATGAACTTGTCCACTAGGTGGACACTTCCAGAATACCTGCCTCCTCCCTCTTGCTGCGTGTTCATTGAGGCATCCTACCGAACTCTACATAGCCTTCATACACACGTGAGCGTGTGTGTGTATGGAGGCGTACTGCCAATGATATTGATATGGGTTCACCCTTTAGAATGGGTGGGCACTAGTAGTGCACCCTAGCCGGACTAAGGTACTCCACACTATCTGGTGGAGGGCGCAGCAATTAAATTACTCATGGCCTCCGGGATTGCACACTGGCAGGTTTTGCACCGGCCAGCAAAAAAATGTCACGCGGTATGCATACCCAGCCGCCCCTGGATGGTGCTGTTAGCTGAGGACTCCGAGTACAAATTGTATGGGAAGGTCGAAAATGTAATGAAGTGGTGGAAATTCCCCAAGGACTGATGTAAGTATGTCCTCTGTCTCCATTATTTTTCACGCTTTATGTTGAGGGCATAGAAAGACGACTGGAAAACATCAAATTAGGGTTTAATTTATCCTACATGCATAATGGACAAATGGTGCAACAGAAGGTCCCCATACTGATATATGCGGACTACATAGTGCCACTAGCAGCCAACGCAAGAGATTTACAGACACTTGTGAATATTTGTGGCAGTGTAGCAACAAATCTAGGCCTTAAGTTTAGCACAGAGAAATCGGGGAAATATGATCTTTAATGAACAAACTAGTAATTATGGTGTGAATTCAACAGTATGAAATACCTAAACTCGAGCAATATAATTACCTAGGCGTATGGATAAATGAAGGAAAGGCTTACTCAAGCACCCACCAAAATAATCTGAAAATAAAGGGGAAGCGGAATGCAGCAATAATGAAACAGAGCACTTTGGGGCCACAATAATTATGAGGTGGTGCGTGGAATCTGGAAAGGAGTAATGATGCCAGCGCTAACGTATGCAAATGCCACTGTGTGCTTCAAATTGGATATTTTGTCGGGTTTAAAAGTTAACGAAAGATCGATAGGCCGGTTAGCTTTGGGAGCCCGCAATAAAACCACAAATGAGGCAGTGCAGGGTGACATAGGTCGGGCCTCTTTTGAAGTCAGAGAAGCGCAAAGGAAAATTAGTTTTGAAGACAGACTCAAGAGCATGGATAAAAATAAATGGGCAGCTAAAGTGCACAAGTATGTACCTGAAAAGCATGGACACAGAATGGAGGAAGAGGTCAAGAAAGTTGGCAACCAAGTACAGGGTAATTGAAAGTGTGAATAGTCATCAGAAAGAAAGAGAGAAACAGAGACAGCGAATTGGATGCAAAGAATGGAAACCAAAAAGACCACGGAGATTTACAAGAATGAGAAGAAGGAAATTAGAAGGGAAAATCTGTACGAGAACCCAATGGGCAGCGCCTTGCTATTTGAGGCCCGAGCTGGTTGCCTAAGGACAAAAACATACCAGAGAAAACATTTGCAACAAAATGAGGCATGTGTATGCTGCAGCAAAAAGACCACTAAGCACATCCTAATGGAATACGAAGGGATTCACCCAGTGAGAACCGTAGGTAACGTACACCTTCCAGAAGCACTTGCATTTAATGTGGACAAAAGCATCAACCGGTCAGCAGTTTAGATAAGCAAGAGACATTTAGATTGATGGAAAAAAAACCAGTGAAAAGATTGATATGACCAGATCCATTGCAGGCATAGGTAGCGGTACAAGGTAGATCGGGAATTGTTGAGGGAAAAAAAAGATTAAGGAGATGTATATTACCACGCCACAAAATGCCATAATTAAAAGCATGTATAGCATACCTGATTAAATCAAGCAGGATAGGTGACGATTTGTCACCTCCCTTTTTCAAAGGGGACGTCAATAAATCATCACCATCATCATCCAGCGCATGCGGAGGCAGCCGTAAAAGGCAGACTGCATGCGAACTCAACATGTGCATTGCCTCTATTTTCACTTGTTGCATAAGATTCTCACAGAATCTATACCAGGCGATGTTTCAGCTCTGCCTTAAACATTCCGACGCCTTAACCATCTAGTTCTCTAGTGGGTTTATTGTTTCCAGCACTCTTCTATATTCTTATCCATTGATTTGGTGGCACTTAGGTTAATAACTTAATTTTTATGTGTGGGTTCACACACCATTCATTGCCTCTGAACTTGCAGTTTATAGAAGATGCCATAGTTTAATTGTTGTTGCCTTGGTCTTACTTTTTTTTTTCTTTGCATTGCAGTGATTCAGAAATTGACATGGCAATTGCCACATTGTGCACCTACTCTGTAATGCAGTGCGATGATCTTCGTGCAATATTTATTAGTATCTTACTGTGCATACTTTTTCCTAGTTGTAGTTTTCATTTCAATTGTACTTTTTGAATTGACTGTATTAATCTTGCACACTCTTACTTTGTGTGAATTAAGATTTTGTTATGTTGATGCTTCTTTTTTGCCTTGTTGTGTAATGCTTATTTTACATTGAAGTAACTGTAGTTGTCCCCTAACCCAATGCCTTCCTGAACACCTGAAAAGTATTCATAAATAAATATACTTTCTTAAAATAAATAAAATAAACATGCCGTAAGCAGATACACATTTTTGTGCTCGGTGTAATTAACATATCAATTACACTGCTCATAATTATGATAATTACCGCTTGGGCAGCAACTATAACATACTAATCAACAAATAAATAATTGCATGATTTACTACTTCACGCTTTGCGCACAATTTCTCGCTCCATCCAGCATTGAAACTGTGGCCCGCAGCAAGCAATGGCACACAAATGCACACAGCAGAACACACGGATTTTCTTTACTCTGCAATGAAACCTTTTTTAAAGCTTGCTCCACCTTAGCTGAAACATTCATTGTGTGTTTGTACTTTCAGTGAGACTTCACCTTGAATATTCGACTTTGAACTGGCACACCTATTCCTGTGAGTTAGGCTTGTGCGTTCGCTAACAAAGCCAACACTAGATACACAGTTCAAAAGGTCAATGAAAGGGGCTAGTCGGTGGCTGTTCCTACTTTCCACCCATCTCATGATGAACTCTTACAGAGATATACCACTTCTACATACCCACATGAATGTAGCGGGAGTATGCGTGCGCGAAAAAAATTAATGTACTTGAGAATAAACAGCCGCACTTTAACTCTCTTACACTTTCAGCCATCATTTTCTAATCAGCAAGGGATCATACAGTAGAGCAAAATCCTGTTTTTCTCGCCTCATCCAAGCTGCAACAACAATACCAGAGCATGTGAAAGCCTCCTCAATGCACAAGAAGCCCTCAAGTGTGAACGCTGCGGTGCGGAGAAGAAGCCGGCCATGCCCACGACTGGAATTACCTTCTTTTGCGCATGGGATGGCCGGGGCAAAACTTGCCACCATGCGCAAATCTGGGAAGCCATAAATTACTAGATGGCACTTGGCAGCGGCACAGCAGAGGGCGACAGCGACACAGAGACTTACATCCCACCCCATTTACGGCTAATTACACTCATTTTTTTATTAGAGTTGATCCTTGATATAACCAACTTCAATATAATGAAATTCTCGATATAATGAAGTATTTAACTTTTCACAACCTCTTGTCCATAGGCCATCATGCATTTAGAACTTCAAATAACAAAGTGTGTTTGTATGCAATTTCAATATAACGAAATTTCGCTTCTGCCACAAAGAAATTCCAAGACAATAAATGGAAGCTTCCGCAGACACCGATGGTCAAATCATTTAATTACAAGGGTCTGCTTGCAAATGAACCTCTCAAATCGCGCACGGCACGATAAGAGCGACCACCGCAATGGAGCCGCATCATGTTCTGTAACAGTCCAACTGCGATAAGATCCTATTGCCCACACACTTCGTGCTTTAGGTGCGAGTGAAAGTGTGCAAGGGTGAGACAAGAAAGATGGTGGCTTCACGAGTGCTGCCTACTCGCATGAACAAAAAAAAAAAAAATAGGGGGAGGGGAGCTCACTCGCGGTAAAGCCTAGACTACACGTACGCTTGCGAACGTGCGCTAGTTCGTGTCTATGCGCCTTGCACCTGCCACGCCTCATAAGGAATGGTGGTTTGCATCCACAAAGACACATGACAGTGCATGGTCACTGGGCTCACTCATAGATGCCTTGGAAGATTCCACTTCATACATTGTTATTGACAGTGTTTCAAAATGCTTCAATATATATAAACGTAACTGTTGTGTTTTTAGAGCTGTTAGATCAGCACAAAAAGGAAAGATTAACCACTTTCTTGCATGATATAAATCTGCTTCTCAGAGAGTTTAATGTACTGTGCCGTAGCTGCGTAGCCAGGCGCGCTGACAAAAGACAGGCCAAGCATGTGATAAAGTGCACACCACACATACGCTTGCAGACACGCGCAAGCTCGCGTCCACACGTCCACGCATGCGCAGACAGTGCAGCATGGCTCATACGCATCGAAACATGGCACGATCTCAATGAACAACTGATCTCTGCTATCGCTTGCTTGGGCTTTCAATTAATTTCGATATGATGAAGCAAATTGCCGATTTTGCCTACTTCATAATAGCAAAGTTTAACTGTGTAACCTTAGCTGCTGACTATTGCTACATGTTCTTGGCACAACAAGGTATCATTTAATATACTTTCATGTTTATATGTACATCTACAAGTCACCTAACTGACCTTTTTTTTTTCTATAAGTGGTTACAAGAAACCCAGATCCAAGACATGCCAAATGCGTCTGAAGTCAGTTAGGACCTTGTCCTCATAACGCTGAGAGAGAGAAAGCGCAATGAGGTGGCAATGAAGGGACGAATGCGGGGGCGGTCGAGCCATGCAAATAGGGGGAAGGGAAACAAACGATGAAAGGGCAGTGAGTGCGAGGGAAGAGGAAGCCAGGAGGCAACCTAGAAACCAGTCTCGGCTTTCCGCATGCATATGGGCGCTCTCTTCTTCCTGACGGAGGGGAACAGCACCACAAAGGAGCTGTTTGCGGCTGGCAATGCTTCTGATGCATCTACCACTGCATTCTCAGTTTCATGCGAGTTGTAGTGCGAGACGGGACATGCTTAATCTTGTTTAGTATAGTCAAGGTTCTTCATTTATTTTCTGGGACTGCACTATACGGTCACAACACCCAGTATGTAGCAAAATTGGAGTTGCCATAACCACGGTTCTGCTGTACCCATACTTGCTATAGCCCTTGTAGGGTTGCAGTATATTAAATTAAAATAAATAAGCAAATAAATAAATAAGTGCTTTGACACTGGTACATTCTTTAGAAACTGCTCATTCACTAACATTCCTTGAGACAAGTGTTTCAGGTTTATTTCTAAACACACAAGGAACCTTGCTCTACACAAAACAAATTTGCCTTTTCACTTTCCAACATAGCATTCCAATGCTTGCAACACCAGGCTCTAGTGCTCCACAAAGAACAAAGCGAAGTCATGCATCTGAGTGCCCCACCACATGTGCATTGAGCTGCATAGCATGCCTCGTCACTGCTATAGAAATGCCACAAAGTAGTAGTTACCGCACCTGGCAAAGAAGTGAACAGCTCAAACACCACTACAGAGGAGGATTTTTCTATAGACCCATTCCTCCAATAACTACGGAAAAGTCTATGCAACCAGCCATCAGTCATCATGACGATTACAATTAAAATATGGGTTTTATTCACTTTTTTTTTTACTAGATGCTGACACAGGTGACCCATTCTCTGTATGTGTACATGTCACAAAGGAATATGATGGTGTCTTCTTCATACTTCTATTAATGGCTAGTCTGCTTCACTGTATGCCACAATGGGTGTGTCAGTATGGCAAATATTTTGGAAGCAGTCAATAACCCTTTCAGGATCAATGACATAAATATACGGCGTCACGAACAAGTGTAAAATGGTCGATGCCATACATTTATGGCGCTGTCTGTACGTTTAAAAAGCATGCCAATATCCTAACTTTTTCTTTCCTGGCATGTGATGCCATTATGCGGGAGTAAAGGGAATTTTTTTCTCGAGCCTCCTTCTCTTGGTTTTCGTTGCATGGTTTTGTTTACTCCAGCGAGTCTATATACTACCGCTCACACATTGTCGCGTGGGTGGGCGGCGGTTAGTTTGGGTTTTGTTCCGCTGGCGGTTTCGGCTTCTTGCACTCGCAAAACTGATGCCTATCTCGTTACTAATCGCTCAATGGGCGACCGCCTGTTACTCGCTCGTTTATTGCTCACAGGGGTGCGCATACGTGAAGGATGCCGCCATGCATGCATTTCCTTTGGAGGTTTCTTTCTTTCTTTTATTTTTTTCACTCGCGAAAACTAATTGTCTCTGGTTGGCAATAAGATGAAGATTAGCATAATTTTGTTACACATTTTGCATTTTTGACGGGCACACAACCACACAGTTTTCTTGAGTGCGCTCACCTATGCAGTTCGATTACGCTATGGACGTAAATATTAGTGTAAGAGCAGGAACATATGAGACTTGCGAAATATTCTTGTGTGCGTATTTTCTAAGCCTTGAACTATGTGTATAACAATACATCAAATGTTTAATTCTTATAAGTTTATTTCCTTTTTTATTGTTGTTATTCATGAATAAACAGTACATATATACCAATGCAAAATATTTTTTTCTGCACTTTCCGGCTTTACGGTTACCCTACAAAAATTACGGTAAATTTCTTTTAAATAGGTCCCGCTGAAGAATTTAAATCCGCAATAAAAAAATTAACCCTGGGCGGTCGCATATGAAGAAGAAAATCGACCCTGAAAGGGTTAAAAATTTACTTACAACAAAACTTTGTCCAGCTCTGCTGTTAGCAAAATATTTTCTTGGTTGGTCTTCTCCATATGCACCTTTAATAGGTTAAGTTCAGCTTCCTGGAACAAATAAAGTATCAAAATATTGTGAATTCTTTTCATCCTGTAAATAATTATTGTAACCAACAGCAGAGCACTTTAATGGGTTTGTCACCAGTCTAATGGATTGAAAACAAACAAGCCCAAGCCCAGTGCTTAAATCACACAGCAGTGACTATGTCTCGTATCTGCAAAATGTTACACCTATGCAAGGTAAGAAAACAGCTGAAAATTCAAACGGAAGCCTGCATATCCTTACTCTCAGAGCAGCTGGTCTCACCTACCATATCACACTTCTTGCTTGCTGCACACAAATGGATAGCAGGAATGTAAACAAAATGAGGATTTCTCTGAAACGCGGATAGCGTAAACTGCTACGGGTGCGCATTGAACTCTGAGAAGCCACAATCTGAACAACATTCATTGTGCAATCCTACAGCATTTCAGTACACATACTAGGAGTATTTAGGCCATGGTTGTAAACAAATGGCTTTTGTAGTTGTTTAAATTTTGTGCATGCTGTGGCAAAAGGCAGTTTCTTAATGGATGTTCAAGTTGCTTTTATGGTACTAGTGAAGTTTCCAGTCCGTTAGGTAAATCAAATATGTGTACTGGTTATATGAACATGTCATGCATTTCATCCACTTTTGTGCATTTTCTGATTGTGCATTCTATTAACAAAGCAACTGGTATTCTGTGTTGTCAGTGGACTTCACTGTTCTTGTGCTGCCGCACTATTAATCATGATCGACAGAAATACACTAGACTGAACAGTGCATACATAAACACCCAAACAATGCACAACATGCTAATTAAAAAAAAAATGCAGTGCACAGTATACAAAAATAAAGCAGTGCATGTTTACATGCATCAAAATGGCACCTTCTAATCAAAAAAAGAAAATTGATAAAGTGTACAGGCAGTGCAGCATCAGCAAAGAAAAGGAAGGAAGAAAAGCCCCAACACAAACAGTCTTCACTGTGCTGGTTGTTACTATGGCGCAGGAGAGAGGCCTGCAACTTTTCATATGTACACCTAGATGCAACTCAACACTACACACATAAGCGAAATGGACTTTGGCACTATCCTATGCTTCAAAAGGGTCCTGAACCACTCCTCAGGCTTGGTGAAAAACCACAGTCCATAGATAGCAAATGCTGCTGTGAACATTTCAGCCAAATTTTGCAGTTGTGCGCATTGCGTGGAGCTCACAAGTAGAACGCAATGTCATCTTTTTCTCAAACCCTCTCTTTTGAAACGAGGCCTCCACCTCACCCCTTTCGAAGCTGCTTGTGGCTTGTACATATTGTAACATGCAATATTCTCATAGACGGCTGCTACTGGCTGATAGCTGACATCAGTCAAGAAGGGTATTAGATCAGTGCACTTTTCTTTTTTTAAGGAACAGTTACTATGTATATTTATTGATACAGTTTAATAAACAGGCTGAAGTAAGCAAAAATCTGCTTTTGGATTTCGATAAAAATCACGTACTTCTGGAAGAAGTACGTGATTTGCTAGCACTTGGCCACAGCCGTCCATGTATAAATTAAACTTTGGCCACACTGCTTATCGGTGTCATAGTAAATGGGTCTTGCATATATCGTCATACGCAAGACTCCCATAGACGACTGCTATTGGCTGATAGCTGACATCAGTAAAGAAGAGTGTTTAGATCAGTAAACGTCTTCCAGTTGTTACTGTGTATATATATTGACGCAGTTTAATAAACAGACTGAAGCAAGCGAAAATCTGCTTTAGAATTTCCATAAGAATTACGTACTTCCGAAAGAAGCCAACTATCGTTTTCGAATGCTCAGCCGCAGCCCCAGCATAGGAATTAAAAACTTTGGCCAAACTGCTTATTGGTGTAGTAGCAATTGGGTCTTGCTAATTTCGATTAGTTTTGAACACTCAACTAGCCTCGAACTAAGCAATACCTAAGATCAGACTACACGTATGCTTGCCAGCGTGCTCACTCCTAGCTGCTCCTCGCTAGACACCCTGGCAGACATTGTTTCGTATTTAGCTATTGACAGCGCTTCAGAATTGGCAATTTGGATGTGGCTGCTATCCGTCAGTCAAGCTGTTGCAGGACAAAACCAGTTCGCACCACGTAGCACGGCCATACTGTGTCACATGAGTGCGAGCGCGCACTCCAAGAGGGAGAGCTCGCTGAGGATTGCCGAGAACAACCACGTGCTCCAAGTGGTCTTCGTGGTTGATGAGGCTCCAGGCATGTGGCAAGCTGGCCCAAATGCTGACATCCAATTGGAACAGGATATCTGCTTCCCGAGTTGCACACCTTCAAGGTGGGTAACCATCATGTTTGAAGCTTGTTACGTGAGCAATTCTTTCATCACAAGTTCGCAGTGCGGTATCCATCGCTTACCCAATGTGGGAGCGACTGATGTACTCACACACGCGAAAATAAAGACGATGTTCGAGACACCGTGAACTCAACTATAAGTTTAGAGATAGCCTCCGAGTTTGGCGCATTGTAGGCATTAAAATCAGAAGTAGTGGTGTCTACGTGAACATCTAAAATCGAATTTGAATTGCACGCTATTAGGCGTAGCATTGGGGGCCTGCCCACTCCATCATAGCCTTCACAGTGCAAAGTATTGAAGAAGGAGCATAAGCATTGCAAAGGGGATCAAAGGCAATCTTTGACTGCTAATATCTCCGCGTCTGCTGAACACACTGCAGTACTTTTTGCTGCGAAACACTTATGAAACAGCCTATTTTAATGTCAAATGCATTTCTAGATTTCGATAAAAGATGTTTCGGGGCCCTTTTAAGTCAGCCAATGGGAGCGAAGAAAATTTTACAACCTTGGTTTAGGACTTCAAAGCAACATCAAGAAATGCAAAGTAACCATTACGATCAGAAAACACTCGTTTTAGTGAGTGGTTTGCACTATTCATGCTTGATAAAAGATGATGGCAACTCACCAGGGCGGCCTTTTCAGCTGCAAGAGCTTCAAAGTTGTTTGCGAGGTCTCGCTGCCCATTTGAATCTTCAAAGTCAGTCTGCACTTGACATTCTACAACATCGCAACAAAGACGGGAGTGCTTGTTGTAACTACGGTATAGGTGCACCAGATCAGGTGGCTTGGGAATGTTCAGACCTACGTCATCCCAGTCCTCAAAGTCCTGAAAGCATGGCAACGTAGGCTATAGCAGCAGTCAAACCTTGATGTAAAACGAACATGTGGATATGGGACAGCAACTTTTCACTCATAGTTCCAAGACTTCAAAAATGCATTCTCGGCAGATGCTTATATGACTAACTTGTGCTAAATTATGGAGTCACAACTTGCTTTACACAGCCATCAGTGTAAAAGGAACCTTCTACACTGACACCAGCATCACATCTGCCATCAAGGTGAATGATTCAGTTTATTGTCCCAAAGTAACATAGCAGCTATGAGAAGCACCATAATTTTCACCAGCTGGGATTATTTACCATGCACCCAAAGCTCAGCATCAGCATCTCGCTGCCACGGTCAGGAATAAACCCCATGACCTTGTGCTCAGCAGGAGAGTGCCATAACCACAAATGTACTACAAGCAGTTAGCCTTGACTGTCAATTCGAGCACATTATGATCTGTCATGCAAGAGCAGGAAATGCACTATTGGCCAAAGGCAATTTTTTTAAATTATGCTAAAACACAAAAATCAGACTCCACTGCAAATGTCAATGACTGTGCTATGCAGCTCCAATTCCATGCCCCCTTTTGCACGACCAAGCAACCTCAGTCATACAACTGAGCAAATGTTTACAGAAGCAATGCTCAGGACTGGTTTCTGCATAAATGCCACCCTGCACTGCTGCCACTTTGTGCCTCTGTAAGCCGGCAAATTTATCTAACAAGGGTGGTTTGGGTTATTGGTGACACAATAAAATTTGAAGTTCTCCAGGGCATTAGATGCAATAGTCAGGAAATACCCCTGCAAGGACGCAAACCTTGACAATGCAATATACAGCAGGGATTGCAGTGTCCTCAATTTTCCATCGGGTACTTCAGCTTGAATGGAGCCAAACTATTTATGTATCAGACTAGTACATGTTACAGAAAAAAATTAACCAATTACAATTACTTCATTCAAAAATATAATTGACTACAGTCAATTATATTTTTCTACTTTCCTACTTTTCTATGCTACTTTCCTTCGAACTTCTATTAATATTGCATAAATACAGTAAACAGAACCAGCTGGTCTGGCACTTCCAGTGCATCCTCTGCAGTCCCTCATAGTTTCCTCTGCACTAAAAGCTTTTTAAAAATTTTGAATTAAAAAAAAATTTAATTTCTGAGGGCATGAGTTCTGAGGGCATGAAAAGAGACACTAAAAAGTTGCTCGAGGAGAAAAAATAGAGGGAGAAATCTGGTGATTAGCCAGTTCACTCTATGAAAAAAATGTGTGCTGGGGGGTAGGGCCGTATTGTAACATATACAGATCTTGAGCACCAGATTGTGGTTACACAGCATCTGAGTCCTTGATAAAGTGTAGCACTTCATTGTTGCTGGTACCTGGAGAAGCTTCCAGCTGGCCCAGTGGGAAGCTGAAAAAAGTGCCCATATGTGATTTCCTAGCATTAACATCTTGCTTGGCTTTCACTATCGAAATATATCAGCACAGGTTCGATGAGAAAACACATTGAGCTCCCAGGTTTGCCTGTCTGAACATGCGCATTTGCGAGGCTGCTGTGTGGCACAATCTCAGGTGTTCTACTCTTGTTCCCGCCAAATTCAGGTTCTCAAAGCTTTCGCCTGTTATAGCTTGTTTATTCAATAAAGTAACTCGTTATATGCATGAAAAAAGTAACTGAATTACAGTTGACGTTACGGAGTAAACAAAATAATCGTTATATCACAATATCTAGAAAAAATGTTATTGATTACAAGTAATTCACATGTAGTTTGTTAAGAACAAGTCTGATGTGTACACTTCATGTACCCAGCATGTCGAAGGTTTATACATCGGTGGCCCATAAAGTGTGGCATCGTAAATCTCAGGGGTTATGGAATTGGCTAATACTCTTTGACATGGTCTGCTTGATGGCACTCGTAAACTACAAGGGTAGTACATTTTTTCATTTAACAGTACTTTTCAGCTTCATTTTCGAACACAAATTATGGGGTTTCATATTTCCTGCTGTTAACTTTAATATCACCCATTAAAGTAATTTGGTGAACTAGGAGAGTAAAAGAGAAACAATTTTTCCCCCAGGCAATGCAAAGCTGTTGTGGAGTAGTGGTAGAGTATCCACGACCCAAACACAGAGTTCTTGATTCAAAAATGGGAATATAAAAACAATTTACTGCGCTAATTATGGTATTTAGGTCAGATTAGATTGGGGGCAGGAACAGTTATCATAATTAGATATTTTACAAAATATAACACATCATCAGCAAAAAGGTGAATGTCAGAAGAAATAGTGGAACTGAAATCATCAACGCAAATTAAATATAAGAAAGGTCGAAGGAGTGACCCCTATGGTTCACCATAACGTACCACAGTAGGTGACGAATTATGACCATTAACCATTTCATATTGCACGCAATTAAACTAAAAACATTAAATCTACTTAAGCAAATTGCCGTCTATTTTTAGTATGTTCAGCTTGTACAATATTAATTTACGACAGACCTTGTTGAAGACCTTGCTGAAATATAAAAAGATTAAATAATCTTTTAAAAATGCTATCGATGTAATTTATGTGCGAGTCATACAAGACTACAAATGAACAATATTACGACTCATATGATATATACAGTCGAATCTCGACAATTCAAACTTGTAGGAGCCCAAAAATTTGTTCTAATTAAAAGGACTTGTTTTTGAAGTATTTGTGCACCACAGCATGATGCACGGATGGTGTGAGTCGTGAAATATCACGGCGTGCAAGCACGCAGTGAACAAGGACCACAAAACTGCCCACGCCGCCCAATACTCGCTTCCCCCCTCATAACGGCAGAAAACAAAACTTCAAGGAGCGGGCTAAGCTGGCGCCGAGCCGGCAGGGCTGGCACGGAGAATGTAAAAAATGAGGGAGTTGAGAGGGAGGGCAAGGGGAGCATAGTTGCGAGGAAAGATGGGAGGGAAGCAGATTTGCTTTCCCACCAACTTGCTGGATGGCTCTAATTACCTCTGTCCCCTACTGCCACCGAAGCAACGAGTTGCCCAGGCCAGGACTGGGTCTCCACTGCTGCATCCCTCTGTGTACTTGCGCATTTTTTCCTTGCAAAAGGATAGACAGTTGGGCGAGTTGGTAAGGTAACATGACCTTGGCTTGTAGCGTGAAGTGAACACGGACACAGACACACGCTCGTCCTGTCTGCTCCTTTCTGTGTACATGTTCACTTCGTGCTACAAGTGAAGATCACGTTTTTTCCTTCATCTGCTGACAGATCGGAACTGTGTTTACCTTCTTCGTCCTGCGTTCTTAATGCGAGTCATGTCTTATCTAGATGGTGAAATCGTTGCCGCTGATCTTAATTATGTTGGTGTGCTCCCTCCTGTTCTGCGTCATCATGTTCAAGAGACAAGGAGAATGAGGTAGTGGTTGTCGCATTCGTGTCCTTGTATTCAAGGTCTGTCTTCTCATACAGAATCAGATATGGTGCACTGTCTCCAACAACCTTTCCATCACGACATCTCAGTTTAGACGCATCATTGTAAAAAAAAACAAGTGCGGACGAGACCAACCAAGCCAACCAAAACAAGTGCGAGTGAGAGCTGACGCGAGCAGATGATAGTGCGAAAGAAGCAATCCGGCTGAACCAGACGCGAGTACAAATAGAGCGGTCAGGCAGATCCCCATGATACCAATTTCCCGCACTTTTGTCACTGTAGGGGCCACTCTTATTGGTCTCCTGCACTCGCAGCTCGCTTGTCACCGCGGCAAGCTATGAAAAATCGGCCCAGCATCGATACCTCCCACGGCGCACGTTTTGCCACTAGAGTGGCTGGGGCATTATGGCGCGACACAGAAACGGTGACCCTGCTTTGAGAGAGAATAAAGTTTCTGCTACTTTTTCCTTTTTTTTTTTTTGCACACGCGGCATTGAGGGGTCTTTACTAAGCCTTTCCTTTATGGAGGGGTCAGTGCAATGCTGGTCGAAGGCGCCGCCTCATGGTCTTGCGCGGTGCTAAGAGCACTGTCGGAGCACGGTATGTTTGAATTAACCGTCACAAATGCTTGCGCGTTTGAATTACCAGGCGTTTTTGCCCATTGGAATACACATAACTTTGACGGGACCATGGTGTCACTTCGAAAAAAAAAACAGAAGTTCGAATTAAGCGTGTTCAAATTAACGAGATTCAACTGCATAAGCTCATATATGAACAATATTATGACTCAATGTTTTAGTTAGATAGTTAGATACAAAGGAGATATATTGAATCTGCTGGAGTGCTTGAACAGTGCATGAGTGGTGTATTTTGTCAGGAAAATACCATGTCGTGTGTGACTAGAAGTGACTTCTGACTGTGTGATGAAGCTTTTATTTCCTCCATAGCCCAGGAGAAATTTAATAAGTTTCGAGTGCTCATTCTAAAAACTACAATGCTCTTGAACACCAGAAGCCTGGCAACAGGAGCTGCAGTCATGTGCATGGGTGTTTAAAAAGCTTAATTTGTATAACAGGTCACTGACCATTGTTAAAAAAACACAAAGTGTGGCATTTCGGGACCTGTACAGAACCTCTCGTAGAGTGACCACCCCGGAAGGTGTTGGTCCCGGGTTCGAATCCTGGACCATTCTTCAACTATGAAGCTTTGTTCCTGAGAAACCCATGTGGATTCCCTCTGTAGCTTTGTGCTACATACAAATGGATGTCAATTTTCCTTTCATGAACCTTCCTCTACCTTGCCGAATTCCGCAGAACTGATTTGCCATGAGTTCACAATAGAGGTGTCTCAGTAACATCAAACTGGAATGTTTCAGAAATGTAAACGGTGAATGAATTTAAATATTAACAAATGCAGAGTCATGCGTATATCTAGAAGTTCTAACAGTCCTTCGACAAACAACTTAAACAATGTCCCCCTTCAATCTGTCAATTCTTATAAGTACTTGGGTATTCATATCACGTCTAACCTAACTTGAGCACTTCACATTGAATACATCACTAATAACGTCGCTCAAATGTTAGTGTACATACGTTGGAACTTTTTTAAAGCACCATCTGCATTAAAATTATTACTCCATAAAACATTAGTATGTTTCAAGCTTGAATGCACTTCATCTGTGTGCAATCCCTACCATGAAAATCTAATTATTTTGCTCAAACTCATACATAATAACTCTGTTTGCTTCATTCATTCAATTACAACTGTACTTCCATTATAACATTAATGAAAACCACCCTAGCCCTCTCTTCTCTTGCGTCATGCTGTAAAATATCCTGTTTAGGTCTATTTCACAAATTATACCATAATTATATGTTTTGTGACCACCTAATTGTGTTGACCACCGTCATAAAGTTGGCGTCGTATCTTGTAACACTAAGTCATTTTACTTATCTCTTTTTGCCCCATACATCCTGCCCGAGGATACTCTAACTATCAATGATGACCAACTTTTTCGTCAAACTTTAGCTAGCATTGTATAACTAGGTGAAAGTTCATATCAAAATTGTTTACCATTTACAGTTACGTATTTTTTGTACTTGCTGACTAATCACAGCTAATACAGTAGATCCTTGTTGATATGATCCCGTTACATATGATTTCCCGGCACAAACATTCGCGATCGAGAACACAAAAATGACTCCATACAGTTACGCTTCTTTCTCACCAGTTCATACGTTCTCGACAAGCACAATCTTTCGGCACCAACATTAAGTACATTGCCAAGCATTGCATGGTATGTTTTCCGGTTGCTAGATCACATTTTTAAAAAGTGCGCGATGCTCGTGCGATTGAGAACAGTAGTTGCCCACCACAGCAGTTTTACCATAATACTTGCCTGTCCATCTCGCGTGAAAACGTCAGCATATGCCCATTTCCTATCCCGGTACCAGCAAATCTCTTCCCAGGTCATCGCATGCCGCATTCACAGCTATCACCACCAACCCTATTGCGATAAGCATCTTCATCTATATGCTTCACAGTACGTAAGGGCATAGAGCTTAAGGGAAGCGTAGCCCACTTTTAATAGGCGATAACCCAAACACGCTGCCGTTAACTGCTGCAGGCAGCACGAAGTGAGTGTGACGTTTCGCTCTGGTGGCACTGTAGGCATGATATTCCGTCGTTACCAACCAACTTGATTTCGTTTTGGTTTCCTGTGGTCCGCTTGTAACACTACGCAATAAAACGACAATGTGCATTTCAGAATGCTCAGGGCCCCAACGGCTCAACGCACACCAGCAACTACTGCGGAAATGATTCACGCTAAGTGAGCGCGTCAAAAACTTCTCGCCAAAGTGCCTTGCTTGAAGAAGCTGCTGAGCCAGGCCGAATTCAAGGAGCGCAAATATAAGCTTGCCAAAACTGCAAAAATGACAACACACATCCCTGGCCACTCAAGCCCCAACACTTCAGCGTGCGCCGGTGTCTCACGCTGCAACGATTCATGCAATGCTTTGTTTTATGTACACGTCTACAACAGTCGAGTTGCAAATTTTTTAGTGGCCTCAGATCATATATTTAACCCATTAGTATGTTCTTTTTTGTGTTTTCTTCCAAAACTTATGAATTAGGTTCTACTGTATTGTATAGTTATTGTATATTGTATAGGTGGGAGCCTTTTTTTTTGGCATAGCTTAATTATTGCTGTAATTGTTCTTTTTCTTGTTGCTCTGTAACCACTCCCCTCTTTAGTGTCATATGGCATTGAAGGTAACATAAATAAATAAATAATATGTATACATAAATAACTAGTAAATAAATACCTGGACTTCGTTCTCATCTGAAAAAGTGATGGATGTCAGCTTGTAATCATGCTTTAGTAAGTACTCGTTCAGAAGGAAGTTGACAGCTCGCCGCTCATGAGGGCGCAAAGGTTCCTCTGAAACAGTTGTGTGCTCACTGCCATTGTCAGGAGTGTTTGGGTCAGACTCTGCACAGTATAAGAGCACAAAACAGGGAAAAAAGGGACACACGACAGTGAAACAAAGACATTGCTATCACTCTTTTGAAGTAACTTAAGCATTAGCATGGAACATTTTTACTGCACTTCCATACAAACATTTTTTACTTTTACGAAAAGCTCAATCTCGTCAATACTAGCGATTCTACCTGTGATCACTGGTACAGTCCTAGTCCAGCAAATATATAGCCAATAAAGTCACCTCACATATGTGTATCTGCATATGCTTATCACACAACACATCAGGAAGAATACTTTCATGCACTCTACTAAATTCCAAAGACAATACAATGAAAAATGAAAGATGTGTATACACACCTGTAACAACAGTTAGGTTTGCTCGCAGGTTTTTGATGGTTTCACGAGCCTTCCTAAGCTCAAATTCTAGAACTAACATAAATAAAAGAAATGTTAAAACATTTTTTAGGCATACGACAACAATGTACAATAAAAAAAGACACTCCAGAGTCGCTTTTATGTCAAAAATATTTTTCATGTAAAATATGTGTAGCTGAATTTTCAAAGGCCATGCTACCTCAAACTGCCAAAGGAAAGGTATTCACATTGTTGACCACAAACTTTCTATTAAGAATACAAAGCTAGACTGAACATTATAAATACTGTATCAGCTTAATATGTAAAAAAAAAAATAGCTAATATGCACAAGAAGGTTTTAAGGAATAATAAATAAAATATGATGTATGTACAAATGATAGTAAAAACAACTACTGAAAGTTTTTCACTGTAACAGTGACACGAACTGGAAAAAAGCCAGACTCCGTAACAATTTCTAACCGCCTCATGCTTAGCAGAGTGAGCGGAGAGTAAGAGAGAGCATGGCAGAGAGTGTGACGCAGGTGTCCCCCTCCCATTAATAGTCACCATAAACCAAACAGTGCCTTTAGAGGTTCACCAACCATGTGCAGGCCCTTTTCCCAATAGTCAGCATGCCATTGGGCCCCACAGAGAGAAAGAGGGAGGAGCAGTGTCAGAGGAGGGTGCAAGGCCAAGGCTAGTTGTCAGATGTCATGCTCTCTACTATTTTTTGTTCTGCCTCCATAATGTCAAGACTAGTGTCACATGCCTTACTCCTAGTGTCACATTACCACATTGCCTTCATTTATTTACTGCTTTCTGTTACGTTTTGAATTTTTTATGCTTAATAGCCCTGCTTGGACTAAATTTTGTCCCGCACTACTCTTTTATATGAATATCTACCTCAAGTAAGCCTTACAAAAATTACTGCCTACCAAAGATGTGGCAAAAATACAAGAGGTTAAAGGAGCACTCATGACATACACAACAGCACATGCAAAAATGTAAATATAAGACACATCTGTCAATGCATTTGCACATTTATGAGTAATAAAGAAGCCAGAAGAATCACTTGCTTTTTGAGGTACCTGTTAAAAAAAAGGAAACTGATTAAGTTGTCTCTCAATGCACAAAGACTAGGTAATAACGGACAAGCATTTCTAATATTTACTGAAGTAGTTGAACTGGAGCTATGTTGACAAAAACTCCTTGAACATGCATGAAGATGCATAGAGATGGTGGTGAATAAGTGTATATGGGCAAGCCTAGCACTGAACGCTATTATGAAAGTATGTGGATTCCTCAATGAAGTCAGAAACTTATAATAAAAGAGCATGTAATTTTGAATGCAAAACAAAGGCTTGAAAGTGCAACTAACCTAGTTGATATTACAGATGAAGTAGAGATTGCAGATGTTCACTGTTTCTTCAACATAATAGTTTATACCATTGGTTACAATACTTATTGAACAAATCTACCAGAGATTGCAGTTTATGATGTCCTTGTACTATGGTAAAAAATGAAAAGCATCATTACCTCCTTTGAGAAGGTTGGTCACGATAGTTATGCAGAAACAATTTTCTAATTTAACATTCAACAATATTGTACACAAGTTATATCAAACACGACTTAACCTACCAGCAACTCTTTCATCCAGCTGTTTCTCTCCGTCATCTGAATACCTTGTGAAATCCAAAGAATCAAATGTCTGGACACTCGATGTTCTTGCTGCGGAAAAATTAAGCAGTTCATTAGTCAAACGAAAACCAACACACAAACAACATCAGCAAACAAAACAGTATAGCAGGCAAACAAAAATATTCCAAAGAAATTGCAGGCTAAAATACAGGAATTACAGTATGAACTGCTATTCTTCCACCTTTATTCACACAAGGGTGGCGAAAGCAAAGAACCACCGTTGAAAAGGCGTAATAACTTGAGTAAGTTCCTACAGTACACCACTATTTCAGGAAATTTAAGCACGCAAACGAACTGATACAACTACCATTTACAGAACCAAGAAGCTAACTTTGTCAGCTGCATTATTTTGTGAATACAAAGAATGCTCGCGTTGAATATGGCATAGAAAGGATCGGAAAATTAAGGTTTGCTCATCTCCAACGTTCTATGTGAAGTCTTGCATATGCGCATGCGAGCGCGCGTGTGTAGAATTCTCACCATCCACAATACACTTTCTTGCAAAATAAAACAGCTAATCAGCAACAACATGGCATATGTGCGTCAGTTTCGCACTACCTCCTGTAGAACGAATCAGATGCAAAAATTTTTCTACCGCTATGCACTGCGCGCAGACGCTTAACGGTACTTCGCCGACAACAGCTGTTCTACAGAGAGCCGTTCCATAGCCCACCAGTGCAGACATCATACAAGCGAAGTAAATTGCTTCTGTATACGCACGCAGCACCGGAGAAGCATCAAAAGTCGAGTGGCTATGCTTTTCAAAGTTGCCTGGGTTAGAAAAATAGTCCCGCAGCCTGGGTAGTTCCCTGCCGCTTTCCAAGAGCTCGGCATGCAATTCCAAAGCGGTCAAAATGAAATTGTCTTTCAGAAGCTTCGCGGCAATTTTGTCTATAGTCACGTCGTGCACACTTTCTAATTCAGTCGGTAGAGGAAGCAGAATCGAAGTGTCGAGGGATGATGTGCACTTCGAAATATCATTTTCCATCGTTTCAGCTGTCGGGCCAGCTGCCACACCACGGAGTTTGGAGTACATTGTGTTGACGGACGACAGCCGAATAACCCCAAGGAGAAAAAACTTGATGATGATAAAAGGGAATCACAGCCCCAGCCATGGTCCGAACCAAATAGCTGTTCGAACACAACGTGAATGCTACTGGGCATGGAGGAACGAAAAAATTTATCGACGATTAGGATAGTCCCTAATTCGAACTTTAAGTATTTTCATTTCGCGATATATTGACTGGCGCGGACAGTCTCGTGCGGCACGTTGCAAACGGAGCGAAGTGTGGCGCGACTCGTGTCGTGTCGTGTCTCGTCCTTAACGTGGCTACAGTGAACTAGAAGGCTTCTATATAGCATAGAGTTTCGTACAATAATTACTGTATGAAACTCTATGCTATATAGTTCACCAGTATACTTAGTTCACTATAACGCGCCCCAATAGACTTCGATCGCAGCGCCGCCACAGTATTTTTCGTCGTCGCGCGCGTCACCGCCATAGAGTTAGTATAGTAACTCTATGGTCACCGCATGCGAAGCATGCGCCGCCCCCGCAAGGCTAGAAGGTTTTCCTAGTGACACGACCGAGCCGGCGCAGCTGAAATAACTTGCTATGCGCAAGGCAGATGGCGCTACCGCCCGCTGGCGCGCGGGCGGGCGCAAGAAGCCCTTATGGGGGTAGTGCTCTCTGGTTCAGTCGGTTGATCGTGTGTGTGCTACTGTCACTGCCTTGACAAGGCGTTAAAGTGCTAAAGACAGCGCAAACTCTGCCACAGGTTCTCTTGTCATTTAGATTCGACCCGGACTAGCTGTAACACAGACAGCGTGCCGCGGCGGGAGCAAATGCAAGCGTCACGTCGGGCCCGACCTACTGCGCCGTAAAGAAGCGTAAAAACACAGCTTGTACATGATACTGAAACGAGAAAATGAAGCGGGACAAATTGCAGGGTGGAATGTCTTTATTACACAAGGTTCCATGGCAACAATATACTAATGCCTTTCCTTGTGCGAAGTGCCCTGTGCGAGGCTACCGACAGCGCCTCATTTTCAGCAGCTTTTTTCTTTTATCGCTGCGCTCTTTGTTTACTGACTTTACAAGAAAATGCATCCTAGTCAAGGCGTAAAACTTCATCACTTCTGTCATAATTCGACGTCCATGCTCCTCGCAGCTCACACCTTGAAGCTCACGTCCCTGAAGAAAATGCAGAAAGCTGACCATGCTATCTGCGTGTAGCTTATTGCGACTGAAAAACACCGTAAATGCGTCCTCAAGCTTTGCTATGAGCTGTTCAATTGGCCTTGATGGATAAACTAAGCCTCCATGGTCAAAATTTCGAGTAAGCGAGGTATTGTTGTTTGACTCGGCTTGCAAAGACAAAGTGCTGAAACAAGTTGCACATTGAGGGCAAGGAAATCTTTTAAGGATTTTCTGACAACATACCCAGCTACATAAAAAGATTAGTCTGCTGTCACTTTTTTTTTTTGTCTACACAGCCCTGAGGATCGCTCAGGCTGCTGTGCTCCTCGAGCAGCTCTGCATGCAGCAGAAGCCAAGTTTCCGTAAATATATCGACAAGTTCAGTTATTCGCGCATTTTTTTCTTTGGGGACATGAGATGGTTGCAAGAGGGCAGTCACTACTTCTGCAGGTACTTTTGCTCCTTTTGGAGGCTTTGCGAGGCTGTAGAAAGCCAGGTTGTTGATAATTATCAAAAACTGCCCCACTACTGAATGATCATAGCAACCAAAGCACTGGCACGCAATACCAAATACATTCTCCATCCTGTCTTGGCTTAGGTTTGCGGTCAACAAGTACTTGTATTGCAGGGACGTGTTTAGGTATTTTACAAGCGGCAGTGTGCTTTGCAGCGTTACACGCAGCCCAAGGGCAGTTCCTGCACTTAAAAAGCCGCCACCATGCTGTGCAGCATATTCTTCCCATTCATTGAGAAAAACAATAAAATCATTCAATAACTGTGCACTTCTTGAATCAGCACGAAGGCCTTTTGATGGGATTCTAGACGACATTATAAAAATTAGTCTTTCCATTAGTTTTACAAACCGTTCTGTCGTGTCGATGTTTCAGACGTTGTCCCTTTGCAAATGCGTATCAGGAGCTGTGGGCTCCTCATCCGCATGAGGATACATTCCAACACCCACAGCTGATTGAACCGCATGCCCCGGGTTGACTTTCTGGAAGCTGCCTCGAAACATGCCTTCACACCAAGGCGCTGCTTTGGAGGAAGGCCTCCGATTTTCTCCTCCAGCGCAATAGTTGGGATGGACTGCGTGAGTGCCCGGAGGTCTTTGACGGTCTTGCTGAAAGCTTTTTTTTGGGGGGGGGGGGGCGGAATAAGTCAAGGGATTTTCGCTTCCTTGCCTTTATTTGTTTCATAGTCGTTAGTCGTTTCTTATGCTGCCAGCTGAACTGGTTCAAGATAAGCTTTCTTGAGTATTTGCATCGTAGGCAAGTATTGCATATCGGACGTCGTCACAGTGCAGGGTTTCGAGAAGTACGCTTTTTCATACTGTGTATGTTGGCCAGGTGAGCGAGGCTCAATCTAACAGCCGGGACAAAGTAGCAATTTATCTCGTGCTTTGAACGTAGCGTTCGTTGAAATGCCTTGAGCACACGACACAGGTTTCGTCGAGTGCCTTGTCATCTCGCGTTATGTTTCGAGCCCATTCTTGCGACCGATGAGGGTCGCAAGAATGGGCACTTTTTCTTTCGACGACTTGTAGCCACCTTTGCAGAGCGGCACGAAACACGTGCGACCTTTTTTGTCGGCATTATTACACGTGCATCTAGAGGCACAAACAAATCACGCACAAATCCCAGCCCGCGTGCACTTGCCAACTGGCTGGGCGAACGGCGCGCCTAGAACCACCGTTGCCTAGAACAGCGCGGCCAAAACTCGCCTGGTAGCTGCAGCGCCACCTACGCAGTGCATCCAAACTGGTTTCACAGGGGCCCCTTGAAATGGCGGCCGTTCACGACACTAGGAAAACCTTCTAGCCTCTCCGCTCGTCCCACTCTGCCATAGAGTTTCATATAGAGTTTCCTACAAACATTTTTGTAGGAAACTCTATGCTCTGCGCCAACCGATTCCATCTAGCACCCGCAAATTTCCTAATTTCGTCGCTCCACCTACACTCTTAGAAAAATGTACACCCTTTGGGGCTTATCTTGTCCCACAACAATAATCGTCATCTGTCTTGCCCGCGTTTCCTTTTTCTAACGCGGCGAGCCCGGTACTTCCCAGTCACGAACGGCATGCGCGTTATCAGTGTGACGCAGCATTCTCGACAGGAAAGTAGCGAGCGCCGAGTTTTCAGGAAAGGAAACGCAAGTAAGGCGGATGACGATTATTGTTGTGGGACAAATTTATACCCCCAAGGGTGCAACAGTTTTAAGAGTGTAGTCATCTGCCGTCCTCCACAAAAACTGTTTGCACCCTTTGGGGTGTATATTTGTCCCACAACCATAATCGCCATCTGCCTTGCTTGCGTTTCCTTTCTTGAAAACTCGGCGCTCGCTACTTTCCTGTCGAGAATGCTGAGTCACACTGATAACGCGCATGCCGTTCGTGACTGGGAAGTACCGGGCTCGCAGCGTTAAAGAAAGGAAACGCGGGCAAGACAGATGACGATTATTGTTGTGGGACAAAAATACACCCCAAAGGGTGCAACTGGTTTTAGAGTGCGCTCTTAGGAAAATTTACACCCTTTGGGGCGTATCTTGTCCCACAACAGTAATCGTCATCTGTCTTGCCCGCGTTTCTTTTCTTTAACGCTGCGAGCCCGGTACTTTCCAGTCACGAACGGCATGCGCCTTATCAGCGTGACGCAGCATTCTCGACAGGAAAGTAGCGAGCGCCGAGTTTTCAGGAAAGGAAACGCAAGCAAGGCAGATGACGATTATTGTTGTGGGACAAATATACACCCCAAAGGGTACAACCGTTTTAAGAGTATTGTTGTGGGACAAGATAAGCCCCAAAGGGTGTAAATTTTTCTAAGAGTGTATATATTCACTCTTAGAAAAAATTACACCCTTTGAGGCGTATCTTGTCCCACAACAATAATCGTCATCCGTGCTGCCCGCGTTTCCTTTCTTTAACGCTGCGAGCCCGGTACTTTCCAGTCACGAACGGCATGCGCCTTATCAGTGTGACGCAGCATTCTCGACAGGAAAGTAGCGAGCGCCGAGTTTTCAGGAAAGGAAACGCAAGCAAGGCAGATGACGATTATTGTTGTGGGACAAATATACACCCCAAAGGGTGCAACCGTTTTAAGAGTGTTAAGAAAAGTTTACACCCTTTGAGTCGTATCTTGCCACACAACAATAAACGTGATCTGCCATCCGCATTTCCTTCCGCTTTTATAAGTATCATCCTGCTTTTCTTGTGTAGAATTAAGGTAGCTGTAGAACCTCTGTAGATATTGACATTCTTTTCTCTTGATGTCAATCAGAATATCGTCTATACCCGTTTGCTCTCTGATCCAAACCGCTCTCTTTCTGTCAGCACTGGTAAAATGCACTGACTGTACACTTTCCTTTTCAATGATAATGGTAAGCTTCCAGTCAGGAGCTGACAATTTCTGCCGTATGCGATCCAACCCATTTTTATTCTTGTATGAATTTCTTTCTCATGATCAGGGTATGGTGTGGTTGAGGGCCTGTGTTGTGGCCACCTCTGTGTATTCGTAGCGTAATATCGCGTCGATTGTAGCCAGAAAAAGCACTCTAAGAATTTGTTTACACCCTTTGGCTTGCCCCTTCTGCAACACAAAAAAAATCGTCATCTGCCTTGATGCGTTTCCTTTCTTTATCGCTGCAAGCCCGGAACTTTCCAGTGACGATCGAACGGCACGCGCGTTATCAGAAGAGGCACTCCAAAGGGTGTAAACTGTTCTATGTTGATAACGCGCGTGCCGTTCGTTACTGGAAAGTTCCGGGCTCGCAGCGATAAAGAAAGGAAACGCATCAAGGCAGATGACGATTATTTTTGTGTGGCAGAAGGGGCAAGCCAAAGGGTGTAAACTGTTCTTAGAGTGAGGGTAATGCTTGGAAATAGGATGTTTTCGTGGTATGTACGGTATTCGGGATGAGTCGGGTATTTTCTACGCCATGTATGTAAAAGCGAACTTTTTTTTTTTTGTAGTGCCGCCCATTGACCACTTTCGCGCATTTCGCCTCTGCACGCATTATTCATATGTGTTAATACAAAAATGACACATGCTTATAATTAACTTTTTTCAGCTGACATCGTCCGGTGGAGCTTCGTACGAGAACTACTGCTGCTTACCTGGTGCCACAACGTTGAAGGAATGCACAAAAAGCCCGCAATGAGAATTTATATAGAATAAAATTAACATTTCCTCATTTCCCAAGGCGTCTTGCGTCTTAATGAAATTGCACGTGGCATATATTCGATGGAGGCTTGTAAAAATCGTTCGCAACCATTTTCACTTGATAATAGAACGATGTCGCACGAAAAACGCGCGTGGTTGAGCTGTAGAAGCAAAAAGAAACGTGTCGATCAGCGCAGCCGGCGTACGCGTACCAGCTAGCGTTCAAAACGCGAGCGCCCAAAACCGAAACCGGAAGTGCGGTTCAGGTAATAATGCCGGCGGCTTGGTCGGCTTGGTGCGCTGCAGTCAATTCGGCCGCTGTGTTCTATGGGAGTGTCCGCTCTTGAATCCTTTCTCTATGCTGTGGCGGTTGTAGTGGTTCGTAACTCTGTTTGTAGCCGCTGCCATTGAAGCATTGTATCGTTCTTTATTCTATGATTGTATCAAGGAACTGGCAGTAGTCTGTAGTTGTGCGTGTGTTCTGTGGACACTGTACTACAGTGGCTAGAATATTCTAGCCACTGTAACTGTACTCTGCGTCTGCCCCGGGGACAGTGGTCGCGCCGCCCTTGCGCTTGCATGCGGAAAATGAGGGGTCGGAATTGAGCGCGTCGCGTTTGCATCGTCCGGTGCGTTCTGGGCAGTCATTAGAGCTTGAACGCTTACATAACATCCCTTGTTTCAGCTGAGCCAATGTGAAGTCCCTAGCTTCGCAAAGCTTATGTGCTTTTTGACTGCATTGCACTGCTTACGTCGCTATAGGTGAAGAAAAAAAAAAGCAATCGGAAATTTTAACAGCTATGAACGAAAGCGGCCCGCGGGATGTCGGCGGCGGTGAGAAAGGAAAAGACCAACTGGTCGAAAACGGCAAGAACAAAGTGCCTATCGAGTGCAAGTATTGTTCGTCGCGGATACTCAACGTTGGCGTGTGCGAGTTGGTCAGTGCACAGGTAACTACTGACTTTTGTTTATACTGATCATTATCAGTACGAAAGCGAATTGGCGATGTAGTATTTTTAATTGTACACTTTCTTGTTCTCTGTTAATGTAACCTTTGGTGCCATTTGCTTGTGTGAGCGCGAGACTGCAGCTTCCACTTAACAAACAGCGTTTCCAATATAGAGGAGGCGCAGGTCGCAAAGTTAAAGTCATTGCGATTATGACCTTTAAGTTTGTCATAAATGCATGCAGTAAGCGCTTCACTTCATAGACTGTACGTGATGACGTTAAGCGCCGCGGCTCAAAGTTATAGATGTAGAAAACCCACTGGAATAGGTCTATATTGATTAGTACATATATATATTTAAAAAAAAACAGTTCTTAATCATAACCTAATTTGTAACAGTGTGTTCTCATTTTGGAACAGGAGTCGCGCTATGCGCCTTGCCGTGCTCCGATGCGGAGGATATTCTGTGACAGGTCGCAGTTAATGCACCATGCCGCCCACGTTGTACTTTTACAGACGTGGGCGGCCTGTTGCACCCTCTGTTCTTCCTCTACGTGACATTTGGAATTGTTCGGTACCCATTTTTCTTTCTCGTGTGCAAAGGCAGTCCAGTCCAGTGCACGGTACAGTCGCGCTCGTCATGAACAATTACCATTATTTTGGGCAATTTTAGATCGCCCAGGGTCAGCTGGCACACTGCCACCCAGGGCTTACTGTCGGGATGGAAAAAGGAGGGCAAGGTAGTGACGCGCCCCCAACCAAAAATTACGGGGAGGCCCGGTCCCCCATTGCCTGGTGATTAGCAGTGCATACATGCACTTTATACCTACATACATATCAGCAGCCCATGTATGCATGGGAGCTTCCCCTCAAGCAAAAGGAGACCTTAAGCAGTGCTGCCACCAAGCTGCCAAGCGCATTGCTTCACTCTGCCAAATTCATGACAGAATGGTCATGCATTGCTTTTAGAGAACATGCAACTGTAGCCACAAATGCAAATCAATGATTTGCTACACATATAGTGAACTGTTGAAGCTATTTCTTGACAGCATACAGTAAAGGAAGCATCTTTTCTCCATTTTCAATGCTTCTACCTTCCATAGCATTAAAGTAACTGCTGATTGTGAAAAATTGTGAATGGTGAATTCTCAGCACCAATCATAATTACATCCTCTCAACTCCCAGTGATAATAGCGAACATTGTTTAACTGCGCGGACAAACGGACCACAAAGACAGCATGGGACATTCATGTCCCATGCTGTCTTTGTGGTCCGTTTGTTTGCGCAGTTAAACAATGTTCGCTAATATCTACCAACTTGCCCAGCAACAAGTTCTTCTATCCCAGCGATAAAGCTGGCCATATCAAGTAATGAAACGAAGAGTGCCAATTTCCAACAAAACTTTGGCACAAGTGTGAAATCGTACTAAATTATTTTACGCACAAGCCTGCTGAATACTTGCATTGAAATTGTGATTCTGTTTCCTTGAACATATGGCTGAAGGAAGTATTTTATTGGCTCCATATTGAATTGTTGTGGATTAGATAGGGAAGCTCTCAGAAATTTAAGTGTTTGAGTGAATAGAGCTTGAGGATGCGGTATACTTGTCAACTTTAGAAGATCACAATCATTACCTTTGTCATAGCTGCTCTATCCTCTGCTACATTTACTCACCAGGGACATCCGGAGGCAAGGAACTGAGCCCACAAACTTCTTTATTTATCTACTTCTTTTCGAACCGACACATCATTGATGTTTGGTGCCGGCAAAATCATGCCGTCTTGTATTTCTGTGTAGCCATTGCATAGTGCCATATTTTACGGCTTCTGCCGATGTAAGAAATTTATGCCAGGGAATATCTTGAACAAAGAGAACCGTTTTTATTTATAAAAAGAAACTGTTCACAAAACTATGATTTATTGCAAACAAAACCACACATGCCTTCCTAATACTTTTCCCACTGAGTGTAAAAAACCATATGTTTCACGACTTTTCCCATTTGGGGACAGCTGACAATGAGCTCAAAAACTGACCAAAACTCTTAAGCACGTTTGAGCTCTCTTAGCAATGTGCATGTCAGTCTTTTCCGAACAACTAAATATTTTAATGAACAGTTAATTTAGATGCACAAAAGGATGTCTGAAAGTGAGCAGTTTAAACTGCCTGCTGCAAGTGAATTTTTTACCTTCAAAATAGCGACGTAAACAGCACATACCTCAAAACTTTATACACTGCATTTCTTGCTACGGAAGTAGGGGCAGGATTTGTCAAACACATAATTTTGTTCACTTAACATTACTTTTGTGAATTTAACTTTGCAATGACCAGAACACAGTTTTGGTTCCTATATAACATTGTACAAAGTGGTTAAAGAACCTTTGAAAAAAAATGGGGGGGGGGGGTGGGGTTATGGACACTTACTGTATACTCACCTGTACGAGTTCACGATTTTAAATGAATGAACTGGTATTTCTTGGAATACATGCATACACATATTTGACTTGCCAGAGTTGTTAGTTTGCTGTTTATATGCATCTTCCAGACTTGCATTTGCAACCAAGGAGCATTACAGAGCATGCCTTACCATCATAAACTTAGTCTTCGTCTTTTCAACAGTACGACCTTCCAACGGTGGATGGGGACAGCAAGATGGTCGAGAAGCTAACAGACTTTTGGTGTGTTAATGACATCTACACCTTTGAAAACATTGGATTCACCAACACTGTTGGTCAAACAAAATACCTGGCCTGTGCCGACTGTGAACGGGGCCCTGTAGGCTGGCACAGCCTGGAGACAAGGAAATCATTCGTGGCACTTTCAAGAGTGCGCCATCTGTAAAGTCCTTGTTGAACATCAAAGCCTCAGTTTGGTACATTTGTAGACAGAGTGCCTTTGTGACAGTGTGCATTGTGCCCGATTTCATTAGCCTGTGATGGTAATACTCAGTCGCAGGTTGCTGCCTACCAAAGACAGCTTGTCATTTTGAATCATTCCCATTCATTAACCAGGATAGCGCTGCTTACAAAAAGAAACGTCTGGTTACAAGGACATCATTTTGTCCTCTGTAACTGCAGATCATACAGCGACATGGCTTTGTGTAAGCAATGTTTTGCCATTTTGTTTGGCAAACAGCTCACATTGATAATTGAAAACTATTTTATGCAGTGATGCAGTGTGCTGCTGCTAATTGGAGAAAATAGCAAAGTTTTTTTTTAATAATACATATTGCAGACATAGTAGGCTAACTTAACAGACAGTATATAATTCTTTATTGTATGCTAGACATTGTTCCCATAAAATTGCAGTTTTTGTTTGGAGCTTGTGGATTTTTTCGTGTTTTGCCATGCTAAAGAAATTTTTCCCTTGTCATTTACATTGGGTGCACAAAGTGTACAATGAAACAATAATGTGTGTATGTACCTCAACCTTTTGATGATAGTGATATATTGAGCAATACATAATAAAGCTTTGTTACAGAATATATTTGGCAGTGGCAAGGTTTAAAGTCATGAGCCGTTGTGCTTTCAAGGGTAATTCACATATCTTTACCCACCATACGTATTATGTTGCGTATGACAATGAAATAGCCTTTGTTAAATTAGTCCAGTTGAATTTATCCTTTAGCAGTTGGTTACAGCTGTTTCACAAGGTGCTCAGGGTCTTTTTTTTCTTCCTTCTTTTACAGGAAAGTAGATGTGGAACATGCCTAAAGCAATAATGTGTAGGTGCTATACGAGTTTCTATGAACAAATATGTGCATGCTTTGTGTCCTACATCAAGACAAGGCATGCATACACCAGATCAAAATAATGCATGAGATTTCATTTCACACTAGAAATTATGAATTCTGTTGACTTAATTGAAAGTGTGGAGACTGTTTTATTTGTCTTAAAGCCGAGACATTATTGATTTTAGTGTCTTATTTGTTATGGTGTTACCTTGACATTAATGATTTCATTGCTCTCGTAGCTAGTGTGAATTTCATATTGCATAGCAAATTGTGGTATAGACTTGTGCCACTGTATAGCCTCATTATTAAAAACACTGAGTGAAAAACTATTTGTTTGGCACTTGGTGTTCTAAAAATGAATCTGTTCCAACTAGGCCGACTCGCAGTTATACTGTATAGCCTTCTTCTCTCAAGGCATAAAATGCCCTTATTGCTGAAAAAGGGAGGGGGGGAAGCTTGGTTTGCCATGGAGATGAATTGAAGTGTTCAAAGGAGTGCTGGCAAAGAAACAAAATTTGTGGCCTTTATGTGCTTTGTAAACTTGCTCACGGCACTCTTATTACTACTTTGTTGTGCTTATCACCTCAGTCATTTTTGGTTTGAAGGACCCTAAACTAAACCATTTTCAGTTATTCAATTAGCATTGCATTCTCTAGTGGTTGTCGGATCCTATGCTTTGAAAACTCTATCCCTCTGTTTACTTGGTTATGCACCCAAAATGTCCAATGCACTGTAAGGGGCACTGCAGCATTTTTTCAACATTGTAAATAAACCTTCTTAGTTGCTAAACAATACTTGCATGAGCATTTGAGCTTAATATTAACCCTCTACTTTCAGTCTGGAGCCTATGGTTTACTTCAAAAGACTGCCTGCTCTTCCTAAACTTCCAAAAATTCCTGCTATTTTTCAGTTGTATTTCATCTGCCATTTTTAAATGTGATGGCAATAGGCAGAATATCTTTAGACATCACAACAGTGCCTTTGGCAAAAGCAGAAGGTGAAAAATGTCAGTGGTAAAGTAGCGCACCATCTGGTGGCGGAGAACATACTTCACCGGTACAATGATTGCATGGTTGGGTAGTGCATTGGAACATGGCACCATGCAGTCTAACTGTAATACAGAAGTTTGTCGAGATAATGGGCAGAGTATAGGAGGCATTGTTCTGCATTATCACAGCTTCGAGCTCACTTATGACTAAGAGAGGGGAAGACCATGAGAGTATGGCAGCAGCGCTTGATAGCTGATAACTTTATTTATGCAAAACACATTGAAACATTTTTTTGGTGAAAAAATGCTTGCAGGAACCCTTGAAGGAAGTGGTAACATGGCTTCAAAGAAACCAAAACAATAGCTGCGTTCTCTTTGTAGACCATTTGTGGAAAGCTATGCATGGTTTATGAGACCTGTGTGTGAATAGTGGCACAGAATGTCACTGTAGTTGGTTGTTCAGTGTTTGCAGTCATGTAGTCTGAAGGTACATACAGCATAGCGCTGATCCATAGAATAAAGAACCAACTTTAGAGAAGGGAAACTGTACCTTCCACAGTGGCACGAAAATAAGAAGCTGCAGTACATAGAACTTACCAGGGGCCCGACAGATGGCGCTACCTAAACAGGAAGCGTAAATTCTATTCTCTTTAGCACAATATCCATAATGGCCTCTTTTTATCGGTGGCGCACGCTGGATACGCTCCGTGCTCCGTGGATACGCTCCGGCTTTGCGGCATGCCTCAGCGGCTGTGTTTTAATTGCCAGAGGACTAAAGAGCCTCTACTGACACCCAAACAAGCCACAAGTGAGTGAACAGGATGTGTGACTTTATTGGCAGAAGAAAAGCAGTGCATCTTCTCGTACAAGAGCAGAAATAAAATTTGCATGTTGAGATGCGCTGAAACCATTAACGTGAGCTCGTAAACTGCTCACTTTCGTCGTCGCACATAGCGGTCTGGTAACGAGCGACAATAAGCAGCGCAAGCAAATTAAGCAGTGCCCCACCTGTTTGCATCGACAGTCGCTGCAACTTGCATTGCGAAGCAATCTGGTGATGTAGGCATCTGCTGTCGCAGCCAACACAGCGACATGGACTACCCGGCATTTTAGCATTACCTCCTTTCTAGCCTGCACATTTCTTTCTGTTCTTTTGGGGGCCGCTAATGTGCAACTCGTACTTCGTGCCCCACATTCTCAACATGGGCATCACCATTTTGCAGCCACTTTTGCAGGCCTTTCCACCCATGTGGCTATCAACTTCATACAGTTCGGACCATGTAATCACGTGTGCTGGTCTCCGTTCGCGCCACATCACAGTCAATGAAGGCCCACAAGCATAATTTGCCCACGGCTGCAACAGAAAAGGTCGAACGGGGAGCGCCAATTACGGTGCATGTAAATTGGGAGTCTTTGTTGCTGTGCGGCCTGCAGGAGCAGGTGCTTACCTCGAGAGGCTGTTGCCCAATGCAACAGACCTCGGGCCACCACATCCGAGAAATGTAACGTGGCAACCATTATCAAACGAGACTCTGCAATCAATCACCGCATAAACAATACACTACATTGGCTAAGATCCACATTACAGCAGTGGGCACACAATATAGGTCACTTACAGCACATTCAGCTATCCGACTTCAAGAACAGTGCTTGCCTACGTCGGACATGGCGGTCTAGTAACGAGTGACAACCAGCAGTGCCAACTGATTCAACAGTGCCCCACCTGTTTGCATTTACAGTCTCTGTAACTTGCACTGCAATCAATCGGGTGACACAGGCACCTGCTGCCATAGCCAACACAGCGACATGAACTACCCAGCATTCTAGCGTTAACTCCTCTCCTACCTGCACTTTTCTTTTTGTTCGTTCAGTGGCCGCTAATGTGTCACTCGCACTTGGTGCCCCACCTGCTCTCAATATGGACATGGTCTGTTTTGTAGGAATCACAATTTTGCAGCCACTTTTGCAGGCCTTTCCACCCATGTGGATATCAACTTCATACACTTCGGACCATGTAATCATGTATGATAGTCTCCGTTCACGCCAAATCATCGCCGAAGAAGGCCACAAGCACATTTTACCCATGTCTGCAACAGGGAGCACCAATCATAGTACATGTGAACAAGGAGTCTGTCGCTGTGCGGACTGCAGGAGCAGGTGCTTGCCTCGAGACGCTGTTGCCCAATGCAACTAACCTTGGGCCGCCACATCCGATAAATGTAACATGGCAACCATGACCAAGTGGGACAGCATTGAAACAAGACTCTGCAATCAAATCACTTCAGCATACCTCTAACATAACGCTCAATCTATACATTGCCACTATACACTATACATTGGCTATGATCTGAATGACAACAGTGAGCATACACACACAAAGGTCGCTTACGGCACATTCAACCGTCCGACTGTAGGCATAGTGCTTGCCTTCGTCGCACATGGTGGTCTGGTAACAAGCAACAGCTAGCAGCGAAAGCAGATTGGACAGTGTGTCCCACCTGTTTGCACCGATGGTCGCCGTTGAAGAAGAGCAACTTGCATTGTGAAGCAATTGGGTGACTCAAGCATCTGTTGCCGCAGCCAACACAGTGACATGGAGTACCCGGCGTTTTAGCGTTACCTCCTTTCCAACCTGCATGTTTTCTTTTTGTTTTGTTTTTTGGCATTCCACGAATGTGTAACTCGCACTTTGTGCCCCACATTTTCTAAATATGGGCATGGTCTGTTTTGTGGGCATCACCGTTTTGCAGCCACTCTTGCAGACCTTTCCACCCATGTGGATAACTTCATACACTTAAAACCATGTAATCATGTATGAGAGTCTCTGTTCACGCCGAATCGCGACCAAAGATGGCCACAAGCACGTTGTACCCACGGCTGCAGCAGGAAAGGACAAACAGGGAGCACCAACCATGGTGCTCCATGTAAATTCGCAGTCTATGTTGCTGTGCGGACTATAGGAGCAGGTGCTTGTCTCAAGAGACTGTTTCCCAATGCAACTGACCAGGCTCCCACATACGAGAAACATAACGTGGTGACGAGTACCAAGTCCGACAGTAGCGAAACAAGATTATGCAATCAATCACTGCAATGTAGCTTGCGCAATAACACAGGCTGTCGAGCAAGAACAGCAATCCTGAATGAGACTAGGAATTAAATATGGAAATGAGAAAGCTTGCATTCAAGAAAGAAGCCACTGCACCTTGCAAGCACTGAAAGCCAAAAACATTAAGAAAAGTTAAATTCTACATAGCACACAGTTCAAAGGTTAATGCAAGATGCATGCCAATGCTGCATCCGCTATTTCAGGAGAGGAATTGCACCTGGCAATGTGCGCTAGAAGATACTGCTACTGATATGTTATGCTACTAGACAATGACTGGTATTAAGTATGAGCAAAGAATTGGTTGACCTTTAATGTTTGGATAAGGAAGAGGAATGATCTCTAACAAGAATGTGGAATGAAAAAGCTTGCATTCATTGAAAAAAAAAAAAAAAAATGGCACAAATGGAATTTGATAAGGCCAGGAAGTTCATTAAGGAAGGGCAAACTGACGGAGCTCTTGGCCACCGTCATCTGTGCTTGTTCAGAGGTTGCAAATACGTCTGAAGACGAATTTTTGTTGAGGTACCTGGATGACTTGGCCAACATCCGTGCTGGTGGAATGATGGCGGAGGCTCTTTTTGCTCTTGACACAGTCGTCCGTAGACCTGATATCTCCTCCAAATAATTCTGGAATGGCTTCTTTGTTCATGGTCTTGCGAATTCGGCTCCAGCCCCTTCCTGTTGGTGTAGATTGAGGCTCCCGTGATGACCAAGGTGTACTTGGCACAGACTCTGTTGGGGCAGAACAGTGACACATGAGATACAGCAGAGATTATCCAAACTCGTGTAGTGTTTTCTTTTATGTTCGAACCAATTATGCTGAACTGTAAACATGAACAAACGTTCATATCATCTGCTACAAACAGATGACATGTATCTCAAGGCTAGCAAGCCAATACAGCATATATCAAGCACATTTATTTCTGAACCAGGTGTTGTTTACCTTGTAGTAGCAGCCAAAGTCCAAACAGTGACCTTGTAGCAGGCAGCAGCTTCTGTTTAGTGCATGGAGTGTGTTGCTTTATACTGGTGCCGTCCTCATTACTGCGTGTCTGAAACAGAAATTTTGCCTGCATCAAAAGTTGAATAAGCACAATTTTTGCAATATAAAATGCGAAAAGGTGCGACATACACTGTAATGGTTTGTGACTACAGAACACATGCAAATGTGCACTGTTTGTTCCATGGTGCTTAAGCAGCATGGTAAATAAATATTGTTAATCTCCATAAAATTTGTCTGCCTAACTACAATGCATGTCACCAGCTTAAGTATTATTAAGATCACAAATGAGAACATTTGTACGCTCGTTTATACACTAGAAGAGATCACGCGGCTGGTTTCACAAGCAAATACATGAAAGACATGAAGCTAGTAGAAATGATGCATTCTATTTTCTGCATGAACGTGATGCACTGCTTCACTATTGCTAAAATAAATGTCAGGTAAAACAGCAAGAACATTTGGAACCAACAAGTACGAAATATGGGTGAATTATCATGCGTGCAACTGTTTAATACATTAAATTCAGTACTTTAGCTTCAGTTTAACAAAGGCTTATTCGCTTCTGTGGACGAAAGAACTTGCAGGCGGACTCGAAAAAAAAATTTATTCATAAGGCTACTCAGTCCCCCATGGCTACGGCTACAACGAGATGGAAAATGTGACGCCGTTCCGATATCGCTTCCTCTTTCATGAATGTGTGTATAATGAGGGCCTCGGAACTAAAGGTTTATTTTGGAAACAGCAACGGAGGGTCCTGACTGCCCATATGTAATGCAGCATCTAGTTCGCTAACTTGTCTCCGCCTGTAAGTAACGAGAGCAATACAAGGACATACAAGGATTCAGGCAACGACTCACCGGTATTGCTCTCCTCGGTTCCCGTTTCGATGCAGACGCATGGCCCACGACCGAAACGTAGCTTTCATTCTTACATGTACGCTTGCAAACACGTCACTTCACCCCAAGTTAAATAACGCGAGATATCGAAGCGCAATAAACTAGTTTTAGCTACAAAGAAGCAACCAGTAAAATACCGGTACAAATTTTAAATCCATGCCAGAGGTCACGTGCAAGATCGATGATGCTGGACGCTATTTGCGTTTATAATGAAAAAAAAAACAATAAACTTACTAATGAAGAATACAATATCTAATTATCAATAATAATTTTGTACTCTATTTTATGTAATAAACATGCTTCAAAACAATGCCTCCTTTACAAAACAACGCCTCCTAAGATATTGCCCATGCCATAGAGTTTCTCACTATGAAACTCTATGGCCCATGCATACCATGGATGGATGGATGGAAGGTAGGAGCGTCCCCTTTGAAACGGGGCGATGGCAGTTGCCACCAAGCTCAGATTTTTATTTTGCCTTTCATTTTTATCTGTGTTGTGTGTTATTGAATTTCTCGATTTTCTTTAAATACGTCTTCCTACCCTTTTAACCTTATGTCACCTCTCTGCTTTTGAGCCACCAATCCTCCAATCGCCTTTTGCTAATTTCCACCGCACATTTATTTACATGACTATCATTATCTCTGAACCACGACCGGCTTCAGGAAGGGTGACTGTGGCCGCATCGACATCGGGATTGATACCATCACATTTTAGTATGAGGTGTTCCATTGTTTCTACATATTTACCACACACAGTACATGTGTCTTCTTCGTTAGATTTCTTCTTATAGCTCCGTGTTCTAAGACATCCTGATCTAGCTTCAAAGAGTAGGGCACTGCCTCTTGAGTTATCATAAAACGCTTCCTTCCTGATCTGCTGTTTCCAGTATCGATGTAGTTCTACACGATGCTTCTTTTCCATTGAATTTATCCAATTTTTACCTTCCGCATTTTTAACCTGTCGTTTAATGCTCTGTCCTTTTTCGTCCTCGTGTCTGGCATACTCGCTGGTTAGCTTCCTAGTTCTTTTCCGCCATTGTGAGTCAACGCTCTTTCTGTATAGGTATTTAAACACCTTAGCTGCCCACCTGTTATCATCCAATTTCCTCAGACGTTTTTCGTAAAGGATTTTACTCTGAGCTTCCCTTGCTTCGAATGATGCCCAGCCCATATCTCCCTGTACTGCTTCGTTTGTGGTTTTCCCGTGGGCACCTAGTGCTAACCATCCCACAGCTCTCTGATTTACTTCTAGTCTCAACTGAACCTCTGCCCTTAAACACAGGACCGCATCCCCGAAAGTAAGCCCCGGCACCATTACTCCCTTCCAAATGCCTCTCAGTACCTCATACCTTTTGTAACCCCACAATGCCTTATGTTTCATTATCCCGGCATCTCTTCGCCCTTTTGCTATTAGAGACTGTTCGTGCCACAGCGCATACCACAGCCAACGCCTCGCCTCCTCTAGAAAGATGCCTGCGGCGTCGCTCGCTTACCCATTGTAGCCGTCGCGCCTTGAGTTGCGGTCAGTTGTCAAGAGATGGCGCCACTTACGTCCCTATCTCCGCCAAGGGGACTGGGGTGGTGTGGTGTCGCGGCGGTAGCGGCGGCCTAGGGTGCCTCTAGAGTTACTGTATATGCTACCGCAGGTAGCATATACAGTAACTCTAGGTGCCTCGATGCGCGCGCCCTCGGAGCGCGCGCGCGCATCGATCGAGGCACCCTAGGCGGCCGCGCTATGCCGCGCCGGCCGCGCTGCCATGCGGTGATGTGCGCATGCGCGCATGTGTTGCAAGCGACCACCGCAACGATCGCTAGCTACCGCCTCGAGTAAAAAGGAGGAAAAGGGGAAAGGTAAGGGCAGCAGGTTTTCGGCGCACGCGGCATGCATCTTTTTAAAGGAGGCGTTGCCACAGCGCATGCAGCAGCGCCAGATTTCCCTTAGTGAGAAACTCTATGCTTATAACGTCATTCCCATGACGGCCCCCATAGAGTTTCTCACTACATTATAGTGAGAAACTCTATGCATGTAGGAAGGAATGAACACAAACACGTCGCTGTCGTCGAGAGTATGTGCAGCTCACACATATCAAGTGGCAAAAATACTTTATTCAATAATTAATAACAGTCATATATAGTATTTTTAGAGCATTTTGCTTTTATTTGTTCTTTTGATTTGTTGTGATTTGATTGCCGTTGACTCGACGGCCTTCAAAACCGCCCGTGTAGCAGCTCAAACTTGACCTTTGAGTCAACTGACTATCGATTGGGAGGCCTTCCAAACGCCCGTGTGACACGGTTATAATGATTTTCTAACACTAAATTTCAAACCTAAATTGTTGCCTTCCTGTTTACAGATATTAGCCAGACGTTGCAAATCACAGCAACACAATGTCATCCGCATGGGAGCTAGCTGCTGCTCTAGTACTGTATCCGCCTGTTTGTATGAGAGATTAAACCCGATATGACATAGGTGTTCTGTGATATTACTGTGATATTACTTCCTTCCCTCTCCATCCTCACCATGTATGTACATCATAAACAGCAGCGGGGATAAATGGCACTCCTGCCTCAGTCCCTTGTTGATATGAACTTTCTCCTCGCTCATCATCCCTTCCCATTCAACACAAACGGTATTTCCTTAGTAAATCTCTCTGAAAAGCTGTAGACAATCGTCACCTAAGCCTTCCCCTTCCAGAATATCCCACAGAATTTTGCGGTCTACGTTGTCATAGGGTCCTGTAATGTCTAAAAAGGCCGCGTACAATGCTCTGCTTTCTGCGTTTGATATTTCAATACACTGGGTAAGAACAAACAAATTATTGCGCTTATTATGGCAAAATAAACAAAAATTGCGCTTATTATGGCGCCTCTAACGGGAGACATTTAAACTAATCCAGGCACTCTTTGAGTGGACGTTACTATGCTTGTTTTATTAGCAGCGGTAGGGTGCCCTAGCAGCGGCGCACGGTCGATTTTGTCGCCCTCTGTGACCGTTTCTTGAACTTGAGAGTGGCTTCTGGTTCGGCTTGGCGCGTTCTGCTGTGCACGACGGCACGACCTCCTGCAGTAGCTGTCGCTCTTTGGCCGCCGTGATTGCTACAACGCACAGTAAAACCCAGAGACAAGTCGGCAAAACCTAGAGACAAGTCGGCATAGTTGGGCGTTATCAGAATGACTTACTGGAGAGTAGCCGGCCTCACGTAAGTGTTCTGAAGTACTGCTTGCAGTGACCGTTTCGCCCTTGAGCATGGTACCGGGCACATGTAGCGTTGAAAATTCTAAGCTCCTATTACATTGCTGTTCCAGTTACCTGCAGTTCTCATCAATAGCTGCAAGAGCCGTTAGGAACTCGGTGAAGAAAGATGCACATCATATGGCTTCAGCGGCTTCCTTGGAGTCCACCATTAAAATGGCTACATGGAAGGATGGAAAACCGATCAGTAAGTCTGCACGTCAAATGTAAAAGTTCACTTACAGGGTACGTTCGATTCGCCTGCACCACTTGAACCAGTTCGCGAGGTGCTGCACCCTGCCATTCGTTTCAGCGGTGCAGCAATTGCGCCCGCAGAACCACGACGCTCGTTTCAAAAGGTGGAGGAAAGGTGCAGGGCTGGTTCAATTTTGCTGCACCCGCTCCAATGTCGGTGCCGACTTGGTGCAGGCATACAGGTGCGAAGCAGCGGCTCAGCAGACGACGCAGCACACGAGCTCAAGCGCCGTTAAAACCCCGCTTACGCACGTCTTGTGTGTCTACGCAACTGGTGTGGTGTGTATTTACGCCCCAGAAAGCGATCATACATGCAGTTCAGGACCACTCAAACTTAAGAACTCCGTGCACATTAGTCTGACATAGCATAACGCCTGCACCGCGTCAGCACCTTTGCACTCGTTTCGAATGTTTCGCTGGGCCTGCACCTCCGGAATCAAACTGCACAGTTTCTGGACTTCTCGTGAATCGCCGGGAACTGGTTCACAGTGGTACAGGCGAATCGAACAGACCCACAGTATGCTCAAGTGTAAAGGGGAATCACCCCCCCCCCCCGTCCCCACTCTCCTTTTATATAAGAGGTTTTCTTTCTCTTTTTTCAGAAAAAGAGACGTGAAGTATCGGTTGGTCAAGACACGACAGTAGTAACGAACGAATAAACTTGTAATGAACTTCAGTGCACTTTTTTTGTTTTGTTCACAAGGATCATTTGACCTTGTCTGAAGTTTTCTTTGACGAGGCTTGCTTTTTTATTAAGCGTGAATTGGTCACGGCAAAAATGGTTATTTTTGGTCGATAATCCTTATTTGGGTGTTATATCCTTTACACTCATTTCAACGCTGCGATCAAAACGTGTAGACCCTTCACTACCTATGCTAGCTCAATGGTCAGCAGGCCGTGATGCCATATGTACCATCAGAGCCTCGGCACCGCGACGCACGCTGAGCCGACACTGCTGCTACAAGACTATTCTATGGGGCAGCGCTTTTCTTTCCGAGAAGTAATGCTCGGAGGGTTTTTTTGTGCAAATTTTGGGCAAATTTTGGGCAAAAAACAGCACTAATAATGTGTTGGCAACTTGATGCTTGCTCCTACTTTCTGCGTGAAAAGGCACTGTGGCCAAATCGGGCACAAATAATGCAAGCGAAACAAATTCGTGGTGATAATGTGACTGGGTATTAGAAGTCTCGGCTTGCATACACAACCATCACTCGCTATTTAGTTGCGCCATGATGCACTCAGATCACCAGTTCTACAAGTGACCCAGTCTACACCAAGCTATTGAATAAATAGAAAACCTTTATTTCTCTTCAATCTACAAAAACAAACAGCACTCAGTAAACAATACAGAGAAAGTGTCAAATGAAATGCAAGAACAATGTTACAGTGAGGCAAAGGTGAATTTAACAATTCTTAAAATTTGTAATTGCAAAAAGATGACACATTCTGCTTTAAGTGGAAACACGAGGAAAGGGGAGAGGTAGTGGAAATGCTGCATGAAGAGGTGAAAATATGGCAATACAAACCAGTGGCAAAACATTTGTCAAAGGTGCTGAGCAGCATAGCATATGGCCAGTTAACAAATACTAGTCGAACTGAAATATTGGCTACAGTATACATCTATGTGCAAAGTGCTCTGCCACATTGTTAAGCTTTAAAGAAGAGCAGTAGAACCTAATTTTCAAAGAAAAACTTAATTTTCATTTCAAACTGTTTAATAAATTGGTACAAAATGTGCATGGTTGAGGGAAAACTGCTTAAGTAACCGTGATGCACTATCTTGGATACTGCACAGATTGCTGTTGGTTGTACACCAATAAAAGTGCACTGGCAAAGCATTATTTTGAAATGAGAACATGTACAGCGTTGCCCCTTCTCCTTTCCCCTTAAGGTGAAAAGAAACACGGAAGGAAAAAAATGGGGAAAAGCAGGTGATCCCCAGAGCACCTTTAACAATGGTCTACTGCAGCAAGAGCCAAATTGCTGCCACACTGTACACTCCTCGTGCACACTTCCATCATTCTAGCCCACTGTATGCCAGGCACAGCACACTACAAAAACTTCACAGTGCCTTGACCACAAGTGTCCTCCACTGAGATGAACCCTGTGGATTCCCCAGATTCCTCACATTGACTGGAAGCTAGCAGGTGAGAGAGCTCTGGGCGACCATAAGCAGACGTTTGGCCATGCGCCCCATGTTGTGAAGAGGTGTTCCTGTGAGGAATTTGCTGAGCTTCTGGCACAGCTGTGTCAAGATAACTTTCATGTGCTCCTTTGTGACTGCGTTTTCTTTGTCTAGGCTGAGCACAGCCTCTTCCAGGTACCTGTAGGTAGATAACAGGCAATATAGACTTTTGCGAGACAACCATCATAGCTAAGGTGTGTACAAGGTTTCACAGGCTTCTGCTGAAAGTTGCAAGATAGTAAAGAAAAATTCATCAGGCATGCTAATGCATCACAGTAACATTTTATAAGGGGCCGTTGGCAGCCAGGCATTTGGATAAAACCAACCAAGGCAAGTGAAGTTGTCAATAATAATCTACAACGGAGGAAAAGCACCAGAAGGAAAAATAATTTGATGTTCACAAATCTGACATATTTTCCACTAAAAGTCCGTGTGGAAGTATTACACAAGTGAGGAACAAGTTGCAGAAGAGATGCAAAAATGTGCATGAAAAGCTAAAAAAGTCTACCTAAATGCAGAACTTGCTGGTACTGATGATGGATACGACATCCACTAGGAAGATGTTCTGACTTACAGAATATTGCGAGACACTGGCCAATGTCAACCAACATCTATGCTTTGCATGCAACCAATCACTACCTTGATGATTGTAATACACTGATAACATTACAATGGTATCTAATGCACATACTTCACTATCTGCACAAAGTATAAGAAATAGCTCACTGAAAAAAAGTCAAGCAGTTAAGGCACAATGCTTACTTCAGCTTAATTTCAGTGCTGGTTGCAAGGTCTGCACACAACTGCTGGATGAGCGAGAGCAGCACTGGCTGTTGTAAAGGGCATGGATGCTGGCCAAAGACAATGGCAGGGGACACCATCTCGCATGTTGACACAACTGTAGCCAGGTCAGCCACTGACAGAGCCTGGATGACAAAATTTGTTTTGTTAAAAGGAGACTAAAGTGAAGTTCAATTTTAGATGTATATTTTAGACACTGTCGTATGGGTCACTAACACATCATTCTACTGAAGTCCATAGCTCTATCACTTATACACACAGAAAACATGGGGGCACCTAAGCAATTATTATGATGTGTAAATGCAAGAGCATTACTTGTTGTAGAGTGTGTCGCTGAGTTTAATGTTGCAGCAAAATGTTGCAGAGTTTAGTGCTGCTGCACTGTTTCCAAGTATAATGTTGCTGCTTATGAGGTCGCAACAACCCACGATTGCGATTTCTTAACCGAGTTTTAATTGAGGAGTGTTCTTTCTCGATGACAGTACTTTTCTGAGTGGCACCATAGTGTTGACACCACATTTCTACATCAGCTTCTTAGGTGAACTGCACCTCATACTCTAGGGGGGATGTTGTCCAACGGGTAACTGATACACGTTGCATCTTATTCATCGTCATCCATGGGGTCCGACTTGCCGTGACATTTCGGCAGCCTCGCTCAGCCATCTAGTGAACCACCCGCCAGGCAAAGCCAAACCATGAGCACACACTCGAAGCTATTCATCACTGTCGCCTGTTGCAATTGTGGCACAGTGGTTAGCGTGCCCAGCTACGCAGCGGTAGCAGTGAATCGAATCCTCACCATGGCATTTTTTTTTTTTTAGTTAGATGAAGACATAACTTATGTGCTGTTTGTCTGCCACGGCTTTCTGATGACGGCAGGGTTGCACAATGTAATGCTGTCACATTAAGAAGAGATGAACACTTCAGCAATATCAGCAATACATGAACTAGTCAGCCCATGCAGTTGTGGTTACCTTTATATTTCTGTTGATTGCACTGAAATGTTATGTAATCTAATTATTTCATTTTTTATGGAAATTGTCCTTATACCATAGAATTTGTACTGGGATTTGCAAGAATAAATACATCCCGGAGCTAGTTCTTTTGAATGGTTTTGGCTCTTTCCAGTAGTCTCCTGTGGTAGACTATCTGGACCTGAAATGGCACCTTGACTCTGAGCACTGAGAAGTGAACTCGAAGCACATCACCACAACACACACACATAAAAATGAGGATGGAGACAGAAGACATACACAGTGCTGACTTTCAACTTGTTAAAGTTGGAAGTCAGCTCCATGGATCTCTACTATGTTCATCTCCGTTTTACATGCTGTTATTAGATGATCATAATCAAACTAGCCTGAAAAAATGGTACCCTACATGGATGGACATGGTTCCACTGCAAGTTCTCTCTAGCTCATGTGCATTTCATATTTAATGGTTCAGGTTTGGTTATAGCTTGCAGAGAATTTTATTGCACACTGCAGAACGCTTTTGGGAAGTGGAGTGCTGCTGAAATGCAACAATTGGAAATAAGAGCACCAGGCCTCGGAGTTGCATATATATTCAACATAGCAATGCAGCAGCTTTTGGGCAATGATTAGCACTGTTAGATATAATTGTTGTTTATAACTTCTTCCACTTGCTTGCATACTCTGCAATGTTTGTGCATTTCACTCAGCTTTATGAGGCTCCTTGTCTGGACCAAAGTGGTTGAATAAAACAACCTCATAGATTACACAAACACCAATTAAAGTGACTTCTACTGAGCAACAATGATGAGGCAATGTGTGCCCATCATGGCAATGGCATCCTAGACTATAATAAAGAAGAAATGAGGCACTTGCGATTTTTATGACATGATGAAAACACAATGACAGGAATTAAATGATATGGCAACAGAACTGTGACAGTGCTGTCAAGTGATAAGACAGAGAATTAAAAAATTGGAACCTTGCTGTGTGCCCAGCAATCATACCACAATGCAACCACTTTATGGGTCGGGTTGCTTTGTTAGGCAAGATGTGTTTCACATATCACTTTGGAATGTGCGTGAAATGGTGGCAATTATATTTATTTTGGCATGCTGTAAAGAGCGCAGCTGTCAACACATGGTCACTACACAATACAAACAATCAACCTCTCCTGGAAGACCCTTTGCAGAGAATTCGCTATGAATCATGAGAAAAGCAAAGATGGCAATTCCTAATGATAAAAGGTTGTATGGCACTGAACACTGGCCAATGTGGTATACTCAACACGGCCTCTTCAAGCCTTTGAACCTAGAAAAAATACAATTGCTATTTGGCATTCTATCAGAAACCAGGCAGCCAATTAAAACGGGTTTTACATGCGAAAATCTATGAGGCGCACTGTAGTAGTAGGATACGAAAAAATCAGTTGCGGACTGTGTATACTCTGCACACAAACTGAAGAGGCAAAGAATTACAATGTGCAAGCACTTGGTGCAGAATGCGTGCTGCTGACAGGCAGCCAAATCAAAACTAGAGTGTACTAGATAGGAGCAGTGGGTCTAGCACAGGCTCCCTCCTCTGACACATATTTTATTGAAATGTTGGTGGCACCACCATCGCCTGCTAAACACGTACTGCGTCAGAGACCCTACTGGAGCTGCTTGGAGCTCCAAGTCATTTCACTCTGCTATATCTAGTTTTGTTACTTGGTGGCAGAAACAGTGATTTTATTCCCCAGTGACGCACTAAGAAAATGCACAAAGAGTGACAAAAACAACGAAAGTGATGCAAGAATCACGGAGCATAGAGCACACAACAGCGACCGGCCCATGAACTTGTTGAAACAGCCAGAGTTTCAGCGTAAGGTGATGGCAGCGCCGCCGCAATTTCAGCGTTTTCTGCATCACTCTCAGCGCTTGCCACAGCATCCACTGGAATCACTCCCCCAGTACACAAATTAATTACTTCTCTACACCTTGCGGGTTTCCATAGAACTATTACGTCAAACTCTTGCCTTTGCTTCGAGTTGTTGACAAATTGGACTTCACCCTGCCATCTGCTAGCCCCCTGGTTAGCTCAGATGGTAGAGCGGCTGCCCTGGAAAGGCAGTGGTCCCAAGTTCGAGTCCTGGACCAGGACAATTTTTTTTTCAACTGTGAGGCTTTTCTTTTGAGGAACCTGTATGCATTTCTTTTGCAGCAATTGCTACGATTGGGTGGATGTCTCATTTTCCCCCCAATTAATTACTTCTCTCCACCTTGTGGGTGTCTGCAGAACTATTACAACAGCACACTATAATGCATCCACTCGTTTTTGAAAAGTAAAATTTTGCCTCGAGGCTGTTCCGTATCTACACTATCTCAATTTAGGCGTGTTACGTGCTCAAAATTTTGATTGCCATTGACCAAGGGGCAGGTATAACAAGTAAGCCCTCTTTCCTTGCAGCTCAGAAACTATATAAAACTACGTGCTAATGACTATGAATTATGGATGACTTGGCATGGGAAGAAATATTGATAACGCCTGGGAGGCAGTAGCGCCGTCTCAACCCCAGCAATTCTGGACATCGCCTATAGTTGCATACTTTTACAACATACACCACGTAGCATATAGACAACGATGAAGTCTGGCTGCTGGGTGTCTGTGCCGAAAGGTAGTGAAATGAAAAATCCTTGAAAAGAGAAAACAAGGAATTCGAGCCGCTGCACGATGGCTCCCTGCCCTGACAACCGCCGGGCACTCATTTTCCAGCCTTCTCCTCATGCCTCTCTCCCATCGCCCTTCCACACCTCCGAACATGAATGGGCTGCGACCATAGCTCTGCGCCGCACAACCCGTCGAAACACGACTGGATCGCACCAACTGCGCTGCTCTCAGATTGCTCGCTGGTTCCTCATTCAGCACAGTTTTGCAAACAGCTTAATCACTTGTGTTTCGTCTTTGCTGGTTGCGTTGAAATTGTTTCTGGCCACGTGGTTTCTCAGCCTCGCTTGACTCGCTGCTGAAACGGAAGATAGCTGATCCGCCCACTGATCATTGGTAATGCACAATCTTGCCGGTGAAAAGAAAGCGCATGGCTACAGATTTGGAAAACAAGTGCTTCTAACCGGTGATGCGATCGTCGTGAATATGCTTCAATGGGATAGCGACGGCAACGACGGCAGCAATGACGCGTTAGGGCAGGCTGCCTCAATGTAGTCCTCACAGGAGGCCTGGCAGATTATTCAGTTCCTCCGGGGCTTCATTTCCACGAGAAACCTTTCGCTACACTACGTGGAGCACCTGGATGCCTTGGAGAGGGATGTCGGCAAGCTTCACGTAAAGCACGCAAGGCTGACGGACATGGGGTTTTCTCGTGCAAGCCAGTGAGAAGTACGTGGAGAGATGCTTGTGGCGATCTCGCCTCAGCGTTTACTCTGGATTTCTCAAGCTGAGAGGCTGCTGTGGCAGCCTTCTCGCAATTTTCAAAAGCCCCTTTTGGGGCCACCAAAGCAATGCCTCGGCGGAGCTCACACATCGTTTGCTGCCCATGAAACCTCTTTGCCATTCTTTAACGCCAACAGCCGCTGCTTGTTACACGCGATCAGAGTGCCCAGGAAGCAGTTAAACAAGTGAACACAATCAGCAGTTAGAGTAAGGTGGTGGGGAGGGGCACTGGTCTCCCCACCATTATAGTTTTCACACATCAGCTCCACCATCCCCCTATTTTGATTTTTTTTTATGCAACCCAGTTATAACAATGGAATTTTTGTGGCACTTGAATATTGTTGCAAGTGGGTTCGACTGTATCAAGAAACCATCCTGAACCTGCTGCTGCTCAATCCACTCCGCCCTTGACCATGGCTTTTTCTACCAACACTTGCAGACCTGCAGCTCTGTAGCGATCTTCGACTGTGGCAGTTATATTACCTTCGGCATGACGCGAGTCCGTGCAATACGAGTCAAGCAGTTGTTTCTCGTGATGTCTGTATTTCTTTAGCCGTCTCACAGCCTTGGAAATCTACAGCATGACTAGATACCAGCTGAGTTTGTCTCTTGACCAGTTTTCCTTCAGATGTATGAAGCAAGCATACCCTTACTAGGCCATTCTTGCCTGGGAAAATCTTTCCAACCTTGCAAAGTTTCCATTGTGGCTGCCAAAGTGTTGACTAACGACAGTGATCAGGACGACATGGAAAGCGATAGCACGGGCGATTCAGGCCTGACAGTGGCAGAAGCTGAGCGTTACGTCCGCCTCATGAGTGCAATTGTCGTGTCGAAAACAGCACCTTGCAAAGAAAAAGGCACCCCGCAACTTCTGCAGCGCTACCGCCCGCATGCATGGAGAACACGCAACACAAACAAGGAATCTGCCATGCGAGTGTTTGCCGAGAAGAGGGGGCTGGCTGAAAAGCCAGCTCACAGCTTCAGTAAGTTGTTGCTGCTAGGCTGCCGCGGCACCAAACGAAAATACCAGTTTTGTCGCACGAAGTGAATAAAAATACAGCATGTTTTTTACCCTTTCATTGCACTCTCTCTTGAGTTCCGTTTTTGACAGGTAAGTGGGTGATCTCATGCAATTTCGATTAAGCAGTACTACCGTTTAGTACGTAGTTTATCCGAGCTCCGGCCAACTACGGTTTAACGAGGTTTCACTGTACTGCTTATAATGTGGTTGCTGAAAAATCCCACCAACAAAGCAGCAAGCAAGCTTCTCAATGAGGTGTGCTGGCCGAGGGGAGAGCGAGAGAAGTGATATGCAAGTGACCAATTGAACAAGGGACAGACAGGAAAACGAAAACGGCAGCAGCGTTGTGCTGGCTCAGCAGGCACGCGGGAGTTGCCTAGACAGTGGAGAAGCCTTTTGCTATACAAGAAGGAGATATGCTTCTGCTTGGGAAAGCACATAATGGAATGCAATGGAAGTGGGAACACTACGTGTTAACCAATACGTACGCAATAAGCTGGTACGGTTTATGCAGATACAAAACACATGTTCAATGGCCGCTGAGTCGGGGATTTGACTTTACTACTTTTAAAATGAAACTACCGTTTAAGCGGGTACGGTTTAATGAGGTTTTACTGTATTTCATTTAGCGTGGCTGCACTATTCAATTTTTATGGAAAGATCAATGGGAGTCAGAAAAGACTGCAATATTCACAGTCCTGCACTATAAGTGGCTACGCTTATAAGTGCTCCAGGCTGTAGTTCGCACATCACTGTGAGTGCAGGAAGTACAAACGGGCCATTTTCAACCTGTGTTTTTGGAGAAACGTGTTTAAAGGAGAACTGACACAAAAAAAAAAATCCACGTGGTTTTTTTCTGCTTTAATAAGTAGTTTGTGACCCAGTAATCATGGCATGAAACCTCATTTACTTCAGAGCGCGACAGGTAATTATTTGCAGTCTTTTTTTGTAGTGACCAGTCGGAGTTTCAGTTTCAGAGAGCAATGAGACGGGAGAGGCAGGAATGTCAACTTAGTGGGCACGTGTTCGCAAAAAGCCATGACGTATGCTCTGACGCGCAGCCAGCGTGTGCGAGCTTCGTTTTGCTAGTTCGTCTGCTACGCCTGCACGTGGTTTGCCATGTCCTCGTCATCATCGTCGTCGTTTTCGTCGTTCGGCGGCGACGATTTCCTGCATGTTGTCGTGCGACTGCCGTATCGGTCGGACGACCGCAGCCAATGACAGCGCCGGTAGCGTGAACGTCATGGCCGCATGGTAGACCCAACGGGGCGTGGCTGGCGCGCCTCGCCGCTCCGATCATGTCTGTTCTTTTTTCTCTCTCCCTGGTCGAAACGCGGGCCTCTTTCACCGCCGACGGCGGCACATAAATCAGCTACAATTTGTTTTTGACACAAAATAACTTCTAGAATAAGTAACCTCGAAAGAGTGCGAGTTATAAAATGTTGTGTGCAATAGTAAATCGGCATGACTTCTACTTGGACGTGGTCAGCGCACACGCGCCAGCAATCGTCTGTATACGAAGCGGCTCGCCTGACTGGCGTGTTTACTCATCGCTACTAATGGCACCGAGAAAACTAACCATATTTTCACTTAAGAGAAACATAAATGTTCAGACATTGATTTTGCTGATGAATTTAGGCGCTTTATTACGAGCTGCGGACGCATCGCAAGGACCCTCGACCCCGGATAGACGGCCGGCGAGCTAGGCCTACATCATCTCCCAGCGATTGCGAGCTCGCCTGGCATGTTCGTTCGCTTCTGTCGGTGCCAATGAAATCAAATGTGTTGCAATTTAAGCGTGACACAACTGTGTACACGTTGTGCCGACTAACATAGGCGCTTCGTTATACGAGCTGCAAGCTGTCGTGTCACAAGCGCAACCAGGGTCTGATTCGATGGCCCAGCGAGCTATGTCTGCCGGCTCCTGGCCATCAGCGGCTTTCAACGAATCCGATACTGCTAACGCGGCCTTGCGGAAACACGTATACAGTGCTCGCATAGACCTGTTTATATTGTCATCGTTTGTTTAAAACAAGATAGCTGTGCAAATACGGTTGCTTTCACTTTCTGTTTGAAGTTACGCAGCATTCCGAACTTCCATGCAGGGGCGCCGGTTCTGGGCGGAGCTACCCGCCGCTCGCTCATTCCTACCATGTGTCCCGAATGGCCGCATGCGTCAAGCCGCACACGACGCGCCGTGCGACTGATCGCACGGAAAATCGCACCATGTGTCTCGCGCTTTAGACGTGGCCAATCACTTAGCGACTTGGATATTGCGGCCGGCGTTGGCGAGGACAGACCTCAACAAAACCGTCGCATTGGCCATATTCAATGGTAAGACACAAAAAATCGGCGTTGAACGTTGTGGCCTGCACGGTATTTAACCAGTAGCATGTGTATATTCGTGCGTGGTCAGTGCAGCGCAGTCAAGCTGATAGTGTGGGAAATATCCCGATGGACACGACAAAAACTGCAGTTGCAGCGACACGGAGAGCGTTCCACTACAAGTACAACAGCTAGAACAAGCAACAACAGAGGAGAAGAGCACATGTAAGCCGCATGGCAGCCAACGAAAATTCGTGACGTAGACACATGACGTAGTGTTTTCTTGGTTATTTACAACCCCACCATGATGTCAATGTCGCGAGGTGCTCCGTTTTGCGGTTGGCTGCGCGCACATACTTTAAAATTGATTTTAAATGTGTTCTAAGCCATATTCGCCGCTGATATTCTGTAGACGATGTGTGTGTGACAACCTAAATCGATCTCACAAGTTATCTCGACTTCAAATTTTTGTGTTAGTACTCCTTTAAATGAATATAGAACATGCAATACAAAGTGAGAAAGTCTGGACTCAAATTTTTGAAAGCAAGTAAACCAAGTTTGAAGTTATCTTTAATGACCCTTCGAAAGAAAGGTTTTTCATGTATGTCTGCTGTCAAGTGAGGACAACCTGTGCAGCACTTATTCACCTTTGAAAATCATTCTAAACCACTGTGATTGTTGCTAATGTGCAGTAATGTAGCTTTACTTGTACAAAGCATGGACAGCATAGTGGTAACAAATGGCCAAATGCCAAAACACAGAACAACTTCCATGTTCATTATTTATTACAGTGCCATCACCATTGTGGCGGGACTCACCTGCTGGAAAGCCATATTATACTGGCCCTGACGCACTAGTAGAGTAATTTGCTGCAGCACAAGATGTGGGTCAGCAACGGGCACTGGTGTGTTCATTTTAGAGCGAGCTCCTAGTCCTTCAGATGCAGCTGCAGCTACTGTCTCTTTCAGTGCGCCATGCATCTCTTCCCTCAGATTGTTCACAAGCATCTCCTGTTGCCTGCAGGCCACAGGATTGAAAAATGGTTTTCATGGCAGTACTGTTTAATTTCAATCAATAACATCTGCTGGGCCCTCATGCATAGGTAGTGAAACTCACCCAGCCAATGCTTGTAGAAGTCCTGCCTTCAGGTTATGCAATGAATTTGTCACAGCCTCATCAAGAGTAGCACGAAAATCTGGAGGCCCCAGTGCAGCTTTGTGGTCACGTAAAAAGATCTGTAGACTGCGGTCCACGTTTGACTCAACATTCTTCATGGCTTCGGCAGCACGAGCTTCACCATGTTTATCAATATGCTGCTGGGCTTGATGGAGAACTGTAGAAGAAAATAAACAGGATCATCAGCTCTAAATTAAAGAAACACTACAACTGGTTGAAAGGGGTAATGGGAATGCAAGTACAGGCTCCTTATATTTATTATCACATATAAAGGGACCCTCGCCATGCCCCATTGCAAATTGCATGTATGGCAGTTTAGGGAGAGCTTTACCGCAAGAATTTTTCAAAATGGTCCATTACTAGAGGAGATGGCAGAAATCAAAAGTTTGTGTTTCCGTGCTGCCAAATGGCAGGCTTCAATGCTAACAAAGAAACTATCTTGCTCTGAATCAATGACTGTTCATAAGCAACATTTCTTCCCTAAGTTCTCCCATACCACAGCTGAGGCACGCTGCCTGTCTACGTCCCAAGCACCATCGTCTCCTTTCTCTGTTTTTCATTTTTCGCAGCATGGCGCGCTCCGAGTAATATTACAATGAAACCTTGTTACTACGAACACCACATTAACAAACTTTTCAGAAATCCCCTGCTGACTTCTTATGGTTTCAATGTAAAAGTATTTCACTGCTACGAACTTCAGAATACCAAACTTTTCAGAATAATGAACGTTATTCAGTTTCCGTGTCATGTAACAACGCCTCAGTATTACAAATTAATATTAAGAAATCTGGGGATTCTTAACTTTCCGTGTATCCTTCAGGGCAATTGAAACAGTAAGCTAGCGGACGACAAGGCGCAGAAAGTGAACGCCACGGTGCATGGGTTTGGAAAACCAGAGACAAAAAAAAAAAAAAGAAAAGCAGGAGATAATTTCTTTTAAATCTATTGTGGAGGCGATAATGCATTGGGTTTTGTGAGCGCATGCTCCACACAGAAAAGTGTTGCCTAGCAACGGAGGTGCATCTCTTCCTTCCTTCGGCCTTCTTTCTGCGCATGCCTCTTTCTTTCGAGCTTCTTTCTGTGACCATACTAGCTACGCGCATGGAGAAATGTAACCTCTGTATTCGCGAGGATGCCACAAAGTCGCATTTTGCACTCTTTCCGGACAATGCTGTTTATGCACGCTTGCGCTTTGGAATAGTTGAGGTGTCTGATTTGAGTGAGACAAGTGTCCATGGCAAGGAACGTGGAAAAAAAAAAAAAATTACTGCTGGCTCTTTCCTAATCAAGAGTAGATGTAAGCATTAAATGGCTACTGGCAAAGCAGTTTGGTAGGAGACGATACTAGCCACAATCTTAAAATGGGCGTAGTGCTCTGAACCTCATTGCAAGTGTCGTCTTGTGTCGGCCAAACAACTACAGTCAACGAGTGAATTTTCGGACACCCAAATTTTCGGACATGCCTGATATTTCGGACGTCTTCGCGGCACTGCAACGAGCCCCATAGAATCAATGTATAAGGACATCTGAAGTTTCGGACGCTCGGACCCCTCGCCGTCCAATTTTCCTGACTTTTTGACGCGACGGAAGGTCCTTTGGCTCCTCGCGCAGCGCCCTTTCGCAAGAAATCGACTTGCAGCAGAAGCATATCACCGCTTTGAACCACAACTAGCCAAATCTAGCCGTCACACGCCAATTTGGTCTGGCCACGCTGGCTCTGTTCATCGCCGCACTTCCGCTTTTGCCTCCGGCGGAGTTTCCGGAGCAGCGCCATTTCATTTGTTTGCGTAGGCCACGTTTTGGCTAGCGTGGTGTGTGGTTGTGCTGTTGTGTCAAGTGTGCCTGCGACGCTAGGCCTAGGTGCTTCGAGGCTCGTCTGCGAACTCCACTGTTCGCAACTTGAGAATTTCGCTTGCCTTCGATGGCCCCCGCTTCGTCTTCCTCGTCCTCGCCGATGGCATCGAAGCGAGGAAAGCAGTACCGTCGGTTAACAATGAAGAAGAAAGCCACCATTATTAAGCAAGTTGTGAGCGGCCCATCGCAGGCTGACGTGAGCAAGGAGTTCGGCATGGAGCAAGGAGTCAGGTTGTGGGGGATTCAGAAGACTCCGATGTTGAAAATGAGGAGCCAATGCCTGCGCCGCCTACAAGCGCCGAGTTGACGCGAGCACTGTTGACTCTTTCATCGGTGTACAGTGCTGACATGACCCTTGCTCAGATCGAGGTGAATATGATCGCATGCAACCGGAACGCCGTCCAAACAACAATCAACACGTTCTTCAAGCCACTGCAGGAATAAAACCGGCTGCCTGACGATGCACATGTACATAATCTTTTCTTAATATATATTAACGATCTTCCTTCTTGCGTAACCTCCCGGGTTCGTCTCTTTGCCGATGATGTCGTAATTTACCGCACAATTTCCTCCGATATCGATCGCCAATGCTTGCAATCTGACCTTGATGCTATTGCCTCATGGTGCTCCAAGTGGCTAATGTCGCTTAATATCTCTAAAACCAAGTTCATGACATTTAACGGCCCAAAGTCTCGAATTGAAAACACTTACTTCATTAATAACAGCACGATTGAGTCTTCCACTTCCTACAAATATCTTGGCCTTCATTTCCAGTCTGACCTAACGTGGCATCACCATATAAATATAACCCTGGCAGCTACTAACCGTACTCTTGGAATACTAAAACGAACCCTCAAGCAAGCGCCACCACTCATACGAAAACAGGCATATACCACAATCATTCGCCCAAAAATTGAATATGCTGCGGCAATTTGGGATCCCCATCAGGCATATCTAACCTTGAAGCCCTGCAGAACCGTGCTGCTCGATTTATTTTTTCAGATTATTCTACATTTACCAGCGCTACATCTTTAAAAAATCGTGCCGGTTTGCAATCCTTGAGCCTTCGTCGAAAACATTCCCGCTTATCCCTATTTCATAAAATTTTCCACCATTCCTCACTTCGTGATGATTTCTTTCAGTCACCGCCAATTATTTTTCCTCGCCGCGATCACCCTAACAAAGTCAAACGCATTTTGTGTCTGTCATTAACTTTCGCTCAATCATTCGTACCACGCACTATCATCGATTGGAACAATTTACCCTCGTACATAGCCATGGAAACTGACACAGCCAAATTTAAGGAAACAATTTGCACTACTGTGAGAACCTGTTAAAATGTTGTGTTTCCTTATTAAGTGTGTTTCCCTGATAATTTTTATGCTTTGTGATTTTTTGCTTGCTCCTGACGTTTTTATGTAAAGTTTTTCTTCTTTTTTTTTGTTCCTTATGATGACTACACTGACTCGTTGAAACAAAAAACATATGTCTTGTAAATGTTTTTCTTTTTTTGTATGCTGTACCTGAATGTACACTTGCTTTTCTTGTAGCCCCCCCCATGTAATACCCTCCTTCGAGGGCCTTTAGGGGTGTTGTAAATAAATAAATAAATAATAAACCAGCAGTCGGCTGCATACAGAGTTTTTGAATGTGTTTTTTTTATAGCCATTTCACTGATGCTTTCGCAGGGTTTCGGAAACCTGGTACTTCAGCCTTTACCTCTAGATCCGAGACAGAAAAGAAAAAAAAAGTGCATTTTTTGCATGCATTTATTTTTTGGACTGCCTGAATTTTCGGACTTTCTTACATTCCCTAGAGGGTCCGGTCAGAAAAATTGGTCGTTGACTGTATCCGCGGTGTGCCGCATGCTGCCAGCTTGGTCATGCAGCGTTGCGCCGTCTTTTGAGGCGACACGAAACCCCCACCACGGCACTGACGGACCGCTGGAGTTCTAAGAGTACAGGCAACCCTGTCTCGAGCGATGAAATGAAGTACCGTATTTACACGATTGTAAGTCGAGCCCCCCATATCGCGTGCGACAGGAGGGGGGGGGGGGGGAGAGAGCATACCCATGGGCGCAATTCCCTGATCCAGAGGCTGCAGGGAAGCGGTTGTGTTAGGCGGCAAAAAAAGCAGCTGTATGTTTGTCAGCCCTGACACATTATTGTGCGCACTACAGTTATCTAGAAGAATAAGCGCTTGGCGCAATTTTGCACAATAGCAGCGGTCCAGTTTGCGGAGCCAGGCCTGAAACATCGCTGAGGTCATCCACGCCTTTCGATTTGAGTGATAGTCTACTAGAAGTTTCTTTACGCTTTTGAAGCATCTCTGCTTGTCTGCTTTGCCGATTATCAATAGCGGTAGCCGCTCCGTGCCAGTCTTGTTGGCAGCCAGCAAAACTGTTACTCTGTCCTTGCTTCGTTTACCGCCAATGCAAAGGTCTCCCTTAAATGTGATGGTTTTATCTGGCAGGGTTTTGTAGAAGAGGGCTGTCTCATCTGCATTAAAAATGTCCCAGGCATCATAATCGGCTAGGCGTGCAGGTAATCTTCGAGAACACTTTTATTCACAGCCCCTTTCTCGTCGCACACACTTCGGAAGACCAGGCTGCGTCTTTTCTTGAATCAGTCGATTCAGCCTTCCAATGCCTTAAAGGCTTCGATGCTGAGCTTCAGCACGTACTTTTCGGCCTGCGCACAGATAAGGGGGCCACTCAAAGGCAGCAGTCCGTTGCGCAAATCGGCAATCCATCTTAACAATGCTTCTTCAAGTTTCAGGTGCCCTGCCGTTCGCAGTCTCTTCCTGTTGTCAGCAAACTTGTCGCTGTCGTACGCCTGAAGAATCTCCGCTTCAATTTTCACGTACATGCTGAGCGTGCTTCTCTTCACGTTGAATTTATTCATTATGACCTCCCGAGGCACCCTTGTCTTCACGGCTTTCAATATTTCCACTTTCGCTGCCAAATCCTTTGCCTCATACTTCGCCCACTTTGGTGGGGCACGAGAGCACATGGTGGCGCGGATAGGCGTGGTAACGAAGCGATGGGTACAAGCATGATGTCAAGAAAAAACAAAGTATAAACGAAAAAAAAAGAAAAGCGCAAACAAAATTTAACACACACACACACAAAAAAGTTTCACCGTCCTCGCACGCGCACCTGACGCAAATTGATAAACACGATAAAAACTACAACGAAAAAAAAAAAAACTGCACAAGCAAAAGATAACGTCGGAAATGGCGGACAGCAATACGTGTGTACAAAGAAAAAAACATGTATGTATAGATTAGGGTTGCTAGCATAGACCAATAACTACTGTGCCGATAACCATAGCGATGCAGAGGTAGTGCCAAGCGCCATAAGCAACTGCAAAGCCAGAAGTACATCATTGCTCCCATGTTTTTTGAGACATAGGTTTGTCTATTATGTAGCAATAAAATAAGCATGGCGGCCTTGACATATTTCAGGCCTTTCGGCACTCCCAGCACATGCAAGCATGGCCTTTGAGATCGGCGCACGCTAATCAGAGACGCCATCGCTGGCGGTGCGATTTGAACACCCCCTAGTGCCACTCAATCCTAAATGCCTCACGTGCCTCTGAGCTCCGCAAACTGTCCGAATTAACCTAAGCACGACCAAATATGTCCGAATTAACGGGAGTTTCGTGCCATAGGGTTATGTACATGTTTGATGGGACCAGACGGCGCGTCCAAATTAACCGAATTTTCAAATTAACGAGGGTTAAATTAACGAGGTTTTACTATAGTAGCTGACATGGTCACTGGACTACTCGTCTTCACTAGCGCTGTCATTGTCATCGCTGCTACGGTCCCACAGTGCGTCGTCGTCCAGCGAAATTGCACATTTGGCAAACGACTAATGCACCCAACCACACACAGTCATCAGGGAGGCTCTTTTTACAGGCCCGGTTGGCGTAAGTTCACGGTCTTCTGCCGTCAGCCACTCGTACTCACGGTGGAGCAGGTCCTTAAAAGGCGAAGATTCTTGCCGTTTCATGACCATGTCCCACTTCACTGGCAGGGACCTACAGCTGGCAGCTTGGCCTACAGCTCCGGAAAACGTCCGGACTTCGGCATGGGGGAAATTCCTCACTTGCCGTTAAAGGCGAAAATTTCTCTTCGCTGCAGTCTGCACTCTCACACCACCCGTTCAGAAACATCAAACTTGTGGCCCACTGCGCAGTGATTTGTTTCTTCAGAGTAAAAGATGGCAGACCTCTCTGCTGTGAATGAGTGCCAACTGATAGTGGCCTGGAGCACTCATGATGACTGAGGAAGCATGGAAGTAGCACGTAGCCGGATGTCAAGGCGAACGCGTCAAACCAATGCCTTTGGTCAAACTAAGAGCATAGAGAAAGGGAAAGAGGAACACGTGAGCGGTGTGTGCTTTTCCATGAACTACCGATCCTCCTCGCAAGCTCCGCCGCGAATGGAATAGCGGTGCTTCCATTAACTATCAACACACCCCCATGAGTGTTGTGTGCACTGTAAAACTCTAAAAAATGTTGAAAAACCTATCTGCAAAGCGAACAAACACGCAGGATAGCGAAAAGCTATGGGTAGGGCCATAGAGCAAACATAAAACTGTAAGAACGTTGTAGATCTCGTTGCTCTCGCTTTTTTGGCAGTGCCATGTTTTTAGTTCGATTGCAAATCGTCTCCCCCCCACACACACTTCAGATTTTCAAATTCTAAAAGATAGGTCGACTTGCAATCGTGTAAATACGGTATATGGTGCTATGTATCTGCCTTTTCAACATCGCTATTGGAAATGAGAAATAAAATTTCAGCATACCAGAAGTTTTAGCTTGAGTAATACCGTAAAAACCTGCGTATAATACGAACCCACGTATAGTATGAAGTGAAATTTTTCAGGCGCAAAATGGGAAAAAAAAGTTTTATACGCATATAATGCGAGTTAGGAAAACTCTAGGAAAACATTTATTTAAGTTGCACTGTGCACCTCAATTGCCGTCTTCCTCAGCTGTGCCCTCTCCGGATAGTTCCTTGTCGGACATATCTTCCCAGAGGTACTCATCCTCTGTGCCACCGAGTGCGTTCAAGATGCCGCACTTCTTGAATGCGCAATGCACAAGGTCTTCTGGTATGCTGGCCCATGAATCCACAATCCACTTGCATAGCATGGCTGGCGAAGCCCGCTTGAGCCGCCCAGTTGGCATCACTGCAGGCTCACCTGAGCGCATCCAATCTGCGTAACACCGCTTGACAGTGTCCTTGAACGGCTTGTTCACACAAACATCTAAAGGCTGCAGCTGAGACATCATCCCACCCGGGATGACGACGAGTTCAGTGCTGTGCTGGATTCACACAACAGCCTCTCCACTGAGTCGGCCAAATGGCAACGAAATCCGTCCAGCACGAGGATGGATGAGAGCGACAACAGTGCGCCGGGCCGCCTACACTAGACGGACTTTATCCAGTCAAGCACAAGATTCTTGTTCATCCAGCGTTTCTCATGGAATCTCACAACCACGTTTTTTAGCAGCTCCTCATCTTTAGGCGCTGTCTTGGACTTGAAGACGACGTAGGGCGGGAAACTTGTTTAGAGCCCTTTTCGTGCATGGTAAGGGGCGATGGCATGTCCAGATAAACCGGCGTTTGGTCAGCATTGCCGATTTGCCCTAGCTGGAAGTTCTTGGACTTGCGCAGCGAAATAATGTGGCACTGGAAAGCCACAAGCAGCTCTTCGAACGATTCAGGCAGCTTTTGCGAAATCTAAGTTCAGCACATGTAGCGATAAATCCAGTGCTTGCTTGCTTTGAAGGCGGAGCTCGGTAGTCCTTTTTCTCTTGCAAGCTCCTTAGCTCTTGCCTGCATAAGCTCCACGCTCACAGCTAGATGTGCGGCTCGCTGCTGGCGTACAAGCTCCGTCAGGGTGAGTTCGATTTCGGGGAATGTCCCACTCTTCGGGCCGCAAAAGCTTGTTCGCGTTTTGCTGCATGCGAAGACGGCTTCCTTCTGTCTATGCCATCCGTGAATGCTTGCCTCTTTGATGCCAAGCTGCCTCCCCGCTGCACTGCTGCCGATGTGCTGTGTGGCTAAAATAACCTTTCTCTTGAAAGCAGCCGAGTACTGTTTTCGTGGTCCGGACATCTTGGTCCTTCAATGCGGAATTAAAAAGATGCACTTCGCGAAGCGTGGTTTGCACATGCTGCCAAGGTCCGCACCCAACAATAAAGAAAACGCTGTAGTCACGCAGCAATAACGAAACCAAGTGTAGCAACGCAGCAATAAGGAAGCCAAACCGTAGCCACACAGCAATACGAAACCAAAACTTGGGATGCTAATAATAGAGGGAAAAACCTCATTATATGCGGGTTTTTACGGTATTGTCAATAAACATTAGGAAGAAATTGGAAGCAATATTTTTGTAACTTGTTGGGGCAGTAACTAGCGTAAGTGAAGCGGTTCTGTACAAAGGGCTGGGGGCCAGAGACTGCATTTTCTGAAGTTTTGACTGGTTGCTCAAATGATCTCGTTTTGTTCTCACAATGATGCCCAGACGTTCTCGTTTTGTTCTCGCTCTGTTCTCGTTTTGAGTGCCCGGATAACGGCTCTGGCTTTTGGTTCAAGGTCTCTTGAAGGCCACCAACAACAGGAGCTAAAAGCATTTCATGCTTAACAAACAAGAAACATTGCACTTTGGAGGCGACATGGAGCTTCCTTTTTGTCAGTAGTTTTCTCAGCGTCAACGTCCGCTTTGTGCACGTCACTCTTATTATACGTTGCTTCATTGGTGCTTGGCAGCAGAATCTATAGAAAACAGCAACAGCGCAGGCCAAGAGCCAACAGTGTTTTCGTGGATAGCTCAAACGGTGACAACTTATGAACTGATGGGTTGATGGGCGGAGCACGTGCTGGTGGGCAAGTTGGTTATACATGTTTACAATGAAGGTGCCAAATAACACGACAGACGAAGGAAGACGACATGGTTCATTTTGGGACTTTCACTATAATAATTTTCGGCAGTCCCATTAGATTTGTTATATCAAGATTTGAGTACACGTACTGAGCATTCTGCATTGAAAAATTTACTGAGGTCACATGCCAAAATCGGTGATGCTCCAGGCAGTGCATCCTACGTAGAGGCATTTGTGCGTGTAACATAGGTCCTCTGGCTGGACACAGGGTTTCCTCAAGAAAAAAGGTACATTGCTTCTGTTTGAAATTTCAGAGGTTTTTGCACCGTGCAGCCATTTCACACTTTGCACACACAATCACCACCGCATGAGCTACGCACCATGCTTGTCTGAAATACCCAAACTTTGTGAGGGTTCCCAAGTTATGCTACGAGCACTAAGAAGCTGTTGCATGCCACCACTGAACCATTGCAAACAGTGCTGGTAGTCACAGCCTTTTCCATGCTTGCTGCACCTTCCAGCATTTCACAAACTGCAATTCAAACTACAGAAGATATAGCCTATATTAGGTGATGCATGTTTATGAAGACGTGAGCAAACTACCATTTTATGCAAGTTATTTCACAGATGGAACTCCCCCCCCCCCCACACACACACACACACTTCAGCATTGCACTTTGGAGGTGACATGGAGCTTCCTTTTTGTCAGTAGTTTTCTCAGCGTCAACGTCCGCTTTGTGCACGTCACTCTTATTATACGTTGCTTCGTTGGTGTATGTAATTTGATGTCGGATACTTATATTTTTTGGGGCATTTAAATGCATGTTCTTATAATGAATGTTCTTATAATGATTACAACCACCATTCTAAATTTGTCTGTAAGAACAGAGCAATTGTAATAGAGAACTGGGACTGTTAGAAGTGGGTTTAACTGTACCTCGTTAGCACAGCCTGCCATGTCGATACATCAGGCTCATGCTTGTAGAACACTGTATTTACATATGCAATGAGCACAAATACAGACAGGCACACTTCTAAACTGGACCTCATTTCAATACTGTTTAAAATAGGACACGTGCACACAAGGTTAGAGGGAGGTATCATGTGATGGCACCCAATCCAACACTCATTGCCAAACGTGTACACACGACAAGGAGAAAAATATTAAAGCAAATACATTACAAATGGTACTTTACAGTTTTACATTTAGCCAAAAAAGCTGAGTTTAGTGAGATTTACAATACTTACACTCACGGGTGCCCTGCTGAAAGGTCTCGTTGAGCTGAAGGAACAGGTTTTGACAGATGCGGTCAAGTGATGGCATAAGGGTATTTTGCATAATCTCTCGACATGTCCCTTGCACGTGTGACTGTACTGAAGCACTGATGGCTTGAGCTACTGTATCAGCCATCACCTAAAGAACAGCAAAAAATGTTTAGAGGGGGCTTGGCATTGAATGACCGGCAGAAAACATGCACAACTTATCAAAGTGACTTAAAGGGAGCAAAGGAGAAGAATGGGGGTTAACCGAGGGGCCCGATTATTATTAGTCATATCATGAGAAGCCAACAAACACTGACACCAAGGACAACATAGGGGAAATTACTTGTGCTTAATAAATGTAATGAAGAAACGATAAATTAATGGAAATTAAAGTGGATGAAAAAACAACATGCCGCAGGTGGGAACCGAACCCACAGCCTTCGCATTTCGCGTGCGATTCTCTACCGATTGAGCTACCACTGCGCTGTTTCCCCATCCACTTTCTTGGATATTTATGTGTACTAGTAGAACCCTGGGAGTGTTAGCCAGCGCCATCACCCAAAAACCAGTTGCCTTCCCCCAAAACCAGTTGCCTTCACCCAAAAAGATCACGTTCTCGTTACGCCTGCGGCAACAAGGACGTTCCACGTCTGCCGCCAAGGTCTGTATTAACGAGGTTTTACTGATTATGGCACTGCTGGGCCACGATTGCCATTACATCCAGCATGAAAATCTACTTAACAAATGCAGTCAGATTAAAGGGACAATTTACCAATTTTTAAGGATGTCACTATTGTGGTGCAATCAAAAGCCTATCACAGAACTTGTCCATACCCACAGCAGTTTCTTCAGAAATGTGTCAAAAATGTTTCAATTGGTAAGCTACTTGTTTAAAAATTATATACATGTATTAATGCCAGGCACTTTTATAACGGAGAGCAATAGCTTGTCGCGAGAGTTGAATTCGAAATAAGAGCAGATTTGGAAGCAATAAAGCCTGTTCCTTTTACCTATGCGATAAAAGACGTTAAAAATGCCTGGTAATTGTAACACGTTCAAATACTTTTATTGATATGTAATTTGATGTCGGATACTTATATTTTTTGGGGCATTTAAATGCATCCCAGCTAGCAAAGAAATAACTGATCACAAACAAAATTTGAGGATGGAAGCCAACGTGCACAATTATTTATGTGATAGCATGTGGAACCTATCTATGTACAATATTTCACCAAATTTGAGTGAAGTACCGACTCAATCTTCTGAACCTTCTCTTCCAAATTATATTCCTTATTCAGGGACATAACTACATCTGCTTCTAAAATTTTTAGACATAACTTTTCCATTGGCATCATAATATCCAGACATATTCCAGACAGTTCACAGGCATGCAGGCCTATCAGCAGTAGATGCATACCAGCATCTCTCACTCGCATCTACTTTGTGTTGCTAGCTAGCTAGGCCAACGCCAGGCTGAGCTAAGCCAAAGTTTTCCATGACACCAGTAGCACATACAGTAGAACATGGAGGAAGGAAACTGAGGAGAGGCCCTACCCCCTCCGTGCGCTTGGAGAAAAGTGTGGAGGAAATGACATAGTAGGTTCTCCTTTTTTTTTGCAGCTTTTTTATTTCTTTCCTGTAGTGGCCACGCCTTTCGGGACACAATGGCGGCTTTGTTATGGTTCTGTGCGCTAACACATGTTGCGCCTTAGGTTTCGTAGCGTGGCAAAGGCGCCGTGCGGGCAGGTTCGCGTTGGTCTCCATGTTTTGTTCTGCTGCGTTATCTGGACCGTGCTCTACCGGATGTTGCTGTGGCCAGGTGGGACAGGAGGAACTAAAGTTCGTGAAATGAACGCGCATGCAACGCTGTACGCAATGTACCGCGCCACGGCAATGGCAATGGACGAAGGAATATCCACGGGAAATTTTGCCCTCTTTGGCGGAATCATGCTAACATGCTAACGATTGTTTAGTATTGCTGCGGAGCGCACGCGTCCGAGCAGCAGGTTGCGCGCAGCATGCCGTGGTTTCGCGAGAAATGTAAACAAGAGAGGAGAGCTGGCCCGAAACGCGGAGCAACGCCTTGAGCAACGCTAACTTCCGGTTTCACTTTAGATTCACAAGGAGTGACATCAGGGCCTCTCCTGAGTTTCCTTCCTCTGTGCAGTAGAACCTCATTGATACAATCCCATTATATAGGATTCCCCGTTGCCAAGGTTTGCGATCGAGAACGAGAAAAATGGTCCAATATGGCTACCCATATTTTTACCAGTTCATTCGTTCCCCGAAAACACAATCTTTCAGCACCAATGTTCAGTACATCGCCAAACTGTGATTGCATGATATGTTTTCCAGCCGCTAGATCTCGTAAATAAGAAACGGGTTGAGGTGCACATGATGCCGCCGAAAACAGTAACTGGCAACCACAGCAGCTTCCCCACGATTCTCTCACCCACCCTACTCACTTCAAAATGCTGGCATACACTCAGTTTCCTGTTCAGGTATAAGCAAATCTCCTCCCAAGTCACTGCATGCTGCATTCACAGCTATTGCCGCCAATCTTATTGCAATAAAGATTTTCGCCTATCTGCTTCAGAGAATGTGGGGCACAGTGCCGTTGCAAGTTCGTTAATTCGGGTTTAATGGTGCAAAAAGGACTAAGGAGGTCCTGCTGTGCCAGTCACAAGATATCAAGAAATCAAGTGTGAAGGAAGTGAAAGATGCATAAATTTATAGTCTGTGCAAAAAAACCGGTTTCGTCTAAAAAGTTCAAGTCAGTGAAAGGCATTAGCGGATCATCTCCCAATATTGAGGCTGGCTGTAAAGGCATGTGTAAGTTACAGAGATTCTATAAAAGCTTCAGTCTTTGTGTTTCAATACGTGGACATGTCATAATAATGTGCATTACTGTAAGTGGTTGGTGGCACTTCTGACAGGTTGGCAAGCTTTCTTTTCGAAGTAGAAAATTGTGTGTCAGGTGTGTATTTTCAACTTGAAGTCGACATAGGATCACCTCACAGAAGCATAGCTGGTGACTGCATGACTTCAATTCGCCAAGCTGGAGTTTCGTTGCGTGCAACTTGTTTTCGGTACAAGAATCCCATTCTAGTTGCCACTTTGATGCCACGGCGTTACGAATCACTCAGATACTGTCTTTGTATGGAAGCTTTGTACACCGGCCTCAAACTCACTTAAGCTATGAGCCAGCTTTTCCGCCAGCCCCCTCTTCTCGGTAAACACACGCACGAGGCTGACGTAATGCGCAGCATCGTCCACTGTCGGGCCTGAATGGCCCGTACTTTCGCTTTCCGTGTCATCCTCATCACTGTTGTTAGGCGACACTACAACATTAAGAGAGGCAACGATGGCGAAAAGTTTAACCTCATAGCCGACGTATTTTCGTGGTTGCAGCAGCACTGCTGAGAACTTCTTTGCATTCCAAATGCCACACACCGTAGTCAACAGTAGATCCCTCTAGCATGCCAGTGCACAGACTTCTTCGTGCAACGTTCGACAGCACGACTGATGGCCAAATTCTCTTGTTTGCTGAGGACCTGGTTTCTGTACTAGCTTGCGCAACGCCACAACACGGGCCACAACGTTCTCAGACTCTGGCACAGCGCCGAAATTATGTTGATCTTGATGTGGCTTCTCCCTTCTAAGCACCCTCGCGTTTGCGCTTGGAGGGCGTTCCGATCTCTGAGGCGCATTGTTCTGCTGGGCCGCCATACCGCTGTGATTTCTTAATGAAAAGTGAAAGCTCTTTGTGTTAACCGATACGTAAGCAATAAGCTGGTACGGTTTATGTGGATACAAAATGCATTATGTTCAATGGCCGCTAAGTCTGGAATTGTCACGGGGCGGCAGTATTCGATTCGGCGAAGCACCGATCAATGGGCGCTAAAAGGTTGTAGGAATAGGAACCGACGAGCAAGACGGTTATTGCCGGCCACTCGGGCAAATGGCCGAAAGAAGTCGAAGGCAGGTCTAGAGATTACTTTTTGTTGTTGTTGGCACAACTGTGACGACCCGACGGCTTTTTCTAGGAACCCCTGTGTATTCTCTGCCCCGCGCATGCATTAAGAAGCTTGCTAAGGAGGTAGGGGTGCGAATACTACGAAATATCTGGTGACTCTGTGCAACCCTGTGTCTACGAATTGCTGACAGTGTATGTGTGGTGACAGTGCCGTATGGCCGGCTGCCATCGTTTCTCCTGTGTTTGTGAAAGATCAATAGAGGCCTGCCACGGACTCAAGGGTGTGCGCGTGTGGTGCAATACAAGTGCGTGATCTCTAACAGCGAAGGAATCACTCGTTCCCTCGCCCCTAATTAAAAGGGACGCAGCCAAGACCTTAGGAGGAGCCGAGATACAATTGGGTGAACTTGATTGGATCGTCACCAATATCTGCCATTCCCCAACACAGGAAACTAGGGAAAGGAGAAGTTATTTAAACGCAGGTTTTAGACCGAGCTATGCAGTCTAGAAGCTGAGCCTACAATCTGCTGAAAAGCGTCAACGAACTAGTGCCGTCCAGTATCGACTGGGCCGCCTAGCCGCGTCTTAACTGTGGGTTACTAGTTGATGTAAGAGACGACAAACCAACGTCTGCAACAAAGCTCACGGTAGTTCCCCTCAACTTAGCTTAACCTACTCGAGGGAAGAAGTCAGACCTAGACTGCCGGGAAACCCAACCCAGCAATCGCATCCACCACAATGAGAGTGGCTTGCCAGGGTTCTTCGGGAAAGCTCTGCCGTCGACTCCACGCTTTATGGACTTGCTGCTGCTGCTCGGCCATGCATATGCCATCATTTGTTTTCTTTTGAACTCTGTTTAGTTGACCACCATTAGGTGTGTTTTGTATAGTGTTCATTTCTATATCCACTGTTAACTGTTCATTGTATTTCTTTCGTCTTCATCATTGATCTAGATAAGTGCATGTGTGTTAGTGTTCATGTGTTTTTTGTGTTTCGTTTAAATTGTATGTCACTGTCAGTCTGTCAATCAGACAGAGCACGCTAACGATGTTGTTTGCAAAAAAATTACACAGTTACGTGCCGTGGAAAGGTCTGAAATTTCAATCTGAACGCCATTTTGCCTTTCCCTAGCGGCAACCACGCTCCAAGCTGGACGGTGACATAGTCATGTCCCTGCGCCTACGTAGTCGTGTTTGCAGTGTGACGTCGCTCGTGGTAACACTAGAATTCGAGAATTATTCAAGGCAACATCTGTTATTTGTGTGATCTGTTGCTTGAATTGACATATTGAAGTTTAGAGAAATAATAAAACGCACAAACTGAATGTCTGCGCGTTTTTTGTTTTACTTCGCACCGAAGCAAGAGAGATGTACTTCCACTTCGTCTGCTTGTTCCCACAGTCATGCAGTCACGTGGGCAGGCACCGAAACTATGCCATTTTCTACCGTGTTCCAGCGCGTGACCATGCTTTGCGATCTGCTTATTCTGCCTCAGCATTCGTGTAGCACTGAATTGTACCGCTAGTCATGTGTCCTTGTGCACAGCATGCAAAATCGTGCGCTGCACAAAATGAGACATCACAACAGCTCGCGCGCCACACCGTCAACAGAAGTGCGCAGCGAAAAAGAAAGGAGAAAAAGGAGAGAGAAAAAAAGAAAGAAAAGAAGGCGGGGCTCGCGACATATGCATCATCGGATCCTTGAGGCCTTGTATGGGAGTATGCAGGAAAGGAATTTCGCTTGTGGAGGCTAGACGGGGCGAGTGGAGAGTGTCTCGCTATGCAGTAGAGCTCACCTGAAATCATGGGTTTACGGCACTGAAAAATTTCTATCTCAGCTATAGACCTCGTCAGGGTCGATTTTTTTGCCATATGCGACCACCCAGAGTCTATCTTTTTTTTTTATTGCAGATTACAATTCTTCTGAGGGACCTATTTCGAAAAAAATCTACCGTAATTTTTTTTAGGGTGACCGTAAAGTGAGAAAAAAAAAATATTTTGCGTAGGTATATATGTACTGTTTATTCATGAATAACAATAAAGAAAAGCAAATAGACTTATGCAAATTAAAAATTTGATGCATTTCTTTACACATAGTTCAAGGCTTAGAAAATGCGCACACAATAATCTTTTTCATGTGTCAAATGTTTCTGCTCCTGCACTAATATTTACGTCCATAGCGTGTGGTTTTGTGCCCGTCAAAAAAGCAAAACGTGTGCAAAGCTTCAGCTAATCTTCATCTTATCGCCAACTGAAGGCGATTAGTTTTCGCAAGTAAAAAAAAAAGAAAAGAAAGAAAGAAAAAAAGGAAAAGCATGCACAGTGGCATCCTTCCTAGCACACCCCTGTGAGCACAACCGAGCTAGACAAAGGCGGTCGCCCTTTGAGCGATTAATAATGAGATAGGCATAAGTTTTGCAGCCGAAATCAAAAGCCGAAGCCGAAATCGCCACCCGCCCACGCACTGATGCGCCGAAGCAAACTAGCTCTAAAACAAACCATGCAACGAAAACAGAGAAAGGGAGGAGCGTGGAAAAAATTCCCTGTATTCTCACATAGTGACAGCACATGCCAGAAAAGAATGAGTTAGGAAATTGGTGTGCTTTTTAAACGTACAAGACGGCGCCGTAAATAAACGGCATCGACCATTTTGGACTTCTTTGCGGTGCCGCATATTTATGTCTATGACACTGAAAGGGTTAAAAAAGGCACAACTAATGCGTTTTTCCAACCTCTTGCCATGATTCCAGATTCAAATACTTTATTGAAAAATTTAAGCAGAGCATCTACGGATGGTTGGGACAAGTCTGCAAGTATAGAATAATGGATCAGGTCAGGACCTAGTGAAGTTTTTTTTGTCAACATAGATTACCCTGTTAAGCTCCAGTAAAGTGAATGGACCGTTGCATTCTTCCTTTGGCATACAAGCAGTTGGTAATTTCTCCTTTTCTCATGACAGTTTGCATTTTAAAACATGTTTGAATAGTTCGCCGAGCTAGAGACGTAGAAATGCTTCCCAAGTATATTCGCTTGTTCTTGTAGCTTGTTTCAAATTCAGGAAGTTGCTATGTGCTGGGTATCTGCGCAAGGTTTCCTAGCCCTTAGTTTGCTGTTTTTTGCTTCGATACATTCATGTGTCCACCAAGGACTTAGCTTTTTTAGAACAATGCCAGAAGATTAAGGAATAGCCTTTTGAGCTGCAGCAATCACACTCTTAGTAAATTTTTCATTAATTTCATCAATGCTTAGGTCTTTCAAAATGAGCTCTTAAGCAACAGAAAAGTGCCCCCAGAAGTTGGTTTTCCGTCGCGGTGGACGGGAAACGCGGTGGCGTGGCTCCATTTAACCGCTCTCTCAACCGTGAACGCACTGCCTCAGACAAGCCGTCGACACCCCACTGCAAAAAGTGATCCTGGCCCACCCGCAGCACTTGCTCAGACAGCCAATCAGAGGCTCTTGTGCCCTCGTCGTGCAAGATAGCAAAAGTGCGAGTTGTCTCGCTGCTTTTCTGCTTTATTGTGTGTGCGCTTTGTGGGCCTTCTCATACAGTGTTGCCATGATGAAGCAGCAGAATTTGCCTTTCGTTGTGAAGCTCGAAATCATTGTGTCGAACGCGGTGAGAAGTCTGATGTCCCGGCAGCGTGCAAGATTTCGAGGAGCACTCTCGGCAAGATCTTGAAGAATAAGGGGGAGATTAGGGCTAAAGCGGCCAAACTCGCGAGCCGGTGCTCGTGGCGCCTGACGCGTACGCACGGCCGTGTATGAGTGGTTCATCCGAAATTGCTTCAGCCATGCCAGCTTCCGTGTTCTCGGTGTGACTGTAAATTCTGATGAATCAACGAAGCCGTTGCCGCAGTTTGGAGCGAGCTGTCAGAATTTCCGGAAGCTGTTGACGAATCAATGGTCGACCAGTTTGGGAGTGCAGATGGTCTTGCGACCACGGGAGGGCCCAAAAACGAATACTACATTGCCAACATCATACCAAGCACAAGTGGAAGTGGGCACAATGAGGAAAGCAACAATGGTCCTTTGCCCACATCCTTCGAAGTGATTGGTATGCTTGCAATAATCCGGTCCTTCTGTGCAAATGCAGAAGGTTGCAGCCTCAGCTGCTCCGACTCCTTAGACAATGTTGAGAAGTGCGTGTGTCACAGGCAGCGAAATTGTCCAAGCAGAAGAAAATGCAGGAGTATTTCATGCGAAACTAAGCTAGTTTCGTCAATAAAGTGATCTTATAAATGGCATGTGCTTTTATGACATCCAATTATTTAACAGGCTTATATCAAATTATGCTCCATATCGAACTGATAGGTGTTTTTTTTGCGAGTTCGATACAACTGGGTTCGACTGTATATAGAATTCTGGCTATATCGAACTATTTTGCGATCACCGCGCTGTTCGATATATTGAGGTTCGACTGTATTGAAAGATTGATTACTCTCATTAAGGGCGGTAACCGTTAAGGTTACCTGTCCCTTTTTCGGCACACTTACAAGAAGTTTGTCCTTCGCACGCTCCAAGGAGCGCAGATCTTTTGGCATCAATGACGCCGGTGCTTTTGGGTCGACCTCCATCGCCTTTTCCGACGTGCTGGATGATCGAGAGCCAGGCGCCAAGACGTGGTTTTCGGGCCGTAGAGTTCGGTTCAACTTTGGGCCCTGCGGCATTATGGTCTGCCTCCCCGTCTTCGATGATGGAGCAGCACTGGCTGCAGCCACCAAGGGGGCGGATGGAGTTTGTGCAGGAATACCGGATGTGGACCTTGTAGTCTCCTGAAACTGGTGTGGCGCTGCCCCCTGCCGTGTCACTGCCATAGCCTACTTGAGGTAAGTGCCCTAGCCTTTTCCTCGCTTTATAGACTGAGACCTTTCTTTTTATAGTGATTGCGATTTCTTTTTCTCTTTTCCAGCAAGGGCAGCATTTGACTGACATTCTGACATTTCACATGCGAATCCATGTAGTTATTTCATTCCAAAATCTTACACATAGTGAGACTACCAAGACAGCATACAAGGATGGCCCTGCCTTTCAAGAGTGTGCTTTCTGTGAATGTTACCAGTTGCTCCAGCTACGCGTTTACGTGCCAGCGACGTCAAATGATGTTACAGGTCATTACATACAGCTGCAAGCACATTTGTTCACCATGGCAGATACAGTAGCCATTAAATTTTAGGACTTGAAGGATATTCCGGACTTCATAAGTACACTATCAGGGTTCTCATAGAGCTAATGCATTTTCGCGACCAATTTTTCAGAAAACGTAAAGCCAGATGTTCAATTTTCCGGACAAAATTTGCCACGACAGACCAGCACTACGAGTCAGGGAGGACATCATTTTGAATCTTGAGCCACTTGAATAGCTTGGGATTGGACGTGAAATGGCTTGGATCGGTATGGTAATTTGACTAGCAAGTATAGGAGGCGTCCAAATGCACACGGCAACGGTGGCGCCTGTTGTAAGAAGTGCCAATCTTAAAGGCCATGCTTTTGAACTGTAGCCTGTGGCGGAAACGATTTTGAGAGGCGGACATCGGTCATGTGTGGCCAGTTTTGCGCACCACCTATGGACGCCAGGTGATGCTCATAATAACCACCATCATCATCAGTTTTGCCTCGGTGTCGTAGGTGGTGTCGTGCAAGTTTTCGTCCAGCAGTGATCCCCCGGCTTTTATTCAGTACAGTGCAACTGAAATCATCGCCTGCTATCACAAGCCACTGTACAACATATCATTGCTATTTCAGTGTGTTGCGGCTGTTCATTCAGCGCAACGCCGACATGTTTTCGATGCCATGACCCCTGCTCTTCACCTGCTTCCACCTATCACGTCGAAGCGCAGAAAATATTCGACCATGACGCTGGACAAGAAGGCCACCATCGTCAGGCTTATCGAGCAAGGACGGACCCAATTCAACGTCGCGAAGGATTTCAGTATCTTTAAACAGACCTTGTCTGATTACGTCAAAAACAAAGAAAAGATCTTGTCTGCAGTCGACCAGTCATACTGCAAAACTACAAGAAATGACCAGAAAGGACAACATCTGAAGCTTAAACAACAACATGCTTAAGCAGAAAGCCAAGATGCTCGCTTTAAAAATAGGCATTCAGGACTTCAAGTTCATTGATGGGTGGATTCATGGGTTTAAGAAAAGGCACAGAGTCTTTTTCAAGAACGTTTGCGGGGAGAGCGATGCCGTGGATCAATCTACTGTCACGAATTACCGGACGAGTAAGTTGAAGGCTGTGCTACAAGAGTATGCTCCTGCACATATTTTTATTTGTGACGAGACAGGCCTATTCTTCAAAATGCTGCCGGACCGTTCATTTTCCTTTACTAATGAGGCCTGCGCTGGTGGGAAGCATAGTAAGGAGAGGGTAACTCATGGCCGGGGCAAATGCAGTTGGCACCGAGAAGCTGCCCCTTCTAGTGATAGGGAAGGCGAAAAATCTGGGTTGCTTTAAAGGGCCCTGACCTGACAAGCGTAGAGCATACATTGTGCAATAACGATCGTGTCTGCAAAGTATTACATCGCTACGCGCCGCGGAAAGATTCGAAATTTCAAACCGAACACCATTTTTCCTTCTCCTCGCAGCCGCCGTGCTCCAAGCCAGATGGTGACACAGTCATGCCCACAGTGTGACCTCGCTCGTGGTGACATGCGACTTCGAGAATTATTCAAGACAACATCTGTTATCTGTGCGATCGGTTGCTTGAATTGACTAATTAAGTTTAGAGAAATAATAAAACACACAAACTGAATGTCTGCGTGTTTTTTGTTTTACTTCGCACTATAGCAAGAGAGATGTACTTCCGCTTCGTCTGTTTGTTCCCACGGTCGTGCGGTCACGTGCGCAGGTACCGAAACTATGCCATTTTCTACCGTGTTCCAACGTGTGATCATGCTCTGTGATCCGCCTGTTCTGCCTCAGTATTCATATAGCACTGAATTATACCACTAGTCACGTTTCCTTGTGTACAGTGTGCAAATGAGACAACAGCTTGTGCGAGCCGCCGTTGGTAAAAGTGCGTAGCGCCGAAAATAAATAAAAAAAGAAAGCGAGCAGAAAAAGAAAATGAAGGGGGGGCCTGTGACGTATGAGCCACGTGATCCTCGAGATCCAGTATGGGTGAACGCAGGGAAGGAATTTCGCTTGTGTAGACTAGACAGGGCAAGTGGAGAGAGCGCCTTGCTTGGCAGTGGAGCCTGCAAGCTGAAATCATGGGTTCGTGGCACTGAAATATTTCTATCTGGGCTATTAATGAGCTGATCTGAAAAATTTGGGGGGCAGAACGCCCTCTAGAGGACACAACTTTTTGTGTACAACCAAAATTTGCTATGGGGCCTGGTAAAGGGCCCTTAAGGGTGCGAATAACCTGCCTGTGTGGCACAGCAGCAATACAAAGGCCTGGATTACAGAAAGCTTGTTCGAAGATTACCTCCGCCGTCTAGACCGGATCTTTGAGTGCCAGAAGAGGCAAGTAGTAATAGTCGTAGACAACTGCGGGGCACACGGCGCTGTAAACAACCTGCAAGCTATACGTCTTGAATTCTTGCCGCTGAATACGAGTGTGCTCAAGCCAATGGACCAACGAGTCATTAAAAACCTCAAGGTGAACTACCGGGCCCGTTAACCTTAACTCTTTCCTTACCGCGCCATAGAGCATCGATCACTATGGATCGATGGTTTTGAATGCCCCGCCAAAAATAAAACTCCGCGCCTACGGACATGTGGCGCCGTCTGGCAAGTAAGAGAAGAACTACTGCGTACTTTCTTTGTGTTTTGTTGCGTTTTAGCGCGAAGGCTCCCGCGAGAAAAAAAAAAAGCAGCGGAGAAGGTAGCGCGGAGTTCTCGCAACATGCCGCCGAAAACGCGTCGCGCGCCGCTGAAAAAGAAGTCTTCACAAAGTGATTCCGCTGCTTCTGATGCTCATATTATCGATATGAGCAGTAGTGAGGAGTCCGTAGAGGACATTGCATCATCGGATTTCGACTTTGACAGTGATGATTCGTCTACACAGCCCGGACCTTCAACTAGGGTTGCAAGGTAAGCATAGTTTCGGATGTCAGTGTTGTTGTTATACGATGCGCGTGCTTTGTAAATGACCTGTTTACGTTTTTCTTTTAGGGTGTCAACTACATACGGAGGCGATATTTTGCCGAACACGCCGTGCCGAGTCAGGTTTTCACCCAATCGCGCACCTGGCGTACACCTGGACGTGACTGACGCGCCGGAGTGAGACGCGGAGGTTTCTTGGTGCACTGGACATGTTTATGATGTTTTTTACGGCTGACATGATTTCCGCTTTCTGTGCACACACGAACAAGTACGCGTGGATGAAAATTTTTGAGAAACCAAGCTATGCTCAGCCAGATGGCTCCTGGCTAGAGGTCACGCCCCCTGAGATGTTGCGCTTCATTGCGCTATTGATTTACATGGGCATCGTGCAACTTCCTAGACTCCACTTGTATTGGAACACTGGAACACTCTACGGCGGTCTACTTCCAGGGAAGATAATGAGGAGGAAGCGTTTCTTCTCCCTGCTTGCTTTTTTGCATGTCTCGGACCCTGAGGATGACAGTGCTGCTTCAGCTGGCAAACTGCGGAAGGTACTCCCACTTCTTCGAGAGATCAACGAGGCGTCGGCACGATTTTTTCAGCCACGGGAAGCCATTTCAGTCGATGAAAGGATGGTGAAATCCAAAGCACGCTCGGGAATCAGGCAATATATTCGGGACAAGGTGACGAAGTGGGGCTATAAATTGTGGGTTTTAGCTGAATCAGAAACTGGATACACCTTACAGTTCTTCGTGTACACGGGCAAGCGGGAGACACCGGGACCACATGGATTGGCTTTTGATGTAGTGGGTAAGCTTTGTGATAAATATTTAGGACAGGGATACAAAATTTACATGGACAATTTTTATACTTCGAAGCACCTTTTCGAACACCTTCTTCAGTGCAAAACGCTGGCATGTGGAACAACGAGAAAAGATCGTCGAGGCTTCCCTGGCGATCTGAAAGATCCAAAATGGGAAAAGAAAGCTGAACGTGGAGACATTCATTGGATGAGGGATGGAAACGTCTTGTTTCTTCAGTGGAAGGACAGTAAGGCTGTAAGTCTTATGAGCACCATCCATACAGCCAATGAACATGTGCCTGCAAAGAGACGTACAAAAGTGGGCAACAAGTGGAGCGAGAGGACCATAAGAAAGCCCTTGTTGGTACATGAGTACAATGCAGGTATGCTGGGCGTTGACAAGTCTGACCAGATTATTGGAACGTACAACGTGCTTCGTAAATGTGTGCGCTGGTGGAAAACACTCTTTTTCCACTGCATAGATATTGCTTGTGTAAATAGTTTTATCCTATTTCAAGAGCTTAGGAAAGGGCACACCGATATTGCTGAGCTACGTCTGAGTGCCCGATTTGACCAACTTTCATTCCGAGAGATGCTCATCAAGCAAATTTTGAATCTTGATGATGATCAACCGGCCAGCATCTCTTATCTGCCACCCGACTGGGTTCGCCACAAGCCTGAGAAAGCAGTGCTATGAGAAAACCAAGAAAGAAGTGAAGACAAATGTTTTTTGCAGCACCTGTGAAGCGCACCTTTGTTTTACGACTACGCGCAACTGTTTCGCCGATTGGCACATGCGTCATGGGCGCTGAGTTCAAAGGTCGCTAGAAAATATAATTTTTTACCTAGAGTGCTCAGATTTTCAGCAAGTGTACTTGAGTTCACGGACAATCATTTGTATATCCCAGTTTTTTTTTCTTCTATGTGTGGTGAAGTGTAGTGTCAATTTTGTGTCTTCGCATGTATGTTTTCCCTACCTTTCTTCAACTTTCAGAGATAAAATATAAAAAAATGTCGCAGTGATTACTTTGTGTGTTATTACATTAAAAAGGCAAAACAATCAGCTACATTTTCATATATAACAATCCATTGTACAGCAAAATTTCCCCAAGAAAAAAATAATAATATGTAGACACATAGCAAAAACGGCCGTTTTCTGCGGTAAGGAAAGAGTTAATGCACACTCATGTGCTTTGACAACAGGAAGACGTTTGCTAACCTATTCTCGGCACTTGGCATGCTAGCGGATGCCTGCAAGGCTGTTTAGCCTTCGACGATTGAAAATTGTTTTAGGCATGCTGGATTTTGCAACTCTGAAGAGCCCGTGACCGAAGAGGCAAACGGCACCACTGAATACATTGACACCGGCGAGCAGCTGATTGCCGACTTGCGTAGCAGTGGGATGGACCTTCCCGCTGCTGTTACTTTTCGCGAGTTTCCTGCGATCGACAACAACATAGAGCTGTGCGCGGAGCTTATGGACAACGAGACTGTGCGCCAGATGACCACACTGCCGTAAAGTGACTCGGACCCCAACGACGACACCTCTGGCCACCCACAAGCATCAACGCAAGGCATTGTTAATGCTCTAATATTGTTGTCAAGTGTGTATGACGAGAACATGACGCTTAGACAGATGCAAGCAGTCGTCGTTACAAAAAGCAGGAATTTAAAATAAGGGACCATCCGCGACTTTTTCAGTCCAGTTTAGCTGGAATAAAGTTCAGTTTTGCGACTCACGGATTTTTCGGACTGTCCTTTTATTGACTATTTTTCGGTACCCTCCAGGTCCGAAAAATCGGTCGGCTACTGTACACGTCTTCCATAAGTGCAAGCAGTCAATGTAAACAATGAACAGGATGTTGAGCCTCATCTCAAAAAGGAGAGTTGGAAAAATGTTGGACTCAGTGATAGGGAGGCCTACATACATACTTCAATTGGGTGCAGTTGACATTGAGTGCCAAAAAAATGATCTGAAGTCTAGAGTGATTACACAGGCTCTGAATTCATTTACTACAACAAATGCAGGCTTCTACTGTAATCACAACCATCTTCTCACACGTACATGATGCTGCCTTTCTATATTTAGGCATCACCTGCTGCTAATTCCTTAAATGCATGCAAAGAATGTTAAAGTCTGCATGGTGCACAAAACCCTTTACTAATTGCCAAGCGCTCCGTGATAAATCAGTGGTCGAAGTGTCTAACTCCTAACTGTACAGGAGCACAAGTTCAACCTACAACAGTGGTGAAGGGCTAAGGGATGCCTTCGTTCGCTGAACAGCAAGGGTGTGAAGCTTAGGACGAGCAAGTGGACTGACCACACAATGATGGAACAGAAAGGATGGGTGGACACAGAAAACCCAGCTTCATGCTTATAACTGCTGGCACCAAAAAAATAGAAAACAGTGCAGTAGGAAAAAAACCTTAGTTGATGGCCCTTGCCATGCAACCTTAATATGCACTGATGCATGTCGTATAATATTTCACTATAAATCTTCAGCAATGTTAGTTTCTTTTTGCAGCAACCATATTTTTGGATGTCAAATTTCTTTAGTGATTGAAAAAGATGCCATATCGCCCACAAACTATCCTGCAATGCTATGTCTATAAATGCAGATATCTTAACAACACCTAATCTACAAAAAACAAATCTTCATGCACTTTTTCAAAAATTTAAAGCATTCAGCTGCAGTAGTGAAGCCGCGAACCTTGCAGAAAATTTAAAAATGCTGGTTATGATGTCAGCACGCAAAATTCAATGTTTGTAGAATACTTCCACTACAAAGATTTGTTTTACTACTCAACGCACATAAACACCAACCTTGCTTTTGATTGCTTTGATAATGGTATCTCTGATTACAGCTTCAGTTGTCTCGAGCCTCCTGGAAATTTCACATCTTGTTGTGTCAATAACCTTCACCACAGCTGGAAAAAGAAAGGGGGGATGGGGGGATAAATAACGAAACATTTGGAAAATGTGTTAACAAAAATATATATATACACTTGCTGCATGGTTTCTTTATGGCAAAGCTGCTAACATTAAACCAGGTATCCAAGATGTAATGTCTTGCAATTTGTAGTACCTATGCACAGTGACCAGTTTTATAGTTAGCAGAGGTTTGCTATGCCAGAAAAAATGCATGATGCAGGAGAATGCCACCAGAATAGTCCCCCATCAGCTTCCTGTGACGTAACAGATTTTGGCACCATCACCTTGACCAATTAAATTACACTATAAAATAAATAAAAGTACAGTGAAACCTCGTTAAACCGTAGTTAGCCGGAGCTCAGAAAAAGCATGTACTAAACGGTAGTACCGCTTAACTAAACTAGCATGAGGTCGCCCACTTACCTGACTTCCGTCTTAAACTTACCAAAGCTGCGAGCCAGCTTTTCAGCCCCCCCCCCCCCCCCCCCCCGCCCTTCTCGGCAAACACTCGCATGGCAGATTCCTTGTTGGCGTTGCATGTTCTCCGTGCACGCAGGCGGTAGCGCTGCAGAAGTCGCGGGGTGCCTTTTTCATTGCAGGGTGCTGTTCTCGTCGCGACGATTGCACTCATGAGGCTGATTTAACACGCAGCTTCTGCCACTGTCGGGCCTGAACCGCCCGTGCTGTCGTGTTTTGCGTCATCCTCATCACTGTCGCTAGTCGACACTTCGGCAAAAACAGAGGCATCGATGGCGAAAAGTCGAACCTCGTAGCCAACATCTCTTTGCAGTCGCAGCAGCGCTGCGGAGCAACTTCTTTGCATTCCAAATGCCACACACTGCAGTCAACAGCAGATCCCTGTCATGTGCTAGCGCAGACTTCTTTGTGTCCCATTTGATAGCACGAACAATGTCCAATTTTTCTTCTATGCTGAGCACCCGGCGTTTCTTTATTCGAGTTTCGGCATGATGCGAGTCCTTGTTTGCACGCCGGAAAAATTCTCTATCGAATGGCGCCGAAATGATGCTGATATTGATCTGGCTTTACGCGCAAAAGCACAGGGCGCTTGGAGGCTGTTGTTCTGATCTCTGAGGCTTGTTGTTCTGCCGGGCCGCCCAACGGAGCTGACGCACAGTCGTGTTTACGCGACGAAAAATGGAAACACTACGTGTTAACCAATACGTACGCAATAAGCTGGTGTGGTTTATGTGAATACAAAACACATTATGTTCAATGGCTGCTGAGTCGGAGATTTGACTTTACTACTTTTAAAACAAAACTACTGTTTAAGCAGGTACAGTTTAACGAGGTTTTACTGTATAACCTTGCAACTTATATGGACTTTCTTTCCTTGCAATAAAAAGCCTAAAATATAGTAGACGTCATAAATTCAGCTATGACTGAAAAACACTAAACTCAAAAATGGAAAGGTTCATGCAGGGTGCCAGAAAAGATCCATGCCTCCTGAAACAGTTTGAATGAGTACTATAAATTTTTGTTTAGACTTTTTGCCTTTGTCGGCTCTTATAGGTGGTATGAGGTGTAAATGCCTAGAACATGCTACAAAACCTGAATTATATAATCTTTTAAAGAGGAGAATTCAAAACATGCTGAATGCAGTGTGGCTGCAGGCTGTTGACGACATGTCAACACGTCACGAAAATTTGGGGTTCTGGTCACGTGATATCACTGACATGTGGGCGGTGCAATGATAGCCACCACACCATGATCGTCTTCCCAAAAGACTGGACAAAGGTAGACATGGTGAGAAGGGCATGGAGCCTTCTGATAGAAGCAGCAGCAGAGTAACAAGCTTATCCCGTGTTGCATGCGGAGGCACGCAGAGTGAGAGAAAAGAATGGTGAATGCGGTGCGCACCCAGCTTTAACTGACAGGGCCATTCTGTTGGTTGCGGCCACTGCAGGAGGCGTTGCCACTGCACCAGGCTCACGAATGCATGTGTAAGGTTTGCGATACCACGTGGACACTGCCTCTGATTTTCGTGATGTAACGAGACACTCTTGTCAGTGCAACTTGTGCAACAAACTGGGCAGTTTCAAGGGGTATTCTCTCAAAACAGCTTCAGTGTTCCTCTTTAGCGCACACACATCAGTACACCAGCATGACTTCACAAATTTCGAAGTATGTACTTTGGTACTTTGGCTGTGCTTGCAATGAAAGTTATAAGAACTGGCAAGGTTGAGTCCTTGGTTTCTTTATAACTTAATATTTTCCTTCATTGTCAATAACCAGTTAACCAGCCATAAGCACAAGCTGCATGTCATGGAAAGTTGGTGCAGGAATAACATGGTGTTAGTTGTGAAGGGAAGAGCTAAAATTGCATAGAAGAACAATGCATAAACAGGAAGGACCCTCATCGTCTACCTACAATAGAAAAAGGTTATAGCATCTGTCTCGATCCTTTCTTCAACAACCAACTGCGGCACAAACGGCACAAATAGCAACTCCAGAGTGGCAGTACACCACAGCCTACACTGAAGCGAAATGCAACAAAAAGTGAAAACGGGTGAAAACAGCGGAAAGTGGAACGACACTCAGCTGTGGCTGCTCCATTGACTTCCAGGATGATATGATAGTAGCACACTTGGTTTTGGTTTCAGTTTTACCAGCGAGGCAGCATGAACGGAAGAAGGGCCTTGTTTTTATGCTTTTTTCGGTGCAGGGTCGACACAATTTTCTACTAAAATGCCTTTTTGGAATAGGATGGCGCAGAGGACTGTTCTTGGCACAATTGGCGCAGCTGTTCCATCACTGCTTTTATTCACATGTAAACACTGCAAAAACAAGAGCCTTGCAGCGTATGTGACATATGCTCTAAGAATGAAATTTATCACTTACTTGGGACAACAGAGTTCTTGAATTCATTTGCAATGGACTTTTCCAAGTGAGTGCCAAGTACAGCAGCCAAGCTCTGGGCTACGATGGTTGCTTGTTTATCAATGCCAGCCCTCTGTATCTCACTCAGCTGAGCAATGGCAGCTTCAAGCTTCACCACTAACATGCACAAGTCAAGGAAGAAAGAGGCTCAGATGGCAATATGGCACATAAAGCCATTAAGCTTGTTTGGTTAATTTGTTTGACATTAAAAAAACAAGGAGAAGAAAAAACAAAAAATGATGTGAATAATGCCTTAAAAGGATACGAGAAGCTACGTTTGCCCTGGTTTCAGCCATGAGGGATGAAAGCATTCCATCCCGATGAGACTGTCCTTCTTCCAACTTCAGAAGCATTGCACGGTGTTTATGAAATTCAGAGCTCAGTGCACTCACAGTCTTTGTAAGTGTGCTAGTTTCCTCTGTAAGCTGAGAGATCACGAGCTCCACCTCGCCCAGTGCTCGGGCAGTGCTTTCCCGGCCAGCTTGAAGCGAACCGTCCTCTACTGCATGCTTGCATCTACAAAAGAAAGCATGTTAATTACTACAACCCCAGAGAGAGGTGCCAATATCCAGATGAAATGCAACACCGTTAAAAAGTACTGTGGGGGATGAAAGGCAAACGCTTATTTGTGTTTAGTATCTTCTTCTACTGGTTACAACACCAAAGCTGGGACACCTCGCAAGTCAACCTAAACCTAACAAAGTAAGGTGAGCTTGGCGACTGCCAGGAATGAATAAGTACAATGAACATTGAGGCGTTAAAAACAATTTGGAGTTATGGACTTCTCCATAACTTCAATAATCTGGCCAAGGTAGGTCACTGCCAAGGCGTCTAGCCAGGAACGGCCAGGACTGAGCACGCGCTTGCAAGCATACCTCAAGTTTCGCGTGGTTCGAGGCTAATTGAGTGTTCAAAAATAATTGAAATTAGCGAGACCCAAAGCTATGACACCGATAAGAAAAGTGGCCAAAGTTACTTCCTATGCGGGCGGCCGCAGCGGAGTGTGAGGATGACAATAGTTGACTTAGTTCAGCTTGTATATAAAACTGCTTCAATAATATACAGTCAATTTAGAAAAAACCATACTGATCCAAACACCCTTTTTGATTGATTCTTGATGGACAAAGCTGTGTATGGAAATCTGCTTTATGACGAAATATAGCAGCTGGAAATGAGTGAGGAAAAGATGTGTGCTGAAAAGAGTGCTTGAAAAAAAGGTGACTTTGTGTGCTCCATTTGCAAGCTGCACATGCTGCGCATGACTGCAAAATTTAGCTAAGGTATTCACAGCAGCGTATGCTATCCGCAGACTGTTTTTTTTTTTTCGTCAAGCCTGAGGGGTGGTGGAGGACCCCTCTAAGGTGAGGTTCCCTAAAAGAATGTCAAGCCCGCGGAATGAAGGTGAGGTGGCACTAAACAATGCAAGATTTGTCCAGCTTTGGTTACAGCGTTTAACTACATCAACAACATCAATAATATACAAGGGCAAAAGCAGAGGGCCTAGCAAACCGCCCTGTGGTATATCATGTGTGATCAGAACACAGTCCAAGTTGCTGGTTGCCTCCATGTGCAAATAGCTAGCAGTTAAGATAGCTTATATTCCCATGAATACAAGATCAACAAAGAATTTTGAATTTACTGTGATAAACTTTGTTAAACACATTATGTAAATCTGTACTCTGGTTATACATTGTAAAATTAACTTGAACTTTGGTGTTCGGAGGCCAAAACAACAATCTGATAATGAGTTATGCGGTAGCGAGGGACTCTGGATTAATTTTGACCACCTGGGGTTCCATAACATGCACCAAATTGAAGTACACAAGCATAAAATAAAAGAAATCGACTGCCATCGCAAGAGAGGCAACTGTTATGTTGAAGGTTTCACTATTGAAGCAAGGGCTGAATGCACTACCCTTGTACACCTGCATCAGTCACAAAATATCACGTGTTCATCTGCGTAACTTTATGTAGTACCAGCTGCGGCTGGAAAAGCAACAACAAAAGCTTGTCCCTGTTACCTGACGTAAATATGTCGCACACTTGAACTCCTCCCAAAAAATAATGGCCACTAAGGCTAAACGGGCCTGTATAAAATTTAATTTGATCATTCAAAGTAAGCCTTTTCAGTTTAATTAAGAAGTTTTAAACTATAGCATACCTTTCAGGACCTGCATCCTGTTATGCTCCCAGAAAGGCCTAGTGTACGTTATAATGTACACTGTCACACTGTTGTCAACAATAAAGCATAGTCCATGAAGCATTCACAATGCTGCAGTTAGTGCAAAAAGACCACTGGGCACCAAAAATAAATAAAATTATGCCAATAAATTTTTCTTGGGCTTAAACTCTTTTCTTACCATACCATTTCATTCTATCAATTTGATCAATTAATACATTCAAAGCACCATATATGCATGTTTTTGCAGGTTTATTTACATGTGGCACCATTCATCACGTAGAATAACAAAATTTTCAATTTGAATTTAGTTTTCTGCTTTTACATGTAAGAAGCCATTTCACTATGTCTAGGAAGTCTCACAACTATTACCAAAACACTGCATGCGCCAGTCAAATTAGGGTGCCTTCACCACGGGGCTTTGCTTTGCGACGACGTCGCATTGCGTGTGAGGGTGGTGCTACCACCGTTGATTTTGTCGATGGAATCACAAGTTGACTTCCGCACAGGAATTTGCTTTACCCCTAGAGTAACACAGCTGACACTCATTATAACAGACCATGACAATCCAGCGAAAAAAGGTTGCCTGTTATACCCAAAATTAGGGTCATGGTGAAATGGCAAAACATTACATATACTGCTGTTTAACCCGTCAGCAATCGAAAATTTATAAGAACATTGAAATGAAGATAAACAACTAGATAAACAGGTGCACATGGTAATGTCTTCCTATCCACCATTTTTCGAACACTGGTTGCTGACAAATGGAGGTTTCTCTGTACTAGAGCATATATACACCCAAACAACGGCAAGATTTACGACACACACACAACTGCTAGGAGCTGGATGGTCAGCGCTGCCATGCCAGCTGCTCGGTCCAAGTGTATACAAAGACACTGGCAAGCTTGTTCTTCAATAGTCAGTAGTATAAGCCAATTTTATCTTGTGCGACAAGCAACAGCACCTGTAAATTTGAAGCATGAACGAAAGCCACAGTACACAGCAAGTTCAACTCGGAGCCCGTGTCTGGCCACCGCTGCACTGCATGCTACATGGCACGACTGTATCCTGCACTTCACAGTCTGGACGTCACGAATAGCAATATTTCTTCTTTTCTGTGCGAATTGATGTGATGAAAAATAAAGTGTCCTCAAAATCATGCATTTTATAAATGTTCGAGAGGTTGTTTCTGAAGTGCTGTATGCCATGGCTTCTGCTTTGAGGTTGGTTGGGCTTAGCGGCACCCTGCGTGCTTGCTCGGCATTGAGCCGACAGCAGCGGGTGTAGGTGATACACTTGCGCAGTCTACACGAAAATTCTCCGACAGTAGGGCACTGTGCGGCAAGCCATTGCTGAAAGCTTGCCACTAATGTATTTGTTCCTTAAGCAAAAGTGCAGTTTTGCAAATTCTGCAAGTGGCCAGAAACATTTTCATGAAGGGCACTGCCACATACAAGCATCACCACAGCAATGCATGTTGTACTTGCACCAGACAGACTACTTCCAGGGCTAGTTTGTCGTGCGGCTAATTACGCGCTCCACGCAGAGACGCGAAGTATTGTATAATGACTTCTAATAAATTTTCTCCTAGTTACCCCCCATTCATATCTGCCAGGAGGAACAACTCTTGAAAAAGGTTTTCTTTCTGTTGTGTGCATGATGTAGTATGAGCAGTCATGTTATACATCTGTAGAACCAGCTACCTGATAGAGTAGTTACTATACTGTTGAACAATACAAATTGATGCAACGACCACCTAAACAAAATTTGCCCAAAAATTGGTCTCTTGTAGCTCAGTCCGTTAAAGCCAGGTCAGTTAAAAGCAGAATCTAACTCTTTTGCCCTATTTTTTATTAGCTAAAGTAAGGTACATTTAAACCTCGATATAATGAACTTTTCATAACCTCTTGGCCCCAGAACACCATATACAGTAGAATCTCGATAAACGGAAATCTGTTAAACGGAATCAACGCTTAAACGGAACAACGCCTCGCAGTTGGGTGCTTTTGTATTAGGGCAATGTAAAAAAAATCCCGTTAATCGGAACTCCAATTTTCAGACCACCGTATAAACGGAACCGAAAATAGACTTGAAACCGCAACTTGACGTTCACGCAGAGCCCCATCGCGGTACGCATCACTGTCTCCCCTTCTTTCTCGCACACTGTAACCGCATCGCTTGCTTTCTGTCACAGTGCACTTGCTGTTGTTAGGCTTATTAAGCCTTACATCCGCTGTTTAGCGTCGTCTGCGACACTTCGTCGCGAAGTCAGCACCTGATGGCAGCGCAGAAGCGACCTCACAACGCCCTTACGTTGGAAAGGAAGATGGAGAGATAATCAACGACTTCGAGAGTGGTCGCTTCACAAAAACAGCGCTTTTCACAAGCCAATAAATTGCAGTTCCCACTGATTTCCGCGAAACAAGTGGACTATTGAGATTTTTTTTTAATTTTAGTAGTGCTCTAAAAAAAAGTTCATTGCTTACCGCTTTTGTGCAATAAAGTTTGTGCCCATAGCATACCGTCCTCTCTAATACCTAGATTTTGCATCTGAGATCCGCTTCAGCGCAGACTGCCAATTGCGCGTACGCCTGCCTCGTCGGGGCCAAGCAGTCTGGAACGGATTGCGAAATCCTGAACCTTCTCTCTCTAAACGAAACTCCTCATAAACGGAACATATTTTCCAGGTCCCTTGAGGTTCCGTTTAACGAGTCAAATGTATTTAGAACTTCAATGTAACAAAGTGTGTTAGCATGCAATTTCAACATAACGAAATTTTCACTGCCATTGAAAAGAAGACCAAGACAATAAATGGAAACTTCTGCGGACAGAGATTGTGAAATGATTGAATTACAAGCAGCTGTTTGCAAACGCACCTCTCAAATCAAGCCACAAGAGCACAAGAGCGACCGCGGAAGTAGAGTCACACCGTGTTCTGTATGAAGTCCAAGTGCAATAAGATCCTATAGCGCTCCGTGTACTGTGTGCATTAGGTGCGAGTAAGTTCACAAGGGTGAGGTAAGAAAGACGGTGACTTCATGAGTGCCACCTTCCCACGCAATCAAAGGGAAAGAGGAGGAGGGGAGCAAAGCTCGCATAAAGGCTGTTTCACATGCTACCACTGGAAGGACGAAAATCGGTCCAGTTGCACATGTCGCAATGTGATTTTTAGACGGCCCATTTCACATAACTGTGATTTCAACAATGCGACTGGTGCGACACCCAGGGTTGCTTGCTGCCAGGTTTTGTAGCACACGCCGCATAATTCATTTAGTGTAGTGAAGAAAACGTAGACATTATAATATTGTTGACTTGCCTTTATTGGAGGTAAATAATATGTGCTTTCTGTTATTTAAAAACGTTTTAAAGTTTAAATTTGCTTTGGAGTGCACAACAGCGGTTTCTATAGTTCAGTGTGAAGAGGCATGGCGTACGTAAGGGACAGCTGTTTGCAGCTACAGTAAAAGCTCGTTAACTGACATTGAATAGTGTTAAGATAGTTTTTTTGCAGCCCAACACTACATGTGCCCTTCAGCCGATGGACTAGGGTATCATTCACTATGTGAAGTCGAAGTACTGAAAGCACCTGCTACAGCGAATGATCTTATGCTCAGAAGTTGGAAAGCTGTATGAAGTGGACATACTCGGTGCAGTGCACATCATCGCTCACGTATGGAAAAATACACCTCTGCAAGTCATCGCCAACTGTTTTCGGCACAGCAGTATTTCTGAGGCCCGAGCATGCAGCAGTAGCCGACGAGGCATCAACCGAGTCCAGCAATGATGACTGCTTGACCTTCGATGCTGTCCTCCCCACAGATGTGACCCTTCAGGACTACATCGCAATTGATGATTGTGTCGCCACGACTAGTCTCCTGACCGATGAAGAAATTATTAATCATGTCAGGGGCGCCCGGGAAGACCATGATTCAGACTAAGAGTCATGCGAGGAGGTGCAGCCGCGACCTCGTCGCACCTCACGAGAAGTCACGGAGGCACTTTTGATATTCGAGGACGTTGGCCTAAGCAGTTCCGGCAGTTTGCGGTCTGTTAGCCACTTGGAAGAGTTAAGAAAAATTGTGATGTCAGCCGGAATCTGCGTGAAAAAGCAGACGACTATAGCAAAATACTTCAGTAAATACTCCAACTTGACTTTAATGTTATTTTTCCTGTTCATTCGTTAATTCAGCATTCGGATAATTCGAACATTTTTCCCGGTCCTGTGAGATCCATATGAACAAGCTTTTACTGTAGTTATTTAACGCTGTGTGTTGTCTCATGTGCCTTCTATGTATGTTCGTGTCGTTCTGCCTGCCCTATAACAAATTGCAAGATGACCTATCAACAAGCCCATATAGCTACTCTCCCCACATATGCAGTATACAGAAGTCAGCTGCCAAGAAGTCGTCGTGCGAGCACAACGAGATCCTCACGCTACCCATGACGCTTCTGGAGAAATGATGTGTGTATATTGCTCGTGATTGTGTATTGTGTTTCGAGTTCAGGTGCTCACAAGGTTGTGTTTCTGAAGCGAGGGGTAGTCATCTTTGCCTCTCATATGCTAGCTGTCATTGTATCTTGCGACCAGGTTCCGAGCTCTTGAGGCAAAGAATTTGTGCAGCAGGCTGCATCTCTACTCTGTCTAGGTGCTAGTTCGTTTGCTCTTTCTCGTAGAGGTCTTCAAGCTTGGTAGAGTTGAAAAGATAAGTCAATATCCATATGCCTGTGTTTGACGAGTTGTCCTCTTTGTGTGCTGGCTGTAATTCATACCGTACAACACCTTGGGCACAAGTACAGCATCCGCGATTTTCCATGGTATCCACTCATCCAACGATGGATTCCATTCATCTATTGATGGTACGAGAGGAGAATTCCGGTATTTTTTAGTGGGAGCAAGCAAAAAATGGGTTTGACTTTCTGCGTATGATCTAACCTAGTCGCGATGTGATGTGCAGGAGAAATAGGTGAGTGGGAAAATGACATATTACTATGGTACAGATTGTGGATAAAAGATAACTGGACAAATGTTCTGCGCATGGCAAATGATGGCATTCTGAGGGTGTCTTGCAGTTTGGCGATGCTTTGAAATCGTGACTAAGGTGACATGATGGATCGTTCTGCCTTGTTTTGGACCGCTTCGAGATGGTTAGTCCAGGTGACATGATGGGGGTGCCAAATGACAGATGCATACTCTAGTGAAGGCCGAATGAAAAGTATATGCTAATAGTCTTGTGTTACAGTTAGCAAGGTGAAGGCGACGCTTGAGAAGACAGTTTTTTTAATGCTTTTGAAGTTACATGTTCTATATGATCGTTCCCCGTTTAAGTAGAATTAAATTTGATTCCTAGGTATTTGAATTTCGGGGTTGAATCATTGGGTGTATTGTTAATCACGTATGTATTGACCTGTGTTTTCAATGGCGGGCTAAACTTATGATCTTTTGTTTTATCTATTTTGATTTGCATTTGCCATATGGAACACCATTCTCGTGATGTCGGTAGGGCTTGTTATTTGTTTATGTATTATGCAGTCATCTGCAAATAATTGGATTGTGGCATTTATACTAGTTGCTACACAATTAATATAAATTAAAAATAGAAGTGGGCCCAGCATTGGCCCCTGTGATATACCCATGATATGACGTGTGCACGGCTGGAGGTCTGGTTTTGTAGTTTGACGGACTGATGACGGTTTGTTAGAAAGTGTTTTATCCATTTTGTTGTTTTATGGTCAAGTGCAAGATTACAGGTATTTAAGGGGCAACATGGGGTCCTAAAAATTTTTTTTCTTATTTTTGGGTGAATCTTTAACCCTCTCGCTGTCACGGACAAATCGGTACGTCATCGCGCTTCCCCCCCACAGTGTCACTGACGTACCGGTACGTTCTCTATCGTGCTTTCAAAATTTCGCGCCTGAGCGCAAAGCTGGCGCTCCTGGATTGGCCGCGCCATCTGTTGACTCTTTCTACAAATCGTATATTCGCCTCAACCTGTGTTAGTCCATGTATTGAAGAGTATGGTGCGACTGCCACTCCCCACTTTCTCTTTGCTGAGTGGCGCAGTGGCTCCGCGTTCGCTGGATCACGCGTCGCGCGCGCATGGTTATGGGTTCAAGGGTTGTTCTGCCATCTCCGAAGGTTTTTCTTTTTCTTCTGTTGGTGTACCTGCTACGGCGCGTCAAGTTCAGGCGCAAGTGCCGTTGCCTCTCCGAAAAGAGTGACTCGATTGCTGCTTTCGCTCTCTCGCCGCACCCTCGCTTCCGACTTGCAGCAGTAAACGTAAAGCCCTTCGAACTTTGTTTAACCTTTTTCCACCTCCCTCTGTCTTCTTGATCACACAACGTCCCATTTATCTCCGGTGTGTGGGCGACCGAAAGCGCATCCTCCCTGCACGCGGTTACTTTCGGACGGCTCAGCACGCGGGACCTTCGTCTGCTCATTGGAGTGGTGGCTCAATTCCGATTCAGAATACGAGCCGAGCTCGGATTCAGACTCGGACAGAGTCGCATGCGAGGAAGAGGGTTCCGCATCGTCAGATTCGGATGTTGAACGCATTTTATAGTCAGGCTGATGATGATGATGATGTTTACTAACAAGAGCTGCAGAACACTGAAATGTGCATATTGCATTGACTATGTTATTTCTATACCAATCATGATCAAAAATAAATTGCTATGTTTATTCCCTGTTATGCTCGTTCCCTGAAACCAAGCCGACACTGGGGGTGCGTCACGGCCAGAAAGGTCTGACAGCGAAAGGGTTAATAAACTCCACTGTCTGGGGTAATTTTTCGTGCTGATTTCAGATCTGTAATTAGATTTTTGATAGCTGTAGAAGTTCAACAAATATTGAGGTCTGAAGTCAAATTAATTTCAAACTCATTACGAGGCTTTTTGATGATTCCGTCTTGCTAAACCAAAAACTAAATGCATGACACCATTGCTAAAGACCTACTGTAGGGGGTGTTGCTATATTTATTCATTTGGAAGCATTTTGCGGACAAGGAAACAATCTTGCATTTATTATGAACATTTTTTTCTAATTAGCAGTGATCACTATACCTGAATGTAATTTTCATGATGGTGCAAGAGCAATAAAAATAGCATCACCCCCCAGATCATTTCAATACGAATAAAATGATACCACCCAAACCATTTTTGGCCAAAAACAACCCAGAAAAAATACTCGTCAGGCGGAGTACAGTGTGCAAAAACATCGAACTGAAATAAACGCATTTGAAATTTCAAACAAATGTAGCTTTTGCTGAAGTGAATCTACAGCAATACAAATGGCACCATTTTGAAGCTGTGTGTTTTGTAAGAATGGCCATACTAAATGTGTGACTGCACACTCTCAAAATAATAGCACACTGGCCACTGAACTAGCACAAGAAACTTCATTATGTACCATGCTCTACACAGAGCATGGTGCCTGGGTTTCAAACCGAAGTATAGAACTCTGTGTGGGCATGAATGTAGTTCCAGTGTTGTACATGCAAGCCGCCTGATTGATAGCAGTCTCCATTACAATCAGTGAGGCACTTTTTTTTTTTCATTTGGTAGAATTGACCATGTTACTGAACGAAGGCTCCGAGTGTAAGTAGCCTTCCAAGTCATCTTCACCTGACAGTGGCTGTGGAACTTAGGATCCAGTGGAGAGCCAGTGATAGATATGCAGCTGCTAGGTGTTTTCCAGAATTTTACTTTTGTATGATGCCTCGATCACTTCTGCAGCCAGGTCTGTGCCAGCCCAAGGGGCCTAGTGAACAGAGCTCATGATGAGGTTCTCTTTATGAAGGGGTGGTATGATGCGTATGGTGGTAGGGTGGTATGTCCCCCCTTAAGATCAAACAGTTATGGGGGACACAATCAAATGCCTTAAAGAACAAACAAAAACTGTGTCGACGTACAGCAATGAGTGCAGTGAACGATGAAGATCAGTTACTAATTCAAAGAGCTGATTTTTCCGAAAGCCATGCTGGTTGTTCATGAGTAGGTTGTTCTTGTTTAGATGTTATAATATGCTTGTGTATTATATCCTCTAGTAACTTACAGCTAATTCAGGTTAATGAGATGGAGCTGAGAATGGTCATTGTCACTAGCATGAAATAAAGTATGCAAACCTCAGCAAATATTTCGGTATGATGGGCACCGGTGTTCGTAGTTTTGGTTTCGTTTCCATCTCAGTGCCCGATGATGGTGGCGCTAGGTGCCTGTTGCTCTACACCATATTCTAGAACCAAAGCCGTGACTAGGCACACGGAATAAAGTGGAAAGTTTTGGCAGCGGGCTATACCATAAGGCCAAATCTAAGTACACCAGCCTTTTTGCATTTGACACCCATCGAAATGCTGCCGCCGCAGCAGGGATTGAACCCATGACCTGGAGCTCAGTAGCGCAACACCATGGCTTCTGGGCTACCCTGGCAGCTCTGAATATGCTTGGTTTGGCATGCACTTCATTCAGGAGTGTGACCATTGTGAACCCCACATAAAACTGCGCTCTCAGGCCCAACCAGAAAATGCCAGAAATGCTTCTTGCATCAGAAGCTGTGTCATGCCAACATCACGCGATGAATAAAAACTACTTGGCTGCCAGTGCACACAGGCATGAAGCAAGCATCTGCCAAATTATAATCTTACCACCAGTAATCAAAAGAATGACCACCTACACTGTGGTTGCTGTAGAAAACGCTTTAGTGTTGTCCAGGGGTTGGGGCCATGCACCATTATCTCTGCCCTCCTGGCTCTCACACATGGAAGCAGCCAAGGTGGATGGATCACTTGCTGAAGGCTCGGGTGCAGCACGGTGTAAGTCTTCAGCTGCGGAATCATACTCCAGGCCTGGCTCCAACTCCTCCTCCTCCTCTTCCTCGTCATCATCCTCATCTGAACTGTCTACAGCTGCATGATATAAACAAATGCAATACGTAACAAATATATACCTGATATTCTATGATCCTTTCAAATGAAGATGCCATTTGCAGGTACCCACACAAAAAATCTGCATACTTAAGATTTTTCGAACTTACGAAGTTCCAAGTTACATAACAAGAGGAAGAAAAATAGACAGAAAACATTATATATGTAAACTCGGCTATAATACAGTCAATATACATATTAGGATAGAACAACCTTCCTGCAATTTCCAGCCTAAATGTGAACCTCATCCTATATTAGGAATTGTGGTATGAGCATGATGTTATGCAACACTTCATAAGTGACTAGCTCGTGCACCAAATTTGAATGAGACAATTTGAACCTGACTAGTCGGTACAAACGTGCCTGACTCAAACAGTGACTCCCATCTTGACCCCAACGGCTGCAGCATTTGTCTTAATTAGAAGGCTAAAGCATTTGTCTTGAGTAAAAGAGAGTGAATACTTCGAATGCTATCTACCAGTAAAAATGTCTAGGAAGATTTTCAAGCGAAAACGGCAGCTGAACATACTAGTCGCCGCCTGATTTCTCGGGCTCCAAAAATTCGGGCACGCTCAATTATTCGGTCTGCTTCGCAACACCACCATTTTCCCCGTAGACCATAATGTATAACAACTGCCGAAAGTTCAGACACCTTGCAACCTCTCGTCTGATTTTTCGAACGCTCCTTAAACCAACTCGATCGAGAGAACCGTGCACCGACTCTGACCGATGCATGGTTTGACTTGCTGAACGCCATTTTTATTTCGAATGGAGCCTCCTTGCTGCCCCACGAAGTGGCACTACTGCAAATCCCCGATCATCATCATCGTTTCTGCCTGGTTCGTAGCTGCAGCAGTTCCGGTCTCAGCTTAGTAAGCCATGTCAAGACAATCCAGCAGCTGATTTATTTCTTTTTTCGTGCACGACGCTGCCAGTAGGCCACGTTTTTCGTTTGTGCGACTGGTGTCAGCGTGACGGCGTGGTGGTGTTTGCTTTGTGTGCTGTGTCGAGGTTGCGGTGATCCAACACGGCATACGGAAACATTGCGTCAAGTGTCTAATGGCGCCAACATTGCCTGCGTAGACTGCGCTGGGGAATGCCGGCAAGCGGGTGCCCGGAGGCCTAGGATTTGTCACCTTCCAATGTGCTCCCTACTGACGCCGAATATGTTCTGCCGAGGCCTGTGCAGAGGTTGCATTGCGATTCCGGACACCGTCTCATTTGACTGTTTCATAGGTGCTGATACTGCTGTACTGACATGCGCAGAACTTGACGACGGCGAGATCATTCATCAGGCTTCTGCTGCGCCGCCAGACGATGACGCACCATGTGCTACGCTGCTGTCGGATGCGGAGCGTGTACAAGCAGTGACTGTGCTTTTAGCCACCTATAGTGACAGTACGATCCTCTCCGAAATTCAGGCTTATCTTATTGCGCTTAAATGGAACAGCCTGCAACGGCGCATTCACCTTTATTTCAAGCCTACTGCCGAGCCCGAATAAGTGCACGATTTTTTTTTTCTCTTAATCTACTTTTTCAGACACCTGTTTATTCGGACATTTCCGCAGTCCCCGTGAGGTCCAAATAAACAGTCGGCGACTGTATTTCATTTCAAACTCACTCATAATACTTGAATTCGTGCAACGAGTTTCAGCACACTGCAATCATATACGAAACTGCGTTTACGGCTTTTGGAAACCCTTCATTTAAAGTCAGCTTTATCACCATAGCCATAAAAAGATGGCTACGAAACAAGTTATTGCGTAAAGTGGAGCCATGAAGGAAACGAAAAGGCAGCACGACATCAGGAATGATGCTTTTGCAAGGATACTTCCCTTGACGCTGTGCTCTCCCTGCTTTCACTTGGGGAATCAGGTGAAATGCACAAATCACGCTTTGAATTATGAAAACAGCCCACCAGTTTGAGCTATGGCTGAGTGACGCTGGATACCACAGTTGATGCCACTTTCTCAGTCCCATACCACACACATTTCATTCACCAAACTTCATGCCATGAGTTCTCGGCTGGAATACCTAGAGACATTGTTTCCACTCCGACAGCAACACTGTTATTCTAGTTCCACAGAACACAGAGCCATAAGGTTGGTCTTATTATATTTCCTGAAACATGTAGAAGCCACTGATGCCCTGTTTAGCAAGATCAGATCAACTTATCCACAAACTTTTCAGCAAAATTAGATAAAGGAAGCTTTCAGAAAGTAAGAACCAAAAGAGATATATAATTTTAGGCTTTACCTCTGAAATAGGCACATAAAATTACATACAGCAGTTACAAGTTTTCAGCACCATAATTTCAGAACAAAGGTTTTTCAGAATTTCTGGTCTAGGACCAGACTCCCCCTTTAGCAAGTTCATATATGCTAGTTGGTATTCCATAACTAATAAATTTGAAGCTCACAGAAGAAAACAGTCGTCTCGTCACGTTTTCTCCTTTGAACATAGGCGATGAGACAAGCATATACCATTAGCAAGCCTCTCTGCAGGTGCCATGATGTCAGCAACCTCCTGACTTGATGAGCTGGCTGTGCTTCTCTGAGACAACTTGCGCTGAGGTGGCTCAGACAGTTCACATACTTCTTCAGAATGCCCATTAGCTGTAGCTGTCATGGCTGCAACACCCTCAGCTTCTTCAAGAACTCCTTTCCGCGACAGGTCTAGTGCATTAGGTGTTGTTCCTGGAGAGGGTAGTGAAGCTGCCACTGGAATAGTGCACAGCTCACTTGGAACAGGCGTTGATGCCTCAGTACTCTCGCCTGGAGATGTGGTGGATGGCAGTGGGTCTAATAAAATAAAATGCACAACGTCAAAACCACTAATGTTGAGTACGCAAAACAATTTGGCATCAACCAGTTATCATAAACACCTTTTCATCAAAAGACTTGTGCAGTAATTTTACGCACAACACATACACGCACACGTACACACACACACTACAACTCAGCCAGCCCACAATATTGTCCTACGTACATTGTGTTACTTTTGGTTGGTGACTGTTTTTTACTGTATTGTCGCTTATAGAGTTATTATTTAGTGCAAGATGCACCCCTACAGTATCTGAAGTTTCTTGGATTTAATGGCCGATCTTATACCAAAAGAGTCTTGCCTAATTAGATTGTGAGTGAGACTTGAATACTGTTCTACATTACCGAACGTAGCTGAGCATGAACAATTACTATGGAATGTACCATGATACATGAGAAATGGACTTGACCTGCTCACTCAAATTTGACAACAACTGTACTCGCCAGTACTGTTGTGCTTTGAGTGTTGATCGTCTTCCTGGGCATATGATCACTCAATACAAATTAGTCAATGCAAATATTTATAACTTTTTGATTCTGGGAAGCGTTTTATTGTTTGCCGTCAAAACAGCGGTACATTTTTTAAATTCACACATTTGGCAATGTTTTAATTCTTTCCAGTCACTACAATGTAGATTAGTACAGATAGCAACAGCTGGCATTTAAACGATAGTGAGGTATTTTTATCATTCTTGCATAATGTGAACCCGTAGCACGCAGAAATGAAACAATCTGAAACATAGGTAAAAGTGATGTGAACTTGACTTGGTGTGATCATTGCAGTAAAATTATGTCAGAAATTGAAACAAAGACATTATGCTTTTAAATGTATGAATTTTTTACAGTGAAGATGTCTATGGCAAGGAGCCCAGGATTTCTTCATGGCATAACGCCGACAGAAAACTATCGTCATCTATGGCTCATACCACCACATGATATGGCTCATACCCTCGTAAGGCACTCAGCAAAGTGAAACAAACGGTGCATACATTCTTTAAAATCACATATACAACATACAGAATAGCATACGTTTCAATAAAGGACATCCTCAAAACAAGCATCCAAACTACATACCGTAAAAACCCATGTATAATACGAGGTTTCTTTCCTATGATTAACGTCCACAATTTTCGCCTCGTACTATAAGCGGATCCGAATGAAAATTTCATGCAGGAATTTGGGCTAGAAGTTTTCGTTTTGTTATTGCTGCAGGGCTATGGCTTGACTTCCTTATTGCTGCGTGGCTACGGCTTCGTTTCATTATTGCTGCTTGACTTAAGCATTGTTTCTTTATTGTTGGGTGCACACCTTGGCACATGTGCAAACCACGCCTCGCGAAGTGCATCTTTCTAATTCCGCATTGAAGGGCCAAGATGTCCAGACCACAAAAACAGTACTCGGCTGCTTTCAAGAGAAAGGTTATTTTAGCCACACAGGACATCCGCAACAGTGCAGCGGCGAGGCAGCTTGGCGTCAACGAGGCAAGCATTCGCGAATGGCGTAGACAGAAGGAAGCCCTCTTCGCGTGCAGCAAAACACGAACAAACTTTTGCGGCCCAAAGAGTGGGATATTCTCAGAAATCGAACTCGCCCTGATGGAGCTGATACGCCAACAGCGAGCCGCACATCTAGCTGTGAGTGTGGAGCTTATGCAGGCAAAAGCTAAGGAGCTTGAAAGAGAAAAAGGATTACTGAGCTTCGCCTTCAAAGCGAGCAAGCACAAGATTTTTCGCTACATGTGCCGAACTTCGATTTCGCAAAAGCTATCCGAATTGTTCGAAGAGCTGCTTGTGGCTTTCTAGCGCCACATTATTTCGCTGCGCAAGTCCAACACCTTCCAGCTAGGGCAAATCGGCCATGATGACCAAACACCGGTTTATCTGGACATGCCATCGCCCCTCACCGTGCACGAAAAGGGCTCTAAACAAGTTTATGTCCAGTCCACTGGTAACGAGAAAACGCAAGTTACCATCATGTTGTTGTGCATGGCAGACGGATGCAAGCTCCCGCCCTATGTCGTCTTCAAGTCCAAGACAGTGCCTAAAGATGAGGAGCTGCCAAGAAACGTGGTTGTGAGATGCCATGAGAAAGGCTGGATGAACAAGAATCTTGTGCTTGACTGGATAAAGTCCGCCTGGTGTAGGCGGCCCGGCGCACTGTTGTCGTTCCCGTCCATCCTCGTGCTGGACGCATTTCGTTGCCATTTGGCCGGCTCAGTGAAGAGGCTGTTGCGTGAATCCGGCACAGAACTCGTTGCTTTCTCAGGCTGCAGCCTCTAGATGTTTGAGTGAACAAGCCGTTCAAGGTCGCGGTCAAGCGTTGTTACACAGATTGGATGCGCTCAGGTGAGCCTGCAGTGACGCCGACCATGCGGCTGAAGCGGGCTTCGCCAGCTGCGCTATGCAAGTGGATTGTGGACGCATGGGCCACCATACCAGAGGACCTTGTGGGTCCTGTATTCAAGAAGTATGGCATCTCGAACGTACTTGGTGGCACAGAGGATGAGTACCTCTAGGAAGATATGCCCGACACGGAACTATCCGAAGAGAGCGCAGCTGAGGAAGACAGTGATTGAAGTGCGGAGTGCAATTTAAATAAATTTCCTCAAGTTTACCTAACTCGTATTATACACAGATAAAACTGTTTTTTTACCATTTTGCCTCGTACGATATGTGGGTTTACATTATAGGCGGGCTTTTACAGGAATTGATGATAAGGCGCTGCTGCGTTTACATGCAATGTGAAACACGTAGCGCACCCCACATGTTTCCCGGTAAAGATTACCGCTGCACAAGCTGTCGCGGCAATGGCAGATTAACTGTAGCATACAGAGCAGGGAGTGACATAACTACACTTTCGTACATAAAAGAAGAAACCGCATAGCAAATGATTTGGGTTGTGACAGCACTATGGGAAGGCCATGTATAGAAGACTCCTGAAGAGCAGTGCACTACGATGCGCGGCAAATTTTTTGAAGGGACTGAAACAAATGTCAGCATTAACTGTATGTCTAATTATGGAAGGTATTCAAAAAAAAAAAATGCTTACTACGTCAATATGCCTTTATTTAACGAATTTTGGCAAATCCTGTTTCTATTTTGTACAAAAGCAGTGTGGAAGCAGCAATTCTCGTTATCTTGTGACTCATTAATGCTCGCAGCCATGAAGACCCTGCGACTTCCTTTGCAGAGTGGTCGCAATGCAGGTATTCATCTGACACAGCCTTTTTAACGCGGACACATCCCAATTATTTTTTCACCCGTGAACTGGTCTCCAACAGATCATCGATCACATCGCTGCCGCTCAGTTATGAGGCCGTGGTTGCACGGCCACCTGCGCCGACAGCTTTATTTTCATCGCCCATGCACCCGGCTTCGCTTCCAGTTGCCCGACCGTCACCAGTTTTTTCATCCCACCGAGAGGTGGAGCGCTCAAGACAACAGGCCTATCTCCTTCGCCTGTGGCATTGCTGGCCATGTGCGGCTGTCGCCACCGTGGTCCAACTATGCACACCACCTTTGACACGCCCAGCTATGCACCACAATACACTGCCACAACTCCATTTTCACCGCGTTGTCTTGACAGTGATTGCCGGTCGGAAACTGCGTCCCTGCGTTGTCGAGCTCCCACTGAAGAGGGAAACTGACTGGTGCAGTTCCTGAGGCAAGAACTTCAAGTACATCAACGTTCTCAAGACCTAATATTCGCCGCAAAATGTTATTACCGTTTTTGTAGAGGGAGTACCCGCAGTGGCACTAGTCGATACTGGAGCAGCCGCTTCCGTCATTCACGAGAACCTTTGTCGCAAGCTACGAAAAGTGACTACAGCTCCCTCTGGCCTGGTGCTCGCCACTGCCAGCGTGCAGCAAATTCACCCTTAAGCTGTATGCACGGCCCGTGTCGTCATCAACGACGTTCTGTACATAATCGAGTGTTTCGTGCTATCATCGTTCTCTCATGACCTCATCCTTGGTTGGGGTTTCCTGTCACGTCATCATGCTGTCACTGACTGTTCGCATGCAGAAGTGTCGCTTTTACCACTACGCGAATCACTGCTGACCAGCTCTCATCACTTTGCCCACACAACCATACCCCCCCCGAGTCGTCGATGGCTGTTCTCCTGTTGTCTGGTGCCGCATCTCGCGCCACTGTAGTGCTCACGCCGTCCAATGTCTTTGCTCAGCGCAAGGGCATTGTTCTTCCGTTTTCCGTGTTCACCATAACATCTGGGTCAACCATGATGCTGGTCACCAACTACTACCAGTAGCCGATAAGCCTACTGCGTGGAGAGACCGTAGGATACTTCCAGGCAGTCGACTACGTTGATGATCTGTATGTTCTTACCGACTCCATCCGTTACGTTGATGCCATGGCTTCGGTCTCAGAGTCATCACCTTCAGTGGGTTTTGACAACGCCATCGATCCTGCTCTTCCTTTATCTCATCGCCGCCAACTTCTCGCTTTCCTTCACAAGTTTCACTCTTCTTTCAACTGTCATCAGATGTCATTGGGCCATGCCACCGATGTTTCTCAAACCATCGACACAGATTCCCACACCCCCTTGCTATAGAGCCCGTATCGTGTCTCTGCCGAAGAGTGCCGAATCATCCAGAGCAAGCGGACGACATGCTAAAACGTAGAGTCATCCGTCCCTCTCAAAGTCCTTGGTCTTCACCTGTCGTATTGGTAAGAAAAAACGATGGCTCCATTTGCTTTTGTGTCGACTACAGACGCCTAAACAAGATAACGAGAAAAGACGCTTATCCACTGCCTAAGATCGATGACGCTCTAGACTGTTTACAAGGCGCAGAATATTTCAGTTCCTTGGATCTATGCTCCAGGTACTGGCAAGTTCCAATGGCCGAACCTGACCGTCCGAAAACCGCATTCGTTACACCCGATGCCCTCTACGAGTTTAACGTAATGTCCATCGGGTTGTGCAACGTGCCTGCTACTTTTGAGCGTATGATCGACACCATCCTTCACGGCCACAAATGGAAGACTTGTTTATGTTACGTCGATGACATCGTTGTCTTCTCAACCGATTTTCCGACACACCTCGCTCGCCTGCATGACATTCTGCCCTGTCTCGCATCTGCCGGCCTACAGCTTAACCTCAAGAAGTGCCGTTTTGCTGCAAGCAAGCTAACCATCTTGGGTCACGTTATCTCAAAAGACAGCGCCCTCCCGGACCCAGACAGGCTCCGTGCCATTTCAGACCTTTCCCCCTTTTTCCAGAAGGCCGTGAGCCTTCATGCCCTTTGGACACCACACTGCCGTACCAACCTGATGCTACAGAGTATATTCCAGTTTCTGAAGTCGCCAAATATGCTGAAGATTACCATCAGCTGGCACGTGCCCTGACTAGCGAGACTCAAGAACGTCAAAAGACAAGACATGACCGTACTCATCAACCACCGCACAACTTTGCTCCTGTTTCGCTTGTGTGGCTTTGGATACCAGCCCACATTCCTGCCCTTTCTTCCAAACTCCTGGTACGTTATCACGGTCCATACCGTATCATCGAAGCCACTTCACCGGTCAACTACATCGTCGAGCCGCTCACAAGCCTCGTTTACATGAATGTGACAGTAGCGCATCGCATGTCCAAGCGCATTTGGGAAAGGCGATGCGACGCCGTTTACACGTAGCGCATTAACTCTCACGAGAACGTAGTGCCACATGGTGTCGTATAAGGGAAGCGCAGCCGACTTTCGGCGTAACTGGTTTCCAGTTGTGGGCCGAGTGCACGTTGGTGGCTGAGTGCCGAGAAATAGACAGTTTTAGTTTAGTGTACGCCACTTATAGCGTACGCTTTACGCTATAGTGTAGCGCACGCTAAGCAGTGCACGTTTTTTGCAGTTTTAGTTAGCCTGTGAGATCGTCGGATCTCGGAGGCCATATGCCGTCGTTGCGGCTATCTCCCGACTGTAGCTATAGGTGGCGCTGACATCTCGAATGCTTAGTTCATTAGGCTTCGACTCGTTCGAAACGAGAAGCGATCTCGAAAATGCCACAAACTTATCCATAAATACTCTGTCGTCGAAGCGGCCCAAGACTAAGCGAAAACCGTTTACACAATCATTTGCTGCGAACGAAATGCATTTTACAAAAGCAACAGCAAATTCAATTCGAAGCGGGCAGCCAGGACCTCCGCCATGTTGGTGGCTAATTCCTTCTCATAATTCCTAATGTGACCATCCTGCGTTTACATGCTCCGCGAGAGTCGACTCGCGCCCGTAAATCTACCCTCGCCTGGCGCATCAATGCGATACGCCTCCCTAGCGCATTACTGCTCTTTACGTGAATGTGATGCGCTAGAAATACGATGCGATGTGACACTGAACAACAACAAAAAAGGCACCTTTCGATTCTTCTCGTCTGCACTCGTGGGCACGCAACAAATCACGAGCGGCAACAATAGTAGCCACGTTTACACTGATACGTTAAAGGTGCACCCTATTCATACGCCGACACTTCTAACACAGCTCAGATTTTCACCCACCCTTAGCGGAAACGTGCGATATTAAGATAGTAGTGAAGACAGATGCCGCAGTTTCCGCAGCACGCCGGCCATGTGTTTCTATGTCACTGGCAGCTAAGCGTGCCCATCTGTTTCTGTCCCCTCAAAGTGGACATGGCTACGTTATTGCCGCAAACTTGCCGATATGAATGATATTATTCATTACTGCTACGGAAGAAACTGTTTCAATGCACGTAATGTACTCACGAGAAGAAAAAAAAAATCGTGTTCAGCGCGTTTGGCTCGCTCCGTCGGCCGCCATTTTTGTTTTGGTGTCCCGCAGCAAACGCGGGCCGAAAATTTTTTTTTTCTTTTCGTGGGAAATTTAACTCGCATAATGACTGCACCCCTGATTTTGCGTCAATTATTCTGAGTAAAAGTGCGATCATTATGCAAGTAAATACAGTATGTCCCATGAGGCAGGAAATCCAGCGTCAAGCGATGGTACCAAAAATCATCATCATCAGTGACATCATCAGCGTCTTGTATTACGCCAGTAATATTACAAAAGATAGTAAATGGAGCCCAATCTGGATGAAAATTCTCGACTGCAATTGGCTCCCTTGCACAGTGTCCGCAAAGACACCAATCGCGACCAAGAAATTAGATCCTGATTTGGCTTGATCCCAATCAAAAGTGCAGTTGGCGACGCTGGAAGGGAACCCGGTGGTGGAAGATTCTGCTTGAGAAGGCAGGCCGGAAGAGGGCAGCTTTGGAGGAGCAGCGACGTCGAAACTGACAGTGACGATGTGAGGAGATGACATGAAGGCAAGTGAGAGGAGTGACTGGCATCCAAATGGCTTGCAGTCCAGCGAGCAAATGAAATCGTGTTTGTTGCACGCAAAAACGATTAGCTGCTCATGGTAGCTACACAATACGATTGTGAAAACTGAACCATTTTGCAGTAGGGACTTCGCATGATCAATGTGCAATTTTTTCCCGAGGTGTGCAGCTGTGAAGTTTGCAAAACGAGAGTTTTTCAGCGCATCGTTGTTGACGACACTGTGTTAATTCTACGGTTCGAGTGTTTGTGCTAGCGCACCATTGCATCTGCACGATCTACAAATGTCTAGGAACAAAATTCATTGACCATACCACGCATTTAGATCATTTGTCTAAAGTGAGATGCTGCGAATCGAGCATGACCAGCTCGAGAAAATTACCAGAGAAACAACAGGTTGCATTGGCCCGCCATGTTCACAGCCAGACTTGCCGCTGGCGACACAGATTTTTCATGTTTTCGGCAAGTTGTTGGCCAGTTTTCATCGTCAAAAGTGCAACAAAGCTAGGGGCGGTGTTTTATTTTGATGCAGGCTGATTATGGCGAGCAGCGAGCAAATTGCTAGACCAGCTTCCCCAAAGTCGTCTTCCCGATTTGTTAATGTAGCTCCTCGTACCGCACATGGCACTTATAATCAGAGTGACCCTTTTGTGCATTTCAGAAAATTTCAGTGCCAAAAGTGTTCTTTAGAGAGGGAAAACTTTGCTCATCGAGCACACCCCATGGAATTCTACAGCGCACATCTGCCAGCAGTCTTTTGGCCACTGTTCGGCATCCGAGAGACCGCACTTATCTGGCATTGCAAAGTGTCAGGAAAACTTTATTTTCGTGTGGATTCTATCAGGTGGACACCAGCGATGCGATTGCAACCGAGATGAACGGTTTGGGTGCGCTGCACCATGGAGCTTCCGTTCGCTCCGCAGTAAACAGCTGGGAGCACTCAGTACTCTCTTGGTACCTGTTACTAGCCAGTCATCAGTCCTGGGTTTAATACTTTTATAGCCTGTTCTGTGCCTGCATGAGACTAATTCGACAGTGGTATTTATTTGACACTGTATGCGCAAAAGTATTGCCGCCGCTCAGTCCACTCGGCAGCGGCGATGCCTCCGCTCGCCGCTTTGCTTTAAGCTGGTCAGGCTCTTCGTGCGCTACGAATAATGCAGCTTAAAATGGATGCGTCTGGGTTGGGACTGGAAGAAATTTTAAATAAAGTGACTTCGTTATAAGGAGGGATTACTGTATTTTCGTTTTGATATGCTGCCGTCATGGTCGTCAGTCATGTCACCGGTGCCTCCTTGAAACTGGAACCAGCAAAGCCTAGTCGATCTAGTAGTTGCCAACAGCACCCAAACCACAGAACAAGCCAAGCCACTAAGTTGTAAAGTCTGCATTTGCGCGATTTGTAATGAGAGTTCTATTTAGCTCTTATCATCCACCACTCATCAGCGGAGAATCCCACTGATAACACGGACAGAGCGTCGCTCTGACACTGACAAAGGGTGAGAAGTGTGAAAAGGAATACCATAAAAGGCATTACTAGAAAATTGCAGCCACGTACTGCCTAGGCCAAAGGCAAGCATATGCGTGCATAGCAACACATTAGCAAGCCAGAGCAATATTCTTGGACAATCACTTTCAAAGATATTTTCGTGCGTGTGACTAGCACCGATGCGTCGACAGCCAGCAGTGCTTCTGCACTGTGATAAGATAGCGCATTTACCATTGTGACAAGAATGCCTGTGCTCAAAGATGCGGACCCATCTTGCGCTAGTCATGCGAAAGACAGCATTCTTAGCATTGTGCCAAGAATGCCCTCGTTTGTAGACACCAAGACGGCAATGCGTCACAACAAATTGAAGTTGTCCCAGAAAGTGACGATTCAGGAAAACTGCATGCCTCTTCTGGCCACTGGTTGAATAAAGTCTCCCGCATGCTGGAGAATCCGGTATTTTGGACTCCCGCTTATTCAGACTGTTTGGCAGTAACACGGTTCGAGTTACACAGTCTGAGTATATAGCTCTCTGTGTATGTGAGTAGCAACTTTTAACACAGAAACAATGAAAAAGATTTCAAATCATATGCAGAGCAAGCACACTTGATCATATGCAGAGCATGCGCACACGGACACTCTTCTCAGTGATGCTGTGGCCTCCGATTTCAGTGTAAACCAATAATGAAAGGCCAGAAGAATGTAAAATATCATGTATCATTAAATAAGGGAGATGCAGCCACGAAAGCAAGGCCTGCCATGTGAGCGCCCGTATGCAAGCTCAGTGTTGCATACCCGTTATAGTGCACATTAGAAAAAAACTAAGGCAAAAATTCCAGTAATCAACTATTATCTAGAACCTATCAGTTCACTTGCGTCTTAGAGGAAGAGTTGCATACGCAGCAGTATTGCCAGTTTGCAATGAGGTTTTGCGATGCTTAAAACAACATTCTCTTGTGCCCCCTTACATTTTTTCCTCTGCATGGTGCTCGTATCTCCTGTAAACCAACTTCCCCATGTAGCTGAGCGTCGGCGACGGCCGGTGCAGTTGCAGAACAACACGGGAGATGGCGAGGGTCTTGCACTGCTAACGCCACCTAACGCCGGGGTTACTCGAGCACAACATGGAGCAGCCTTTCTCTTTGGCTCGGGGATGTTAGCAGGGTGCACGGACCTATCGTGTGCCTGTCGGCATACTTCTTGGGACCGCTTCGCGAGTCTTCGGAGTGGGGCATTGGGATGGACAAAAACTAGACCTTTCAAACGCAACACCATTTGCATGACTGTACACACAGAACAATTAGGCCTTGGTATCCAGCATGGGGCCAAACATATTCGCTCGCTATCCATCAAGGTGAGTCATAATTCGTCGATTTGTCAGAGGCCATCGACACGTTTTATTGGTAGTAATTTGGCTAGCAGGCATCAGCGCATTAAAGGTGTAATAAATTCACTTTTGGTTGTTTGCACTGCTTTGTTGTTGTTCCTTTGTCCCAAGGGCATATTGGAGACCCCACACATCTGGTGCTCAATGTGGGGCTCTTGGGGCTACTTGGAATATCATACTGGTGTTTAAAAAGCAGCACTGCAAAGTTGAACCACAGGGACGAGTACAGCACATACGAACCCCATGCATTTCTTATACGCTGTTCTCGTCTCTGTGGTTCAAATTTGCAGCACTGCTTTTTAAACACAAGTAGATCTAAATTATGGGGCTTTAAGTGCCAAAATCCCTTTCTGGTCATGAGGCACACCGTAGAGGAGGAATCCGGAAATTTCGACCACTCGGGGTTTTTTAACATGCACCTAAATCTAAGTATACGGGTGTTTTCACATTTAGCCCCCATCGAACTGCGTGGCCGGGACACACAAGTAGTTTTGACAGTTTTCCTCGGTTAAAAACAACCTTAGCTTGCATAGAAACGTAGGCCTAGCATGGATTTCGATCGCTAGCGTTAGTAGTGTGCTTTTTTGAAAGTGAGGAGATGGTTGCTGGTCCATGTTCGAACTTGTTGACATACAGTTGAACCCTGCTATATCGAACTCGAAGGGGGGGGACGCCCATCAGTTCGATATGGGGCATAATTCGATATAAGCCTGCTAAATAATTGGACATCATAAATGCACCTACCATTTACAAAGGCACTTTATTGATGAAACTAGCTTAGTTTCGAATGAAATAGTCCTGTCTTTTCTTCCACTTGAGCAACTTCACTGCCCCTGTGACAGTACACACTTCTCCACATTCGTCAGAGCAGCTGAAGCCGAAACTTTCCACATTCGCGTAGAAACGCCAGACTAGTTTGTGTGCACAAATCGCCTCAGAGGATGTGGGCAAAGGATTGTCATCACTTTCTTCATAGTGCCCGCTTTCACTTGTGTTTGGTACGATGTCGGCAATGTAGTCTTCATTTTCAGGCTCTCCTGTGGTCACGACACCACCACAGCTCTTGGAAATTGTGACCGCCCGCTGCTGGCAACACTGCTGGAGAAAGCCCTCAAGGTGCAAACACAACAAACAAAAAAAGCAGTGAGGCAACTCGGACTTGCACAGTCTTGCACGACGAGGGCACAAGAGCCTCTGATTGGCTGTCTGAGGAAGCGCTGCGGGAGGGCCAAGATAATTTTTTTCAGGGAGGTGTCGTCGACTCGCCTGACGCGCGCATGGTCACGGTTGGGAAAGCGGGTGGATGGAGCCGCATTGCTAGGCTAAACCACTTTTGGGATGGGTCGGCGGGTTTCCTGACCGCTGCAAGGGAAAGCCAACTTCTGGGGGCACTTTTCGACCACTTGATATTTGATATATTGGGAGTCGCTGCAATTTTTGTTCGATGTAAGCATAATTTTTGCTACATATACTCATAGTAACTATACAGTGTTCAGAAATTGTTCGATATACAGGATAATTTGACGTAAATGGGTTCGATATAGTTGGGTTCGACTGTACTAAGCCTTTTCCAAAGCTGGAAGATATTTGTCATACAAGGGCCACATGGTCTGCATCTTGGGAGAGTGAGGCCCAGCTCCTGCGGAGCATTGGCAAGCCTACAGTGAGTATGGAAGCCTTGTGGGTGGTCTAAGTTTCTCATGTAAATGGTCTTTTCTACCTCATTGACTCTGAGAGTCGCGGCTTTAGGAGCTGGGAGGCCACAGGCCACGGGTACTGCTACAGGCTTCAATGCGGTCTGGCATCGGGCACTCCCTCTGACACTGTCTGGGACAATGGATGCCGTCCACTCAGATGCTGCGAGCACCGAGCAGGGTAGGACAACCTCCCAGAGCTGACGTATCTGTGGCATAATCGTTGCTGTGTTATCGTGTTTAGTTCTTGTCATGCCACGGCCCGTGATGCGATGCCCTGTGCATGCGTGACATGCACACATATGTATATATACAGTCGAACACGGATATATCGAACCCACATATATCGAATTATTGTCTGTATCGAATTCGTAAATTATCCCCTTGAAAATTCTGTGTAAAAGTATAGAAATTCGTACGTTTATATCGAACAATATTTTTACCCGCCATTGGATATATAGAACGCCGCGCGATCTCGGCACTCGCTGCACCCGCGTGCTCCGCGCCTCCCCCGAAAGGCTCGGAAAATGTGAGAGCGAGAGGGAGGGAGGCTCAGGCGGTACTCCCGCTGCGCACGCTCTCCGACTTGCGGCAACACCCTGCTTGCGGAACTGCTTTTATTTTTCTCTCTCCCAATGTCTCTCATCCTTCCCCCGCGTAACCATAGTGATCGGCTCGAAAAAGGTAGCCAGGAACAAAGGCGGCGGTGGCCTCCACCTTTTGCCTTTTTTTTTTCTTGTTGCTTTTTCACGAGTTTTGCTCAGCCAACCACAGCTCGTGCCTTTCGTACGTTGCTGTCGCCCTCGGAGGTGGCCATCGCGAGCGCTTTGTTGGCGGTGGCTGCGCACGTGAATTCTTGTGTTTTGTGCGCGTTCTTGTGTTTCATGTTCATTATTGTTTTGCCTGCGTCTCACGACACGTGTGACTGGATCGTGGTGAGCTGACGCGGAAATAATGGCCGCAGCAAGCACAAGCAGCGTCAAGAAGCGCAAGAACCTGGACTTTGCGACAAAGCTGAAAGCCATTCAGCGTGTTGAGGCGGGCGAGAAAAGTGCGACGGTGGCAGACGACTTCGGGATTCCTCGGAGCACTCTAAGCACCTTGTTAAAAAAACAAGGCGGACATAAAGTTGAAAGCGGTGGAGTTACGAACGTCGGGAGCTTGTCGTGTGCGCGCTCCTGCCCACGAGAAAGTTGAAAAGGCCCTCTATGCGTGGTTTTTAGAGGTGTGGGCTAAGAACATTCCGGTGGATGGCCCAATGCTAATGGCTAAAGCCAAATGGTTTGCCCCTGCACTCGGTGATGACAACTTTGCCAACAACACAGGGTGGCTGCAGAGGTTTAAGAACCACCATAAGATAGTTGGCAAAACCATTTCTGGCGAAAGCGGAGCCGTCGTCAGCCAGGATATCCAGCAGTGGATTTCGAAGGAATGGCCGGAAATTTGCGCGAAGTTTTCATCCGCGGAAATCTTCAACGCCGACGAGACCGGGTTGTTTTGGCAGATGCTGCCCAGCAAGACGCTCGACGTCCGGGGCAGCACGTGTCACGGGGGCAAGATGAGCAAAGTCCGCGTGAGCGTTCTGCTCGCTGCTAACATGGATGGCTCTCAAAAGCTCCAGCCCTTTGTGATTGGCAAAGCAAGGGCACCGCGCTGCTTCAAAAACTGTAAGCAGCTCCCCGTTCGCTACGCCTTCAATAAGAAGGCGTGGATGACGCGTCAGCTGTTCACAGAATGGCTGCAAGCGTGGGACGCCGAACTGGGCAAATCGGGGCGTCACGCTTGCCTCCTCGTCGATAACTGCTCGGCCCATCACACCACCTGCAAGCTCGAAAACATCGCGCTCAAGTTTCTGCCGGCGAACACGACAGCAAAGTTGCAGCCGCTCGACCGGGGCATCATTAAGTCGTTCAAAGTCGGCTACAGGAGGCGACTCATTGATAGGCTTTTGGTGAACATCCGCATGGGCACCGAGCTTAAGGTTGACCTGCTGGGGGCCATTCAAATGATGACGGGCGCCTGGAGAGACGTGAAGCAGGATACTGTGGCCAACTGCTTCCGGAAGGCAGGCCTCGTGACAGCCGAACTTCCTGAAACCTGCGAAGAAGGCGACGGCGACAACGAGTGCATGGACGACGCGTTTCGCGAGTTGTCCCTTTTCCCGGCTGCCGTTCCAGCCGAAGTGTCTGCTGACGATTATGTGAATGTTGACAGCAATGTTCAGGCTGTTGCGAGCCTCGCCGACGAGGATATTGTAGCTGCAGCCGGAGGGACCCAGGCTGACAGCTCCAAGGCGACGAAGATCGTCCGGACGAGGCCGCGGCTACATGCTCGTACTCCGCCGCTGAAATGGCGGCAGCGTTCAGCTTGATTCGCCGTTGTTGCGGCGACATGGAGGGAACCGGGCTTTCGCACCTGAACAGCCTCGATAAGATCGAGGTTGGCGTCTTTAATTTCATTTGCAAGGCAAAGAAGCAGACCAACATAAGCGATTTTTTTTCACGCAAATAAAGCATTACGTTCTGCCGTGTAAGCGGAAATAGTTGTCATTCTTGAATGCGCCGATCGGTAGGTCATCGTCCACCACAGGTAAAGTCTCTGGGCCTGTATTTTTTATATCAAATTTTTGATATATCGAACTAATTCGCAATCCCCTTCGAGTTCGATATATCCGTGTTCGACTGTATTATAAAATGAAAGAAAATACTACTTGTCCAGTTCTATTTCATTACGTAGAACCCGATATGTTCACGGGCGAGTGCGCATGGATCAAGCAAGCCGTGGAAGCTCATAGCGTGTGTCTGCCCGTAGCAAAAGTGCTTATTGAAGGACCTTTCGGAGCACTTGAGACGGAGGCGGCAGTGTCATCTATGCTGCCCCCCCCAGTACCCGTACCTATTTTCGAACAGGTCCGATCACCTCCTGCGCGAGAAGGGGCTTTTGTTTGGTGAGGCTAGCGTTCAGGCCTTAACCAGATCGAAGGTTCGGGAGCTCGCTGCAAAGGCGGTAGTTGCGGGGCCGACGTTGTCGAACAATGAGAAAGGGTCAGAGGCGCAGCAGGCTGATATTCAGAGCACGCCCAAACTGAATAAAATTGAGCCTGTAGCGTTAAAGGCACCAGATACTGGAGAGGAAATTCCCGATGCGGGAAAGTTAGAAGAGCTATCTGCAGACTTGCTCATCACGCCTACGTCAGACGGACTTAATAGGTTGCTAAAAGTCAGCCGTGCGGCTTTGATAGCCGAGCAAAAGAAGGATGGCAGCCTAGAAAACATACGCTGCATTGTCAAGGAAGGTATCGCCAAGAAAAATGCTCGCTTTGTGGAAAGAGGTGGGGTCCTGTACCGGAAGTATCTAGACCGCAGGGGAGTGGAGTTCGATCAGCTGATCGTGCCTCAATGCTATCGTCAGGATCTGTTGCGCTTGTCACATGGGGGTTCGTGGTCCGGACACTTAGGAGTAAAGAAAACTAAGGACCGTCTCTTGCAAGAGTACTATTGGCCAGGGTGTTTTCGGGACGCAGACCGCTTTCTGAAGACATGCGACACCTGTCAGCGGGTGGGCAAACCAGGGGACAAATCGAGGGCGCCGTTGAAGTTGGTACCTATCATTACGGAGCCTTTTAGACGGCTCGTTATTGATACAGTGGGACCTCTGCCGGTAACAGCCACGGCGTACAGACACATTTTGACTGTGATC